>NC_140179.1:84743820-84746320 GCF_963971535.1 Notolepis coatsorum | reverse complement strand
CAGAAATCAAAATTAATATGTGTGGGCAGTGAATTAGTGGTTTTGATTTAGTTTGATTTCAATGTCTTCCAAAATGTAGCTGGGTTTGAGAATGAGCTGGTAAACCAGGACCATTGCCAAACTCTGTCCCACACTCACCCTCCCAGATGCTGAAAACCTGTCCACGCCTTTGTCTCCTCTAGGCTGGATTACTGTAACACACTTCTCATCGGGATTCCTATAGCAAGAGCCTCCAGAGGCTCCAATACATCCAGAACAGCGCTGCTAGGATCCTGATGGGAGTGCGTAAACACGACCACATCACACCCATCCTCCACCCACTTCACTGGCTCCCCATCACCGCCCGGACTGAATACTAAATATCCCTTCTGTTCTGACCCATCAGTGCATCCACAGAAATGCCCCCCACCCCCCACCTCAAAGATCTCCTCACCCCAGAACCCTCCACCCATAACCTTCGCTCTGCCAACACCAATCGCCTCCGTCCATGCAGGACCAAGCTCTGCACCGTGGGGGCGACCGGGCCTTCTGCTCGGCTGCTCCTCGCCTGTGGAACGCCCTCCCTGACTACCTGAGAGCACCACAGACCAAGTGCTGATTCTTTTAAAAGAGGACTTAAAACATACCTCTTCACCAAAGCTCTTTCTTAGTTTTAACCTTTTATACATGTCTTTCTGTATTTTATCCCTTTTTTGTATGTTTTTATGCCTTGTTTTTTAATTGCCTATGTTTTTAAAGCCTATGTTTTACCCTGTAGCACTTAGAGATTTGGTTCCAAATGTAAAGTACACTACAAATTAAATGTATTATTATTATTATTATTATTATTATTATTATTATTATTATTATTATTATTATTATTATTATTATTATTATTATTATTATTATTATTATTATTATTATTATTATTATTATTATTATTATTATTATTATTATTATTATTATTATTATTATTATTATTATTATTATTATTATTATTATTATTATTATTATTATTATTATTATTATTATTATTATTATTATTATTATTATTATTATTATTATTATTATTATTATTATTATTATTATTATTATTATTATTAACACATTGACGACCGCTCGGACCCGTCTAATATGGTGGTAGAGGACCAAGGTTTGTCAACAAACCGATGTCTTTTTGGAGAGCTATATCTATACTTTATAGTGTTGCTATCTGTCCATTCTCATTGTCACTTGAGTTCATAAACCGTCCCTTCAAAATGGCTTAAAGAAAAAAAAATCCATCAGTAGGTTGTCATTTTATAGCGCCGTGAATATAAGCTTTATCGCAGATTTCGTCTCATATATTTTCTGGGAAGCTAGTTAGGGGGCTAAAGGCTACTAACGTTATATTCAACGCATTTCTATTTTATATATGCTAATGAAATAAGACAAACTGCTTATGATCCGGACTACCCCAGAGCATCTATGGATGAAAGGGGGGCGGCGGGGGACGTTGATTAGTATTATTGATTACCGATACAGTGTCCGTGTAAGTAGCCACATTCACAGATCGACTGATTGCGTTGCACAGCAAGCTCCGATCCGGCTATAAATTAGGTGATAAATGTCTTACCGTCAGTCCGTGTGATAGCCGGCAGCATTTCCCCGTTATCGATCAGCATCTGGTAGATCGATATGTCCATTGGTTGATGATAATTCCCCTTATTCCATGGAGAAATCTCCACTTCGAAATGTGATCCACGGTGCATAGTGTTGCTTTGTGATCAGGCTAATATGATACGCCTTTGGAAGGTAAAAAATAAAATATTCCATTCGCCCACAATGATACTGCAGTGGAGCGATGGCGCCCCTAAGAGGATCTGGCCGGTATTGCATGTTCTCGTTTTCACAGACGAGGGAAGATCTGCAGAGCCGGTTGGGGACCTTGATCCGGTTATTAAAATGGAATAAAACAATAACAACTTGCCACGGCTATATACGTGCCTCTGGTCCACAACGCATGGATTCGAAACACGTATTAACTTGTGGCTGGTCCTTAAAGTGTTAATTAGGCCTACATAATAATTTGACTTGGCTTCTCTCACAGCTGAAGTCCATTCATTTCTGATTTGTCTAAACAATGTAAAGGATATCCAGAGTGTCTGGTACCAGACATTATTCCCTTCTTTAAACAATATAGTATATAGCTCACATGGGAACCAGGTTTTATATTGCAAAATAAATTCACAAAGCTTGCCACTACTTATAATCACCATGAACCATCTGCTCCTCTTTTTAAGCAACTTAAAATACTATCAATCTTTGATATTAATGTACACCAGATATGTATTTTTATGTTTAACAGCACTTTTAATTTACATTTATTTCCTATTGTTTTCCATCATTTTTTCATATCAAACTCCAGTATTCATTAATATCCAACAAGGCAATCAAACAATATTCATCGTAATTTCTTCCGCACAACATTAGGTCAGTTCAGTATAAGATTTAGAGGTCCTACTATTTGGAATTCAAAACT
>NC_140179.1:84728820-84741320 GCF_963971535.1 Notolepis coatsorum | reverse complement strand
TCGGCAGTAAGCTCCCCACCCAGGCCGGCCGCGTCCACCGCTATCAACACACCGGTCCCCCGGACTGCTCCGCGTCGAGTCCAGGTAGACAGACAGCCCAGCCAGGCCCCCAGCCACGCTACAGCCGCCGAGACCTGAGACAGGTTAGAAGAATATAACGTTTTATTCGCCATAACCAGTACGAGTAGCCTACAGGTTACATTGGAACTGGAATCTAATCCGTTCATTTTTTAGTACACGGTTTAGAGTGGATTTTCTGAGACAGAACCAGAGACGAACCTGACCGCGCAGTCGACAGCGCGCCACACGCCGAAATACAAGCCCCCCATCGCCGGCGCGCGCCAACGAGGAAGTGTCACGCACGGAGCAGGTCTGGTTCTCTTCCCAACAGTGAGGCGAGCCCAAGATTTCTGCCGCAGAACAACTTGGAACCGCCCGCGCCAGATTTGGGTAAGTTGAGCGCTTAGTAACGTTTCGCCTCAAAGCCGTTTCTGGCCGAACTAGTCATCGAATCTTTAATATTCTTTTTGATGCGTATTCAGAGGTATTTCGTCGAGATATTTCTAAATGTAATGTTTTAAAAAGAAATATGAGAAATATGGTAAAAAACAACATTTATCCGTTTTTTTTGATGAAAAAAAACGTTGTAACGTTTCGCCTCAACGCCGTTTCTGGCCGAACTAGTCATTGACTCTTTAATATTTATTTTGATTCGTATTCAGAGCTATTTCGTCGAGATATTTCTAAATGTAATGTTTTAAAAAGAAATATGAGAAATATGGTAAAAAACAACATTTATCCGTTTTTTTCGATGAAAAAAAACATTGTAACGTTTCGCCTCAACGCCGTTTCTGGCCGAACTAGTCATCGAATCTTTAATATTTTTTTTTATTCGTATTCAGAGGTATTTCGTCGAGATATTTCTAAATGTAATGTTTTAAAAATAAATATGAGAAATATGGTAAAAAACAACATTTATCCGTTTTTTCGATGAAAAAACACGTTGTATCAAACAAACACAGGTTTGAGTGGTTATAATTCATAAATATGAGTAATCTGTTAAGAGATATATTGAGATTATGCTATTACTGTTAATCATGGGTAAAAATCTTTTTTTTAAATAGTAAACAGTTAAAATTATATGGCTTTAAACATGAGCCATGATTTCATGACCAAGCCCAGGGTGTGTCAGCTTTCCCAGGGGTACACAAGGGTGGCTGCGATGTCCAGTGTGATGATAATAATGATGTGTGTAGCGGGACGGCCAGTCATGATATTCAGACATGGCACGAGATTATGGGTCGTTGTAATTACGAGGATTTACTGAAACTGCAAGTAGTGTCAGAGGCATAGGCAGAGGGTGAGCTCGACATTAGGGTCGGTTGTAATGGGATCGACCTCGCGCGGAGCGCGCAACATTTTCTCACTTTAATATTGATTTAGGGGAGTGGTCTGCCCTGCGGGGGGGCCCCGACATATTGCGCAACGCCACTAATACATGTCAGCTTTTCTTCCTACATATTAAACTATAACAATAGTGTTTCAGATCATCGTTTTGTGTTGATATATACCTGAAAATATCTCAATTAATAATGCTGACAATAAAAATTACAACAACAAATAAATGACTCAGACCTTAAAGGGTCATTCCGTGTCCTGTGTGTTTTATCGGCTACACCCCGAGTTCAGCCCTTTGCAGGTTCTAGACTTAATCCTTCCTTTATCTTTACTCAGTATTTTATATTGCAGTAATTATGAAGTCTAATTGTAACAGACATCGCCTACTGTAAATCAGGTTTATGGATATGTATCTAAATAGCTTCTCTCTGTTAGTTCTTCTGCTATGTTTTCCAGTGATAAATATAGGTTTGAATGAATAAATGTTGAACATTAGTATTGGTCATTATCATCCAATTTTGTAAACATAGTTCAAAAAAGAAATGTAAAAAAACAGTAATGAGAAAGGATTTGTAAACATTGATTGTGTATAACTCTTTTATTTCTAAAATACTCTCAGGGCTAAATCCACAAAGAATCGATTGCACGGAGCAAGTTGCACCCTTACTTACAATTCATTATGAATTGAAAATGGGGGACCCTGATGTAAACAAGACAAAAGTATTTCTCTGGTCTGCATCCCCTTAACAATTGTGTGTATTGAGCCGTACTGTATTGTACCCATTCTGCAATCTGTTTTTTTTGCATTTGCATTCAATCAACCACTGTGCAGATTGATTGATTGATTGATTGATTGATTGATTGAATGAACATTTTATTAACAGATTGCAGAATGGGTGCAATCCATTCTTTGTGGATCTAGCCCTCAGTCTTAACCAGTCAGTCATGTGAAAGAAGTGAACATGTGCACAACGCCATCTCTGAGACACCAGCTTTAGAGAGAGGGAGACAGGAGAGACAACGCCATCTCTGAGACACCAGCTTTAGAGAGAGAGGAGACAGGAGAGACAAGGTCTCTGAGACACCAGCTTTAGAGAGAGAGGGAGACAAGAGAGACAAGGCCATCTCTGAGACACCAGCTTTAGAGAGAGAGGAGACAGGAGAGACAAGGTCTCTGAGACACCAGCTTTAGAGAGAGAGGGAGACAAGAGAGACAAGGTCTCTGAGACACCAGCTTTAGAGAGAGAGGAGACAGGAGAGACAAGGTCTCTGAGACACCAGCTTTAGAGAGAGAGGAGACAGGAGAGACAAGGTCTCTGAGACACCAGCTTTAGAGAGAGAGGAGACAGGAGAGACAAGGCCATCTCTGAGACACCAGCTTTA
Source organism: Notolepis coatsorum (assembly GCF_963971535.1). NCBI lineage: Eukaryota > Metazoa > Chordata > Actinopteri > Aulopiformes > Paralepididae > Notolepis > Notolepis coatsorum. The sequence goes on along the minus strand of NC_140179.1, from coordinate 84,738,539 downwards.
GAGAGAGAGGGAGACAGGAGAGACAAGCCCATCTCTGAGACACCAGCTTTAGAGAGAGAGGGAGACAGGAGAGACAAGCCCATCTCTGAGGCACCAGCTTTAGAGAGAGAGGAGACAGGAGAGACAAGCCCATCTCTGAGACACCAGCTTTAGAGAGAGGGAGACAGGAGAGACAACGCCATCTCTGAGACACCAGCTTTAGAGAGAGAGGAGACAGGAGAGACAAGGTCTCTGAGACACCAGCTTTAGAGAGAGAGGGAGACAAGAGAGACAAGGCCATCTCTGAGACACCAGCTTTAGAGAGAGAGGAGACAGGAGAGACAAGGTCTCTGAGACACCAGCTTTAGAGAGAGAGGGAGACAAGAGAGACAAGGTCTCTGAGACACCAGCTTTAGAGAGAGAGGAGACAAGAGAGACAAGGTCTCTGAGACACCAGCTTTAGAGAGAGAGGAGACAGGAGAGACAAGGTCTCTGAGACACCAGCTTTAGAGAGAGAGGAGACAGGAGAGACAAGGCCATCTCTGAGACACCAGCTTTAGAGAGAGAGGGAGACAGGAGAGACAAGCCCATCTCTGAGACACCAGCTTTAGAGAGAGAGGGAGACAGGAGAGACAAGCCCATCTCTGAGGCACCAGCTTTAGAGAGAGAGGAGACAGGAGAGACAAGCCCATCTCTCAGACACCAGCTTTAGAGAGAGAGGGAGACAGGAGAGACAAGCCCATCTCTGAGACACCAGCTTTAGAGAGAGAGGGAGACAGGAGAGACAAGCCCATTTCTGAAACACCAGCTTTAGAGAGAGAGGAGACAGGAGAGACAAGCCCATCTCTGAGACACCAGCTTTAGAGAGAGAGGGAGACAGGAGAGACAAGCCCATCTCTGAGACACCAGCTTTAGAGAGAGAGGGAAACGGGAGAGACAAGGAGCTACAGCTCAAACAGCATGAATGATACATGATACATCACATGGATTGAGAAGTTAGATCACATGGTGAGAAGTTACAACACAGGGACTATACACTTGGAAATGGAATCATGTTTTTGGAACAAGCTAATGAAAACTGTAGCATCAATAATGTGGAGGAGACCAAGAAGAAAAGACAAGATCAGAACCCCAGCATAGAGGTAATATCTCTATAGTATGAACTCTGTTGCCTATATCTTTAATATAGTCTATCCATATAACATTGTAAAATAACAATGTACAATAACACTGTGTACACACTGTATATATATATGTATCTATACCTGTACATATATCCATACCTACTCCACTAGCTAGACTGATTTATTACCATAGTGTATTATATGGACAGGCTACCTCTCTGCTTAGCGACCTCATTACAAGACACCAGGATACCAGTAGAGACAATACACAGGCCGTAACAAACTACTGTTACACTGCGCTACGCAAAACCGTATCTGGCCAGACAGCCCTCTCTGTTAAAGGAGCACAATTATGGAACTGTCTACCAACTGAATTGAAAATGCAACATCATTTGTATCTTTTTTATTTTTAGGTATTAAATGATGGCTTAAAGAGAAACAACATTGTTCTCACACAAAACACCTCTATAGACACACATGTATTTTATATCTGCATAGTGTATTCTAGGCTATCTAATCAAGGCTGTAATTTAGTATATGTATCTGTATTTATGTATAAGTTGTGTATTTGTGAATGTATTTGTGTATAGCCTATGTATTTTTGGATATATTTTAGTGTATAGACTATGTATTCATGGTGGCATTTTAGTATGTATCTACATATGTATGTGTGTATAGGTTATGTATTTGTGGATGCATTTTAGTACATCATTTTAACGTATCTATCTATAAAAGCATCCTGTTGACAGGAGTTGTACATTAGAGTTTAAAACTATAATCTTTTTGTGTATAAATGTATGTTACATTTCTAATGCTACTGTAATGTCCATTCAAATAAACTTAACGTAACTATGCATACTCACACCACTGTATATAATAACACTGTACATGAATAGCTTAGCCTATTTACTCCGTAGCATACTCCACATATTGACATGTTACACTGTATACTGCAATGCACTTCACTACTCTGTACTTGCACAATAAATCAAATCGAATCTATGTATCTTCCATTGATGATTGAATTACATGCAAACATTGCATTGATATAAGTGTGTGTCTCTACACAGTGATGCTGTATTGCTTGAGGCATTGTTTGGTCGCCAGCTCAACCCACTGGAGAGGCGACCAAACAAACTAGCGTCTCGTCTTTTATGGAAAACGCTCCTTTGTCTTCATCACTCGGAGGCAGATTGGAGGAGCCGCTGGAGCCCGTGTTCTGCTAATGCGGCCCGCGGCCGGAGAGACACGGGAGGGAGACAGGGGGAGAGTGGTGCGGCATGCGAGATTCTCCTGAACGTATCTTTGTGATTAGAGCCTGCATGTCTCACTGGAGCCTGGAGTCATAAGACCGCTAGCACAATTTACTTCACAGTTCTGTTGTTAATTGATATTTGTACAACTAAACATCTAAACTTGTTTCGTTTTCAATATTCATTATATATTATTCTGTATATTATTATTATATTAATCTTCCCCATCTCAGATAGATACTTCATACAATCAAGACCTTATCATAAAATCCCCCAAAAGATTAAATGTAAGTGAAGTTTATATGTGGGCTTCAAATGTGTGTGTATACATATATATATACATAGGCTATATAAGGCTGTCAAAGTTAAGGCGTCATTAACGAGTTAACGCACAATTATGTTAGCGTAACTTTTTTTTTACGCACGATTAACGTTTTACAATTATTATTAGGCTATTATTCTTTTTTTATTATTATTCTTTTTTTTACTAGACTTCACTCACGTGTATAATTGATACTCTCATGTATCATGTATGTTTGTTTCTGACTCAAAGTGTGTGTGTGTGTGTGTGTGTGTGTGTGTGTGTGTGTGTGTGTGTGTGTGTGTGTGTGTGTGTGTGTGTGTGTGTGTGTGTGTGTGTGTGTGTGTGTGTGTGTGTGTGTGTGTGTGTGTGTGTGTGTGTGTGTGTGTGTGTGTGTGTGTGTGTGTGTGTGTGTGTGTGTGTGTGTGTGTGTGTGTGATAAAGAGAGGAGAGAGAGGGGGGGTGAGAGAGATGAGGAAGGGGCAAGAGAGAAGGAGAGCTGGGAGAGTGTGTGTGTGTGAGAGAGAGAGAGAGAGAGAGAGAGAGAGAGAGAGAGAGAGAGAGAGAGAGAGAGAGAGAGAGAGAGAGAGGGGGTGAGTCCTCAGCCCTTGTGTGCGTGAATGTAACAAGTTCCTAACGTTTTTCTTTCCCCTATTATTTCATCCACACTTTATTCATTGTTTTAAATAATTATTGTCTATTAAGTTATTTTGTGCATCACTCTGTTTTGAATTTGATGCAAATTTGCAATGCATGAGGGTCATCCTTTTGTGTTAAATGGCTGCATAAAGCAAGCATTTGTTGACTCTCCTGTTGATAAGAGTATTAAAACTTGAAAAAGATCTGTTTAGATTAAAAAAAATGCGATTAATTTGCGATTAATTACGAGTTAACTATGGACAATCATGCAATTAATCAGATTAAATATTTTGTATCGATTGACAGCACTAATATATATATATATATATATATACAGTATATATTTGATGTGAGATCTACATTTGATTTAAGATCTGTATATTTGATGTGAGATCTACATTTGATTTAAGATCTATATACTGTATTTGATGTGAGATCTATATATTTGATGTGAGTATGAAGGACACATGAACGACATTCTTCTCCCTGATGTCAGTCAGTCTCTTCTTTGTTGGTGTCAGCACCTCCTTGTCCTCCAAGGGTCTGTTACACGGCAGGAAATGTCCCAGTATCCTCAGACATCTACAAACACACACACACACACACACACACACACACACACACACACACACACACACACACACACACACACACACACACACACACACACACACACACACACACACACACACACACACACACACACACACACACACACACACACACACACACACACACACACACACACACACACACACACACACACACACACGTACACACACACACACACACACACACACACACACACACACACACACACACACACACACACACACACACACACATGCACACAGGCTCTATTTCCGTGCCTATGCAAGGCAAGTGCAAGTGCTGACGCAGGGGTATTGGCAATTTGGTCAAGTGCACAGACAAATTCTTTCCACTTGCGTATGTTTGGCAATTTCATGGCTGGAAGAGAACCAGTCTGTGGTGGTGTGGCCGAGCAGGCCGTTAGTGCAAACACCATGTAGTACTGCACATCAGCACCATGGACAGTACTGCACATCAAACAAGCAAGACTGCAGCAGCATGCAGCACAGAGAACATTATCATCAGCACCATGGACAGTACAACATTATTATTATTATTATGTTTTGTATAGTGTTTCATATGTTTGTTAATATTAATTGTTTTCTGTGGACTCCAGCTGTTGCCATTTGAAACAGCTAATGGGAATCCAAATAAACTTAAACTTACACATCAAACAAGCAAGACTGCACCAGCAGCAACACATTTGGAGCAATATTTTACCCCTAAAATGACAACATGACTCTAAAATATGGTAATGTAAAATGGTGCAATAGACTTCAGAGTAGTGCATACAAATGATGTCTCCCAGGGATTAATAAGTAAAGTAATTTGCTGCTAAAAATGAAACCAACTGAGTTTTCTTGTAAATATCGCGCTTTTGTTTATATTCATTATCTGTTGTTTTTGCATATAATACCTTTCCTACCTCATACAACTGATAATTTCTTCTCCATTTTCCATGATCTTGTGGTGATGGTGGTGTAGGAGAGTGAGAGGAGAGATGAGACTTGTGGTTGTGAGGTTGATGAGGTTGTGTTAGTGGTGGTGCTGGAGGTGGTGGTGGTGTTAGTGGTGGTAGTGGTGGTGGTGGTGGTGTTAGTGGTGGTAGTGGTGGTGGTGGTGGTGTTAGTGGTGGTAGTGGTGGTGGTGGTGGTGTTAGTGGTGGTGCTGGAGGTGGTGGTGGTGTTAGTGGTGGTGCTGGAGGTGGTGGTGGTGTTAGTGGTGGTGCTGGAGGTGGTGGTGGTGTTAGTGGTGGTAGTGGTGGTGGTGGTGTTAGTGGTGGTGGAGTGGTGGTGGTGGTGGTGGTGGAGGTGGTGGTGGTGTTAGTGGTGGTAGTGGTGGTGGAGTGGTGGTGGTGGTGGTGTTAGTGGTGGTAGTGGTGGTGGTGTTAGTGTTAGTGGTGGTGGTGGTGGTGGTGTTAGTGGTGGTAGTGGTGGTGGAGTGGTGGTGGTGGTGTTAGTGGTGGTAGTGGTGCTGGTGGTGTTAGTGGTGGTAGTGGTGGTGGTGGTGTTAGTGGTGGTAGTGGTGGTGGAGTGGTGGTGGTGGTGTTAGTGGTGGTAGTGGTGGTGGTGTTAGTGGTGGTAGTGGTGTTAGTGGTGGTAGTGGTGCTGGTGGTGTTAGTGGTGGTAGTGGTGGTGGTGGTGTTAGTGGTGGTGGAGTGGTGGTGGTGGTGGTGGTGGTGGTGGTGGTGGTGGTGGTGGTGTTAGTGGTGGTAGTGGTGGTGGTAGTGGTGCTGGTGGTGTTAGTGGTGGTAGTGGTGGTGGTGGTGTTAGTGGTGGTAGTGGTGGTGGAGTGGTGGTGGTGGTAGTGGTCGTGGTGGTGGTGGTGGTGGTGGTGGTGTTAGTGGTGGTAGTGGTGGTGGTAGTGGTGGTGGAGTGGTGGTGGTGGTGTTAGTGGTGGTAGTGGTGGTGGTGGTGTTAGTGGTGGTAGTGGTGGTGGTAGTGGTGGTGGAGTGGTGGTGGTTGTGGTGTTAGTGGTGGTAGTGGTGGTGGAGTGGTGGTGGTGGTGTTAGTGGTGGTAGTGGTGGTGGTGGTGTTAGTGGTGGTGGAGTGGTGGTGGTGGTGGTGTTAGTGGTGTTAGTGGTGGTGGTGGTGGTGTTAGTGGTGGTAGTGGTGGTGGTGGTGGTTAGTGTTAGTGGTGGTGGTGGTGTTAGTGGTGGTAGGTGTAGTGGTGTTAGTGGTGGTAATGGTGGTGGTGGTGTTAGTGGTGGTGGTGGTGTTAGTGGTGGTAGTGGTGGTGTTAGTGGTGGTAATGGTGGTGGTGGTGGTGTTAGTGGTGGTGGATCCCTCATACACGCCTTCATCTCCTCCCGCTTGGACTACTGTAACTCCCTCCTCACTGGCATCACCTCCCGATCCCTCCATAAACTGCAGATGGTCCAAAACTCAGCCGCCCGCCTCCTCACTAACACCCGGTCCCGCGAACACATCACTCCTGTCCTCCACTCCCTCCACTGGCTCCCGATCAAGGAACGCATCAACTTCAAAACACTACTCCTCACCTTCAAAGCCCTCCACAGCCTGGCCCCCCCCCCTACCTGACCTGACCTCCTTCTCCCCTACCGCCCCCACCCGTTCCTCCGGTCCTCTTCCACTCTTTCCCTCACTGTCCCGTCATCCAAACTCAAAAGGTTTTGGTGACCGGGCATTCTTACGAGCTGCACCCCGACTCTGGAACTCCCTCCCTCAGACCATCAGAGACTCTCCCTCACTCTCCACCTTCAAATCCAGACTCAAAACCTACCTGTTCTCCCTAGCATTCAACCTTCCTTACCCATAACCACCCTCCTCCAACCCACCACAATTTTTCCCCTGCCCTACATTCTCTCCTCTCCTGCCCCCCCCCCCCCCCCCCCCCACCCCCCTTGGTTTTCCCTTACTCTCTTCCCGACTGTCTCCCTACTCACTCCCGTATTTGTTATCCGTTAGTCGTGGTTTTATGTTCCTGTGTATTCTTATTGTTTTCCGCTTCCCTGTGGTTCTATGTTTCTTTGTATTCTTTGTTTTTTTTTGCCTATTGTCAGCGACTTTGGGTCTTTGAAAAGTGCTATACAAAATAAATGAATTATTATTATTATTATTTAGTGGTGGAGATGGTGGTGTTACGTGGTGGAGATGGTGGTGTTAGTGGTGTTAGTGGTGGAGGTGGTGGTGTTAGTGGTGGAGATGGTGGTGTTAGTGGTGTTAGTGGTGGATGTGGTGTTAGTGGTGTTAGTGGTGGATGTGGTGGTGTTAGTGGTGTTAGTGGTGGAGGTGGTGGTGTTAGTGATGGAGGTGGTGGTGTTAGTGGTGTTAGTGGTGGAGGTGGTGTTAGTGGTGTTAGTGGTGGAGATGGTGGTGTTAGTGGTGGAGGTGGTGGTGTTAGTGGTGTTAGTGATGGAGATGTTAGTGGTGTTAGTGGTGGAGGTGGTGTTAGTGGTGGAGATGGTGGTGTTAGTGGTGGAGGTGGTGGTGTTAGTGATGGTGGTGTTAGTGGTGTTAGTGGTGGAGGTGGTGTTAGTGGTGGAGATGGTGGTGTTAGTGGTGGAGGTGGTGGTGTTAGTGATGGTGGTGTTAGTGGTGTTAGTGTGGAGATGGTGGTGTTAGTGATGGAGGTTGTGGTGTTAGTGGTGTTAGTGGTTGAGATGGTGGTGTAAGTGATGAAGGTGGAGGTGTTAGTGGTGGAGGTGGTGGTGTTAGTGGTGGAGGTAGTGGTGTTAGTGGTGTTTGTGGTGGTGTTAGTGTGGAGATGGTGGTGTTAGTGATGGAGGTGGTGGTGTTAGTGGTGTTAGGGATGGAGGTGGAGGTGTTAGTGTGTTAGTGATGGAGATGGTGGTGTTAGTGGTGTTAGTGGTGGAGGTGGTGGTGTTAGTGGTGTTTGTGGTGGTGTTAGTGGTGGAGATGGTGGTGTTAGTGATGGAGGTGGTGGTGTTAGTGGTGTTAGGGATGGAGGTGGAGGTGTTAGTGGTGTTAGTGATGGAGATGGTGGTGTTAGTGGTGTTAGTGGTGGAGGTGGTGGTGTTAGTGGTGTTTGTGGTGGTGTTAGTGGTGGAGGTGGTGGTGTTAGTGGTGTTAGGGATGGAGATGGTGGTGTAAGTGATGGAGATGGTGGTGTTAGTGGTGTTAGTGATGGAGATGGTGGTGTTAGTGGTGTTAGTGATGGAGGTGGAGGTGTTAGTGATGGAGGTGGAGGTGTTAGTGGTGTTAGTGATGGAGATGGTGGTGTAAGTGATGGAGATGGTGGTGTTAGTGGTGTTAGTGATGGAGGTGGAGGTGTTGTAGTGGTGTTAGTGATGTAGATGGTGGTGTTAGTGGTGTTAGTGGTGGAGGTGGTGGTGTTAGTGATGGAGGTGGTGGTGTTAGTGGTGTTAGTGATGGAGGTGGTGGTGTTAGTGATGGAGGTGGTGGTGTTAGTGGTGTTAGTGATGGAGATGGTGGTGTTAGTGGTGTTAGTGATGGAGATGGTGGTGTTAGTGGTGTTAGTGATGGAGGTGGTGGTGTTAGTGATGGAGGTGGTGGTGTTAGTGGTGTTTGTGGTGGAGGTGGTGGTGTTAGTGATGGAGGTGGTGGTGTTAGTGATGGAGGTTGGTGGTGTTAGTGATGGAGGTGGTGGTTGTTAGTGATGGAGGTGGAGTGGTGTTAAGTGGTGGAGATGGAGATGGAGGTGGTGGTTAGTGGTGTTAGTGGTGGAGGTGGCGGTGGTGTTGTGGTGGAGGTGTTAGTGATGGAGGTGTGGTGGTGTTATGTGGTGGAGGTGGAGGTGGTGTAGTGGTGGAGATGGTGGTGTTAGTGGTGTGAGATTGGTGGTGTTAGTGGTGAGATGGTGGTGTTCGAGGTGGTGGTGTGTTAGTGGTGGAGATGGTGGTGTAGTGATGGAGGGTGGTGGTGTTAGTGGTGGTGTTAGTGGTGGAGGTGGTGGTGTAGTGAGGAGGTGGTGGTGTTAGTGGTGGTGTTAGTGGTGGAGATGGTGGTGATGGAGGTGGTGTTAGTGATGAGGTGGAGGTGGTGTTAGTGATGGAGGTGGTGGTGTTAGTGCATGGAGGTGGAGGTGGTGTTCGTGGTGATGATGGTGGTGGTTAGTGGTGTTTGTGGTGTTAGAGGTGGAGGTGGAGGTGTTAGTGGTGTTAGGGTGTTAGTGGGTGTTACGTGGTTGGAGGTGGTGATCGTGGTGGAGGTGGTGGGAGTTAGTGGTGGAGATGGTAGGTGTTAGTGGTGGAGATGGTGGTGTTAGTGGTGGAGGAGGTGGAGGTGGTGGTGGAGAGTGTGTGGTTGTAGGTGGAGGTGGTGGTGTTAGTGGTGGAGGTGGTGGTGTTAGTGGTGGAGCGGTGGTGGTGTTAGTGGTGTGTTAGTGGTGGAGATGGTGGTGTTAGTGGTGGAGGTGGAGGTGGTGGTGTTAGTGGTGGGAGATGGTGGTGTTAGTGGTGGAGGTGGAGGTGGTGGTGTTAGTGGTGGAGATGGTGGTGTTAGTGGTGGTGGAGGTGGAGGTGGAGTGGTGTAGTGGTGGTGTTAGTGGTGGAGGTGGATGGTGGTGGTGTTAGTGAGGTGGAGGTGGAGTGGTGTGAGTAGGGTGGAGGGTGGGGTGGAGTGTGGTCGGTGTTAGTGGTGGAGGTGGTGGTGTGAGTGGTGGAGGTGGGTGGGTGTTAGTGAGGGAGGTGGTGGTGTTAGTGGTGGATGTGGTGGTGTTAGTGATGGAGGAGGTGGGTGTTAGTGTGGAGGTGGTGGTGTTAGTGGTGGAGGTGGTGGTGTTAGTGGTGGAGGTGGTGGTGTTATTGGTGAGATGGTGGTGTTAGTGGTGGGTAGTGATGGAGATGGTGGTGTTAGTGATGGAGGTGGTGGTGCTAGTGATGGAGGTGGT
>NC_140179.1:84716562-84726562 GCF_963971535.1 Notolepis coatsorum | reverse complement strand
AAGAGGATGAGTCACAGCCCCAACGTTCTAAACTAGAATAATAAGAGGATTAGTCACAGCCCCAACGTTCTAAACTAGAATAATAAGAGGATTAGTCACAGCCCCAACGTTCTAAACTAGAATAATAAGAGGATGGCTCACAGCCCCAACGTTCTAAACTAGAATAATAAGAGGATGAGTCACAGCCCCAACGTTCTAAACTAGAATAATAAGAGGATGAGTCACAGCCCCAACGTTCTAAATTAGAATAATAAGAGGATGGCTCACAGCCCCAGCATTCACACAACATTCAGCACTGAGAGACAACGCTACTTACCATGTGATTAGTCTCCCAGTCGTGATGACATCTCGTGATGACATCTTATTATTATTCCACAAGTAATAATACAAACAGGAAGTATAAACAGGAAGTTAACTCGACTGGCAGCGGTCATGTCCTCAAGCAAAGACTAGAACCAACAACCTTCTGTCTCCATGATCTGGTTTCAGCTTAGGAGTGACTTTACATCAAGGTGTTGTCTTAGGCTCACATATAGGAGCTTTTCGAGTGCAATGAAACGTAATAAAGAGATACTGATGGAGCTTCTGAAAGCTCTTTACAAAGTGTAAAAACATAGAACAAAATAGAAAAGGGTTAATAGAGTTATTAGAGAAGCAGTACATATTTCAGGGAATGTTTTACTGATTCAGCCCAAACTCTGAAATGTCCTGTCAGAGAGCCAGGGGGTTCCACAGAGCAGGGAGCAGCTGTTGTTGGGTAACAGTTCATATTTAATTAGAGATTGGTTTATGCCTTGACACTTTTCTAAATCAGGACATCCAAGATATATATAGGTTCAAAGTAATGTGTTGCACCATATTATGTGAGGAAAATGGAAGTGCTATTGTTATAGAACATGCTGGTTGATGTCCTACTGGGTATTATGGCTTCCTGTCTGAAATACAGTAGATCTAGTCATTAAGATTGATGTGTTGAGTCCACTCTCAAACATTCACAATAATCCACTTCCAGCTAACGGTTATTTAATCTATGTCTGCATTATTCAACATGCCAGGCTGGGCTATAAATATTTGATATCAAACGATTTAGAACTTTGTGAAACACTTTGGAACTTTTTAAAACACGGTAGAGCTTTGTGAAATACTTTGTAGCTGACAAAAGAAGCCACCCAACTCCTCCTGCAATCAACAGTCATGTCTCGCCTCGACTACTGCAATGCACTGCTAGCTGGTTTACCGTTTACCGCCACCAAGCCACTTCAAATCATACAGAACGCAGTGGCCCGCCTGATCTCCAATCTACCAAAGTCAGCCCATGTTACTGCACTTCTTAGAGAGCTGTACTGGCTTCCTGTTCCCACATGGATCGGCTTCAAGGTTCTTGACCTGGCATACCGTGCAGCCAGGGGAATGGCTCACTCCTACCTCCGGTCAATGGTCTCTAACTACACACCCTCAAGATCCCTGCACTCATCTGGCCGCCTCAGACCCACTCCTATCCCAGCTCCTTGGGGGTCATTAAAGCAAAGGAGGTTATTCTGGTGGAACAAACTTACCACTACAATCAGGTCTGCCGAAACCCACCCAATTGTCTGCCGTCGACTAAAAACATACTTCTGCAATCAATGTTTGAAATAAAAAAAAATACTAACCTTTGTGTATTTTACTATTATGCACTTTGCTACTAAGTAATCTACACTGCCTATATTATTGCCTACTATGCTAATATGTTTATATTACTATGCACTTAATACTGTAGCACTCAAGTTCCACACTGACAAGCAATGTTCTTTAGCCTTAGCTGCCAGAGTTGTACCCTTCTTGTTGACTTGTCGTACATAACTTGTAAGTCGCTTTGGATACAAGCATCAGCTAAATGAGTAAATGTAAATGTAACCTACCATCCCTTCAATAGGTGCTATAAATAAACACATTTAGATAGAAATACACAAATCTTCTGACACATATAGGGTAAGATATACAATAATATACATGGACCCTTGGTGTAACAAGTTAGGTTTGATAAGGAGCTTCTGGTGTTGTAACTGTTTGGCAAACCAAAGGAGAATACTGCCTACTTCCTGTTTCCAGTGTACAACACAGTTACACAAAGGAGTCCAACAGGTGGCGCTATTACACATGGATCAAAGCAGAGGGAAGAATAGATTTACATTTGGTATTTTTAAATTGGTATGACCCCCCAATTGGTCATTGGTAATAACTGGACTAGTATTTCCTGGATCTCTAGTCATTAGTAATAACTGGACTATAATCCGGCACGGTGGTGTAGTGGTTAACACTGTCGCCTCACAGCAAGATGGTCCAGGGTTCGATTCCCACTTGGGGATCAGGCTTCCATGATGCCAGGTACTCAGGTGGGGTATCTCCCAGGCCTTTCTGTGTGGAGTTTGCATGTTCTCCCCGTGCTCGCAAGGGTTCCCCCCCGATAAGATAAACCCAATGGAAAAACATGCACAACAACAGATCGCTAACGCTGTGGCGTCCTTGACGAAGATGGACAGGAGCACTTGGATTGGTCCCCGGGGCGCGGCTCACGTTGGCGCCCTATCTGCTCCCGGCTGCCCATGGGGGGAAGGACAACGAGATGGGTTAGGCGCAGATACTCTATCGCATCGGCGACTGAGGAAAGACAATGCATGTGTGTGAGTGTGTATCCCGGTGTGTGTGTGCCACTCCAATTGCATGGCCAGTTCGTTGCATGCCGATTAACACTAGCACAGCCGACAAGGGGTCAAATGCGCCCTAAGCATTTTCAATAAATGTATCCTCGTCACTCGGTCGAGCTCCAGCTCTGTCACTCAATGACTTTTCCTAAAAGTACCCGTTTTATCTGGCACAGTTTCTGAAATTTCAAAATGACTTCAGGAAAATGTAATTAGAACGTTATTCCACATATGGGCCGTTGGAACAGACGAAAGTCACAGCACTTTGCGAGCATCTAGCGCAGGGGTGGCCAACCCATGGCTCGTGAGCCACATGTGGCTCTTTGCCCGTCAATGTGTGGCTCTTCCATCAAAAAAAATGTTTAATAAAAAAATTATAATATATATTTTTTCTATTTTACTTTTTTTTTTATGTCACTCAAACCTACATTTCATTGTGGTAAACCTCATATTTTATATTCAGAGGAAATGATATAGTTTACACTGTTTATTTTTCTCATATTTCTCATATAAGCTGTCGGGTCATCTGACCCGTTCGTGGTGGGAATTAGTGGCATTTTCTCCATGGCTGTGCTAGTGTTAAAGACCCCCTAAAGAGGTCCTGCATTATTATTATTATCTAGTCATTAGTAATAACTGGACTAGTATTACCTGGATATCTAGTCATTAGTAATAACTGGACTAGTATTACCTGACCTCTAGTCATTAGTAATAACTGGACTAGTATTACCTGGATCTCTAGTCATTAGTAATAACTGGACTAGTATTACCTGGATCTATAGTCATTAGTTATAACTGGACTAGTATTACCTGGATCTATAGTCATTAGTTATAACTGGACTAGTATTACCTGGATCTATAGTAATTAGTTATAACTGGACTAGTATTACCTGGGGACCTCAGACATAACCCTGTGTGAATCAGCCCCATGTCAATAATTTACCCGCCATATTTTGGCAAACACAGAAGTCATGTGATAATATTAGCCCTGTGAGAATCGGCATCTCAGTCATTTGGGATCCTACTTTGTTTTTTGGCTTAGTAGTAAAATCAATACAGGGAGGGTTTAAATGCATTTTCAGTGCAAACATCAAACCAATCTGCTTCACCTCAGCATGGAGATTGATAAGATTGATTTTCCTGCTGGATTCATAGATTGTATTCCTCATTGAAAAGGTACTGAAGTAGCTCCTCTACATGATTCCATCATGGCTCCAGGCAGTGGCGTCGCGTGGGTAAAATAACAGGGGAAGCCAAAAAAAATTTATTAAAAAAAAAATTATTAAATATTTTTATTAATTTTTTTTTTTAAATTTTTTTAAGTCAAGCAGTCACCATGTACACTACAGTATGGCTCGGCGGCCAGTCAAACTTTCTTTTTATTTATTTAACAGATTGCAGAATGGGTACAATACAGTACGGCTCAATACACACAATTGTATAAGGGGATGCAGACCAGAGAAAGACGTTTGTCTTGTTTACATCAGGGTCATTAATACTGCTGGAGCATTGGTTCATTTTTGGTCCGATTTTTCCTTGCACGATTTTGCGCGCCGCACGGGAGCAAATTCGAGACACATATTCGGTTGCAAAAAGGTGTCCCACGGTCTCCTCTATGGCCGTGAATATTTTCACGCGGATCGGAATCACGGCGCGCCCGTGGGACACTTTTCCGTTTCGGCGAGTTTATTCCACGCTTTCTGTTTTCCTTTTCTAAGCATTTTCGGGGCTACATGTGAATAAGTAAAAGTTGCGGGACGCCCAGATGTTTCCACGATAGAAAGCTCGCGTGGATCCCATAATAGGCTCACTTAATACAGCGTTTTTAAAATCACGCAACATTTTCAGGGTCGCGAGCCGACCTTTTCCCCTCGTTTTCGATGATGGAAGTGATTTAGGAAAAAAAGAATGTAAACTATATTAATTTTTTTTTTTTTTTTTTTTTTTTTTCATATTTCATATTTGATATTAATTCATATTTTAATATTAGGGAGGCATGGCTTCCGTTGGCTTCCATAAGGTTTCGCCACTGGCTCCAGGCCGTGGTGCGTTTGCCGTTTATAAAGTGTTTGAGGTCTCATTTGAAAACATGTTTGATCACGCACCCCAACAGTCAAAACTGTGGGCATCTTAACAGGCTTAAATTCAGAATAAACCATCCCACGCCAGCTCTATTTGTCTATGGGGATGTTTACCTTCTTTGCAGGGCTATAACTTTTTAAATTGTATTGCTAAATTGACATTACTATGGCCCATTCAACGTCCTATATCTATTGTTCAGGGTGTAGCAACGTTATACTTTTTCATTCACATATTCATACTAAAATACGGTTTAAAGTATAAGTATGTTTTTATCGTTTTCAGCAGCTTTCTCCAGAACGTGATTTATAGCCCCAAATGCATTATATTGATGATGAAATACAGTTTGATAGGAATCTGCGCGAGATAAAAAATGTCAAATGGACGTACTTCTAGAAGTTACTACTGATCATCTGATGTTGACCGGATGGGGGGGGGGGTCGTTTATAATTCCGTGGCCAACGTTAGATGATTCATCTAGTGTGGGTGATATGATCATTAGAGCAGTTAGTATCGAACACGTTAAAAAATAACGCTGAATCTTACCGTAGCTTCCTCATAGCGTTGGGCGATGAGCGTGGAACAGAAATATTCCTATTATGGGATGTAGAAATATGCGATCCATTTCCAGGTTGTATAATAGTATATACATCCAAATCATGTTGTTTATCAAGTTATTGGTAACGGATTCAAGTTTCAAGTTTCTTTAATAGTTGTCATACAGAAGTACAGAATACTTTTGTACAAAATGCTTCTTACTGTTGCGCTCCAGAGACTGTGCATGACAAGATAAGTATGAAATAAAACATAGTAAAAATTAGAAGTAAAAAAAGAGGTCACAGTGTTCAGTTTAGACATATGTACAATGTTCGTAGACGTAGTTACCATACAATATACAATACTGTGCAGTGTACTAATATACAATACTATATAGTGCAAGGCATAAATGGACGAGGTGCAGTTTAGGTACAATTCACAGTAGGTGTACGAGTTGTAGTGCAAATCCTTTATCAATAAATATAAAGTGTAAGTGTGTTTGTGTGATCTAAAGTGTGGAGAGTGGGTGCTGCAGTGTGTTGTTTGTTTGAGTGAGTGTGTGCGTGTGGGTGTGTGTGCTGTGTGCATTTGATGGTTGTTGCATAGTGATTATTGTTCGTTTAGCGATTATTGTTCGTTTAGCAGCCTGATGGCCTGGGGATAGAAGCTCCTTCTGAGTCTTTCTGTGCTCGCCATAAGACTCCGGTATCGCTTGCCTGACGGCAGCAGTTCAAAGAGGCAGTTGTTCGGGTGGCTCGAGTCCTTAATAATTCTCTTAGCCTTCCCCTTGCACCGCTTGTTGTAAATGTTCTGGAGGGTGGGAAGCCCCCCTCTAATTGTGCGTTCGGCTGAACGTGTCACTCTTTGTAGTCTGCTACGGTCTTGTGCAGTGCTATTCCCAAACCAGGAGGTGATGTTGCCGGTCAGGATGCTCTCTATTGTACATGAGTAGAAGTTCCTAAGGATCTTCTGACTGACTTGGAACTTCCTTAGGCGCCTGAGGAAGTAGAGGCGTTGTCGTGCCTTCTTCACAACACTGTCAATGTGTGTGGTCCATGTCAAGTCCTCGGATATGTGGGCTCCGAGGTACTTGAAACTGTTTTTTGAAACTGTATCCGTTGTGTCTAGCTCGAGTCCTGGGACTATTACAGAGTGATCGGACCGAATTGAAATGAGCACCAGCTTCCATTTCCTGTTTCTGCTCTGGGCGATCCGCCGATCGGCCACCAGATGGCGCTCTTGAACCGTTGGAGAGTTGAGAGGGGCTCAACAGTAGATCTCAAGTCTTCGGGGGAGAAATATGATTTCGATCACAGATTTTTGAAATATTGATATCAAAGACGTGGTACGGCGTCTTTGGCAGAATGAGCATGGCGGGGAAAGACGTCCTACAGCGTTTTTGGCGATTAAAGTGTTAATTGTTTTTGGTTTGTTTGTTTATACTGTAGTGCTATTTGTTTGTTTGTGATTTTTTTTGGTGTTCAATGTCTGCCTGCTGTTACAACCAAGCCTGTAGGTTTTGCCCTAAGGCCTCCACAGTCAAGTAGAGATGGCTCGCTTTCCCCTAGGCCTTGGCTGCAACGTGGTGGACACAAGGAGTCAGACACATTTAATTTTTTTTTATGAATCGTGGACCCGGTCATGCATACTCATATTTGTATGGCACACATCCCGGGGTTAACATGCTATCACCCTTCCGTCAATTCCTTTATGTCTCGACCCTTGAAGATTCGGCCACCACCAACTACATACAGCAGCAGGGGATGTGGCCCCTGGGACACCCTAGGGAGGGATCTTCAAAAGGGAAGGCACTCAGAGCACTAAGGGTCCAGGTCTAGCTCCTTCACAGGTGCTCGTATCCTGGATCAGTCCCTCTCGCACCGGCCGTTCCCCCTGTCCAAAGGCACCATAACTGTGTTAAAGCGCCATTCGTAGTTCCCTAGTATCGGCCATGTGTACTCATATTTGCATGGCATGATTTTAATGCACCATTCGTAGTTCCCTAGTATCGGCCATGTGTACTCATATTTGCATGGCATGATTTTAATG
Organism: Notolepis coatsorum; assembly: GCF_963971535.1. NCBI lineage: Eukaryota > Metazoa > Chordata > Actinopteri > Aulopiformes > Paralepididae > Notolepis > Notolepis coatsorum. The sequence goes on along the minus strand of NC_140179.1, from coordinate 84,719,213 downwards.
CACCATTCGTAGTTCCCTAGTATCAGCCATGTGTACTCATATTTGCATGGCATAATCTTTAAGACAAGCATACGGTACTGTATCGGCCATGTGTACTTAGACTTGCATGGCTTAATCTTTGAGACAAGCATATGCTACTGGCAGGATCAACCAGGTAGCCTCCATCCGAGGTGGGCCCACGCGGAACCCGGCCTACGGCACCCGGGGACGCCGTGAGACGTGACCCGAGAAGCGAGGCGCTGCGCCTTCGCCGTGGCAGTCTTGCCTCGAGTATCACACATGCACTGTTATCACTGCACAAACAACCCTGCTGCCTGTCGCACTGTCCACAGATGTGACCGAGACTTCACTGGGCTTACGGCTGGCGCGGCAGCGCTCAACACAACTCTTTTTTTTTTTTTTTTTTTTTTTCAGCTTTTCCTGGTCAGACATGACCGACAGAGGAGGAGAGGGTGAACGGGAGAAGACTCGGGAAGACATGCAACAAATTATTCCCCCGGGAGCGAGAGGCGAACCCGGTACGGCCGCGTAGGTGTGCGAGGCACTATGCGGTGCGCCACGAGGGCGCCCAGTCAGACACGTCTTTAAGCAAAAATAACAATTATTCAACTACTATTCTAAATGTACAAAAAGGTGGAGAGCTGGGTGTGCCAGCCTCCTTGGTTCAGGATATAGCACGAGTTTCTAGAAGCAGCAAACATTTGCAAGACCAAGGATCAAAATGGTGAGCGAACACCGCAGTGATGACGCTCCCATGGTTTATAGGGCACGGAGCCTCGTCACCACACCTGTGTTCAATTATACAGAAGCAGTGTCAATTACAACAATCAATTAGTGAACATCAATTAAACCACCACAGCCACACCACCAAGTGAATGAATATTTTTTGGCCGAACCACTGCTGCCTGGGCGCAGTGATTTCACGCATCATCTCATCACATTAGCTCACCGGCTAACCGCGTCACTGGCGCGCCAGTTGTCGCGGAGGGGAGGGGTTCCTCCATGGGGGAGGAGCACACTCTCTCATTGACGGAACACAGCATGAGGAGAGCGTTCTTGGGGGTGAACACTGGGAAAGCTGCAGGCCCAGATGGGATAACAGGACGAATACTTCGAATACGAAGTCCTGTACCAATCAGCTGGCCCCAGTGTTCACCACTATATTCAACCTATCCCTGGCCGAGTCCGTAGTCCCTGCCTGCTTCAAGGTGTCCACTATAATCCCTGTGCCAAAAAATTCCTCCCCAGCAGGCCTAAATGACTACAGACCAGTGGCACTCACCTCTGTGGTCATGAAATGCTTTGAGAGGCTGGTCAAGGATTACATCTGTGCCTCCCTCCCCAGTGATATGGACCCATTGCAGTTTGCATACAGGACAAACAGGTCCACTGACAACGCGGTCTCCCAGGTACTGCACAACACCCTTTCTCACCTTGACAGTCAGAAGGAGGGATATGTGAGATTGCTGTTCATTGACTATAGTTCAGCTTTCAACACCATAGTCCCCACCAGACTGGTTGACAATCTGATTGATCTGGGTCTGAACTCCACCCTGAGCGCCTGGATCCTGGACTTTCTGACCGACAGGCCCCAGGCAGTCAGGGTGGGTGGACACACCTCCAACTCAATCACCCTGAGCATCAGGTCCCCCCAGAGCTGTGTTCTCAGCCCCCTGTGTGGCCAGGTTCAGCTCCAACTCCATAGTGGAGTTTGCGGATGACACAGTGGTGGTGGGGCTGATCTCTAACAATGACGAGAAGGCCTATCGGGAGGAGGTTGATGTACTGGCATGTTGGTGCCGGGATAACAGCCTACTCCTGAACATTGGTAAAACTAAAGAGCTGATCGTGGATTTTAGGAGAATACAGCAGGGGACACACAAGCCACTGTGGATAAATGGGGCTATTGTAGACAGGGTGAGCAGCTTTAAGTACCTGGGAGTCCACATCACAGAGGATCTGACATGGTCAACACACATAGACACTGTGGTAAAAAAAAGGCGAAAACAGCGCCTCTACCACCTGAGACAATTAAGGAAGTTCATAGTATCAGGGAAGATACTCCACTCCTTCTATTCCGGGGCTGTAGAGAGCATTCTGACTGGGAACATCACTGCCTGGTTTGGAAACAGCACGGCACAGGACAGGAAGGCCCTACAGAGAGTGGTGCGCTCATCAGAATGGACTACGGGTATTGCACTACCACCCCTGCAGGACTTATACAACAGGAGGTGCAAATCCAGAGCCTGCTGAATAATGAAGGACCCTCATCACCCCAACACCAGCCTGTTCAAGCTGCTGCGGTCGGGCAAACGCCTCCGTATATACGCAGCAAGAACAGAGAGACTAACGCTCAGCTTTTTCCCTCAGGCCATCAGAACACTGAACACTGGTGGTGGGAATTTTTTTTTATTTTTTAATCTAATTAATTCGAGACTTTATAGTTATTTAATGGAAATTAATCACATTTTAATCGCATATCAATAGTTGATGCGAAAAGCAAAATGTTTCTATTCAAATTAGATTTGGTATACGAGTGAATCAAATATACATACGTTTAAGCAGCAAAATCATGAATTAGCTACTACACAGACCAACAGATCAATGCAATTTTTAACAAAGTGCAGCAATTTTAGGAATAATATATATAT
>NC_140179.1:84704062-84714062 GCF_963971535.1 Notolepis coatsorum | reverse complement strand
AGTAGGGATATGAGGACTGTGTGTATGTGTAACTAGGAGGGATATGAGGATTGTGTATGTGTAACTAGGAGGGATATGAGGACTGTGTGTACGTGTAACTAGGAGGGATATGAGGACTGTGTGTGTGTGTAACTAGGAGGGATATGAGGACTGTGTGTATGTGTAACTAGGAGGGATATGATGACTGTGTGTATGTGTAACTAGGAGGGATATGATGACTGCGTGTATGTGTAACTAGGAGGGATATGAGGACTGTGTGTATGTGTAACTAGGAGGGATATGATGACTGTGTATGTGTACCATCTGGCTCCTCTGGCCACTAGAGGGAGGTAGGGGACCAGGTAGGAGACCACTGTCAGGAGGTAGGGAATGTCCAATGTCATTATCATAACCGGCCCAGCAAGGGCTGGGCCTGGGGATGTTACATTCCTGGGCCCTCATTCATCAACGTGTCTTACGCACAGATTTGTGCTTAACCTGTGCGTACGATCATTTCTAAGCAAAGAGTGGGATTCATCAATTTCAACTTGAACTTGACTCCGTGCTTACGTGTACGCACAGGTCGGAGCACACTTAGCTGACGCCCAGTGGTAGAATATCGTTACTACGCATAAGCGCTCCTCAGTTCTGCATTCGTTTCAAGGCGGAAATAAAGACACTGGCGCGTGTTCTGTATAACCCCCGTAATCCATTATAGTTCATTGTAAAATAGCAACAGTAGTGTAATTATGGTCAAAACCCTATAAATAGCATTTGGAATAATAGATCTTTCTCTCAGAATGAATGCAGCATGGTTTATATAGCGTTATCGGAATATACAGAGTGTACTGGGTGTACTGGCTCCGCGTAGCTCAACTCGTTATTATTTTGCGCACAGACCGCAGAAACACGGGAACGTTTTGATTATATTTAAAAGGCTTTACGTTAAACGAAACAAGTGGAATTTCGAAGCTGTAAGCAGAATACAAGTCATATGAACACCCACGATATAGTGTTCTTCCCCCTTTTTACTGTATAAGAAAGAATAAAAAAACGCATTGCAATGACACCAGGGTGTATGTGTATTACAAAACCCTTGCAATAATGTGTCTTAAATGAATGAAAAGCATACATGCTCTGGACACAGAGCATATCGTGTGGGTGATATGACTTGTATTATGCTTACAGACTCCCACGTATTTAGTTTTACAATGTCAAAGCCTTTTAATGTAAATCAAAACGTTCCCGTATTTCTGCAATCTATGTGCAAAATAATAACGAGTTGAGTTCTAACAAAGAACATATTACATGCTGGTATGCTGATAGAGTAAACTATTATATGAATATGATATGATATAAGGTATACACTGGTCCGTCGCATACACTGGTATGCGCAAGTTACTGTTGCATAATGTAGGCTATGGCTGCTATTATATGTAATTCATATAGGCTACCTAATAGTATATGATTTTTAGAGGCATCTATTTTGTTGTCAGTAATACCGACAACAAAATAGATGCCTCTAAAAATCATATAGCCAATCGAACACAACTAATAAAGGCATTCATATTACAGCACGGTTATAATGACACACAACCAACGCCAAACAGTGGTCAACGAACGGTCTTTATTAGTATTTTGAGCTGTCCAGGCAGAATTGCAGCAATGGTCTTAGGGAGCCGTTGATATCTGACATCACCGTTTACAAGTCCGCCTTTTATTTATCCCATAACACGCGTTGTGTCTTCTTGGTTCGACAGCAGTGAACAATCTCCGTGAAGTTTCTCAGAGTTCCGCTCGGGTCAGTCCATTATTTCACATCCCATGGGGGGTGTTTCCTCACTTTCATGACCATATATGGATAATCATGCACGAGCATTGACGGTAGAACAAAGTGGTATTCATCAACACGGAGGAGCATAGGACCTGTGTACGCACGGTTGATGAATCCCGATTTTCCTGTGCGTGCACTGATTCTACATTCTGTGCTTACGTGTGAAAATAGATCATATTCTACGTCCACGTTGATGAATGAGGGCCCTGGACTTTTACTTTTAAACCAACATAGTAAAATGTTACACTTACTGTATATTTCTGTATATTTTTATTGTATATTTTATATTAGAATATAACATAGTATGATGTCATATCAAACATTCTAGAACATTTGTGATGTCACAGTATGATGTCATAATCAAACACTCTAGAACATTTGTGATGTCACAATATGATGTCATAATAGAACATTCTAGAACATTTGTGTACAGTATATATTCAACAATTCTCTGGAATGGAGATGGAGAAGGAGGTGTGGGAAACGGTGGGGAAGAAGAGGAAGAAGCAGACGGAGAGGGACGACAGTGATGGGGATAGCCAGGGCAAGGGTAAGGGGTCGGGTGAGAGTAGGGGGGAGGAGAGTGGGGGAGAAGGGGGGAAGAGGAAGAAAGTGGGGGACGATAGCTCAAGTGGGCCGGGAGACGAGGGTGCTGGAAAAGATGTGGCAAAAGCGGAAGTGATCCATATAGTGGTCAGGCTTGAGGGGGAGAGGGGTGAGAGGAAAGTAGGTAGGCTCGAGTGGCCCAAACTCATTGCCGAGCAATTAGGGGAGGTAAAGTACGCGAGAGTTTTGTGGGATGGGAATCTGGCCGTAGGGTGTGGTAGTGAGGGGCAGGTGGAGGTGGCTAGGAAGATGCGGAGCATTGGGGGGGTGGGTATAAGTAAGGTGGCGAGGGTAGGGGAGAAGAGGGGGGGGGGATGTAAGGGGGTGATAGCTGGGGTACCGGTCGAGGTTACAGTAGAGCAGCTGGTGGGAGAGCTAATGGAGAACGGGCGTAATGGCATAGTTAAGAGTGCAGAAAGGATGAAGAGGGGAGCAGAGAGGGCAGTGACGGGGACGGTAGTGATTACATTTGAGGGGGTTGTTCCTAGGGAGGTGTTTGTAGGGCGTAGGATGTATAGGGTTAGGGAATTTGTTCATAATCCTCTTAGGTGCTATAGGTGCCAGGAGTTTGGCCATATAGCTACCACGTGTAGGAAGGGGCTGAGGTGCGCTAGGTGTGGCGGGGAACATGAGTATGGGAATTGTGGAGAGGGGGTGGAGCCGAAGTGCTGTAGTTGTGGTGGGGAGCATAGTGTAGCGTTTAGGGGGTGCGAGGTGATGATGAAGGAGGTCGCGGATCGGAGAGAGAGAAGGGAGGGTAAATTGACGTATGCTGGGGCGGTTAGCAGGGCAGGACAGGGTATCCAAGAAAGGGTGCAGGGGGTTGAAGGAGGGCATTTGGCAGTGAGGGTAGAGCAGGTAGAGAGGGGAAGGGAGGATAAATTAGGTATTGTGGCCTTCGTGGCAGGGGTAGTTACTGGTATGGCAGAGGCTAAGGGTAGAACAGAGATGGTGAAGATGATTGTTAGGATAGCGGTTCAACATCTGGGATTGGAAGGTCTGGACTGGAAGGAGGTGTGTAGTGAATTGGCTGAGGGGGCTGCGAGGGACAAGGCTGCGAGGGACAAGGCTGCGAGGGACAAAGCAGCCCAGGATAAGATAGCAGGGGGCAAGGAGGGTCCCGCGGAGGGGGGCTCAGGCAGGAGGTAGCAGCAGTAGCTGCACTCCAATGGACAATGTAGTTGATGACGGGGTCCAGTAGAAGAAGAAAAAGAAGGTGAAGAAGGAGAAGAAGGAGAAGAAGAAGAGCCCATAAAAAGAATTGCGGAGGGCAGTAATACGCCACGATGCGTCTACTCTGCCGGAAATTCAAATAAGAAGAAGAAGAAGAAGAAGTTCTCAGATCGCAGAAGACCAAGTGAAGATATTACTTGTTGTTTCCGGCTACTTGTCTGTAAGCTTGAATATATTCTGTAGATACAATTTAAAATCCCCACAAGGAAAAGGAAACAATGTCCTGTACAATCCTTAATGAGCTGCATCTGGAGGGAAGGTTCTGTGATGTGGTTATTAAAGTCAACAGCACTGAGTTGAATGCCCACAAGGCCCTCCTGTGTGACTGCAGTGACTATTTCAGGTAAGTTTAGCTTGGTTCAGGTTAGCTTGGTTCAGGTTAGCTTGGTTAGTAAACAGATACCATACTGTACTTTTACTGTAAACAGATACCATACTGTAATTCGACTGTAAACAGATAATATACTGTATGTCTACTGTAAAAAGATAATATACTGTACTTCTACTCTAAAAATATACTATACTGTACTTCTACTGTAAACATATACTATACTGTACTTCTACTGTAAACAGATACTGGACTTATACTGTACACAAACTAGACACAAAAAGCAATGACACACACAACAACCAGACAGGGAGAGAGAGCTTATTTTTATTCGTATGGGTGACTTTTGTTTTTGTCTACCTAAATGTTTACTGTGAGCGATAGTGTAGTGCCAAATTTCCCTCGGGATGAATAAAGTATTACTATTCTATTCTATTCTATTAGAATCCAAAGAATCCTTGTCGCTTGCATAGATTGGTTCCACCATGGAGGCCAGACTTTTAGTAGTACTTTCCAAAACGTTAGAGTTTAGATTCGGCGGTGCACTGTAAACCGTGTCGGTGTTCGCAGACATGTTGTTCTCACGCTGAACACCGTTGACCCTCATGATCTTCCGCACACACACAGACGGTGGAGGTACTTTCCCCAACTTTTATCATTGGCACAACATTGGCAACGTTAGCAGCTAACATAGGCGACATTATAAATGTTAGCAACATGCGTTAGCCACATCGTTATTCAAATTTTTGTCTTATTTACTTGTTTTAGGCCAAATTGGTCTCAATACAAGCTGTCACAGTATGATGTCATAATCAAACATTCTAGAACATTTGTGATGTCACAGTATGATGTCATAATAGAACATTCTAGAACATTTGTGATTTCGACATTCTAGAACATTCTAGAACATTTGTGATGTCACAGTATGATGTCATAATAGGACATTCTAGAACATTTGTGATGTCACAGTATGATGTCATAATATAACATTCTAGAACATTTGTGATTTCACAGTATGATGTCATAATAGAACATTCTAGAACATTCTAGAACATTTGTGATGTCCCAGTATGATGTCATAATAGGACATTTTAGAACATTTGTGATGTCACAGTATGGTGTCATAATAGGACATTCTAGAACATTTGTGATGTCACAGTATTATGTCATAATGAAACATTCTAGAACATTTGTAATGTCACAGTATGATGTCATAATCAAACATTCTAGAACATTTGTGATGTCACAGTATGATGTCATATCAAACATTCTAGAACATTTGTGATGTTACAGTATGATGTCATAATCAAACACTCTAGAACATTTGTGATGTCGCGGTATGATGTCATAATAGAACATTCTAGAACATTTGTGTACAGTATTATATTCAACAATTCTCTCAGAAGATCTCAGATCGCAGAAGACCAAGTGAAGATATTACTTGTTGTTTCCGGCTACTTGTCTGTAAGCTTGAATATATTCTGTAGATACAATTTAAAATCCCCACATGGAAAACGAAACAATGTCATGTACAATCCTTAATGAGCTGCGTCTGGAGGGAAGGTTCTGTGATGTGATTATTAAAGTCAACAGCACTGAGTTGAATGCCCACAAGGCCCTCCCTCCTGTGTGACTGCAGTGACTATTTCAGGTAAGTTTAGCTTGGTTCAGGTTAGCTTGGTTCAGGTTAGCTTGGTTAGTAAACAGATACCATACTGTACTTTTACTGTAAACAGATACCATACTGTAATTCGACTGTAAACAGAAAATAGACTGTATGTCTACTGTAAAAAGATAATATACTGTACTTATACTGTAAAAATATACAATACTGTACTTCTACTGTAAACATATACTATACTGTACTTCTACTGTAAACAGATACTGTACTTCTACTGTAAACCGATACTATACTGTACTTCTACTGCAAACCGATACTATACTGTACTTATACTGTAAACAGATCATATACTGTACGTCTACTGTAAAAATATACTATACTCTACTTCTACTGTCAAAAGATAATATACTGTACTTCTAATGTACACAGATACTATACTGTACTTATACTGTAAACAGATACTACAGATAATGTACTTCTACTGTAAACCGATACTATACTGTACTTCTACTGTAAACAGATAATATACTGTACTTCTACTGTAAACAGATACTATACTGTACTTATACTGTAAACAGATACTATACTCTACTTCTACTGTAAAAAGATACTATACTTCTACTGTGCTAAGACCCTATACTTCTAAAGTGAAAATATATTACTACTAGGGCTGTCCCCGACTAAGGATTTGAATAGTCGACTATGATTGGCCAACATTTTTTATTAGTTGACTATATAAATTTTTTTTAAATAAATATAATATACATATATATTTTTGTATCATTCCATTTGGGCTGTGGGGGGTGCTTAATGTCTGAAGGAGTCGACTGAAGCCTTGTTGTCCTCTGCAAAAGCATACAATTGGTCCACTGATGGATACATCTTGATATTTGTCTAGTCTAGTGTGTTCATTAGATGGGTGAAATCCTCTTTCAGTGCCTCTGTGCCTGTTTTCTTAGGCAGTTGGCCTCTGGTATGCGTGCCATTAGCGTTAGCCACGCTTTTAAGAGGTTGGCAGTCGACTACGGCTCCTTTCGACCGATTAGTCGACTATTCGACTAATAGGGGTCAGCCCTAATTACTACACAGGACAGAATGTTGCTTACTGTTTACTCATCAGATATCTCTATACTTTGCGTCCCACAGAGCCCTCTTCACTCGCTGGAGCGACTCAGAGAAAGCAGTCTACACTATCCCTGGGGTGTCCCCGGGTATGATGCAGCTCATCATAGAGTACGCCTACACACGCTTTGTGCTGGTGACAGCAGATAACGTGGAAGAGCTTCTGGTGGCTGCAGACCAGCTTCTCGTCACTGGCATAGTAGGAGCGTGCTCTGACTTCCTAGAAGGCCAGCTGTCTCTGGAAAACTGTGTCGGCATCTGGAGGTTCGCGGACATCTACAACTGCCCTGACCTGATGCGCAAGGCCCATCTCTTCACCCTGTGCCACTTTGAGGAGATGTTGCACGTCTCACAGGAGTTTGTGGAGCTGTCCCCGCAGCAACTGGTGGACATCATCGAGAGGGATGATCTGAACGTGGAGAGCGAGGAGATGGTGTTCGAGGCCGTCCTCCGTTGGATCGACCACTCCCGTGAGGAGCGTAAAACACACATCCTTTTGCTGCTGCCCAAGGTAACTAATTGTATTACGGATACACAAACATGGTTGCTAGTGCCTGAGCCACATTATTTTTAATTTAATTTTTATTATTTTACTTTTTCTTGTTTGTCTGTCTCTTGTCAAGGTCATTATGATTCATGTTACTGTTATTATTGTTGTCGTCGCTGTTGTTATTATTATTATTATTATTATTATTATTATTATTATTATTATTATTATTATTATTATTATTATTATTATTATTATTATCATCATCATCATCATCATCATCATCATCATCATCATCATCATCATCATCATCATCATCATCATCATCATCATCATCATCATCATCATCATCATCATCATCATCATCATCATCATCATCATCATCATCTTTATTATTATTATTATTATTATTATTATTATTATTATTATTATTATTATTATTATTATTATTATTATTATTATTATTATTATTATTATTATTATTATTATTATTATTATTGTTGTACTGTTATGTTCTGTTTTATGTATGAAAATTAAATTAAATTAAAACATTTATAAAAATAAAATAAACTAATTGTATTTCTGTGCATTACATTAAAACAACACTAGGTTCCCTAGTACAGTGGTTCTCAAACATTTGGGTCCAAACTGTTCCCTAGCAACAGAAACCGTCTACAACCAATGTCTAAAGGCCTCTGCATGCTACAGCAACTTCAAAGCAACTGCACCACAACATCGACAAAGCAACAGTGTTTTAGACACTCTGCCTTTATGCTTTTGCAACATTGCCGCGCAAAGTTAGTTTAACTAAAGTTAGTTTAGGTTTGTGTTAACGTTAGATAATGTACAAAATAAACATATTTCCGGTGCTTTTAGACGTCGCTCTTTTATTTTGAAATCCCCCGACCGGAAGTATTTGTGATGTATTCTGCTTGTGTAACTTTAGGTTAGTTTTAACGTTAGCTGGCAGCTACAGGCACTCGAGGTCGAGGAAGAGCTGCTGAATTTAATCGGCAGGAGGAGAGAGAGCTCGTCAAAGCTGGATATATCCCTGTGGCTGTGGTTGTAGGCACGAAAATGCAGCTCAAACTACCTGTTATTATATTAAATTAATATACAACTTGTCCGTGTCCAGTCCTTTCGAACTGCCCCACCATCCGTTCATTGTAAACAATGATGCATGTAATTATATTAACGTTACTGTGTGTTGTTGTAGCTATGTTAATAAATTCTGAATGGCATTAACGTTATGGGTATGATAGAGCATTGAATAGCATCAAGTTCAACGCTAGCTGGCTGGCTACAACAATGGAGGATGGTATTCTCTGCGGGACCAATATTATTATATGACAGCCCCGTCCCCATTCGCTAACCAACCAATCACTGCTACGCAATATCAACGCAACGGTTGTTTAGGTTAGATTTGGGTGAAAGGTACGCAACATCCTCACAACACAGTCTACAAGACCCTCTAAAACAACCGTGCTGAAATCGCGCTGATGTTGTGTTGAAGTTGCTTTGAAGTTGCTGTAGCATGTAGAGGCCTTAAGTTGTACCCGCTGTCTGCTTGTCTCTTCCCAGGTTCGCATGGGCTTGATGAGGCCTGACTACTTCAGGAGCAACGTCCAGAACAACCCTGTGGTGAGGGACAGCCACGACTGCAGGCCCCTCATCCTCAGTGTCCTGAACCCCCCTGGCTCCGACAGGCTCCCAAACCCCCTGACCCGCCCACGCCTGCCCAGGGAGGTCCTATTGGCCATCGGAAGCTGCTGGAGTAGCGGCATCCTGACCATGGAGGCTTACAATATCCGAACCGGTGGATGGATGGACGTGAGTGTTGAGGGGGAGAGTCCCCGGTGGTGCCACGGCACAGCTTATCTCCACGGTCTGGTCTACTGCGTCGGCGGCTGGGACGGCGTACAGGCTCTCAACAGTGTGCGCAGGTTCAACCCCGTCACTCGCAGCTGGCTGCAGGCGGCTCCCATGCACTCATGCCGCAGTGACATCAGCGTGGTCGTGTTGGGCGGCTGTATCTACGCCATGGGAGGGTTCGACGGACACGTGGACCTGAACACCGCCGAGCGCTACGAGCCTGAAACCAACCAGTGGACAGTGATCTCACCCATGCTGGAACGCAGGAGACACGCCGGGGCAGCAGCCCTCCAGGGCAAGGTGGGTGGAACTGAGGGACACAGGGTGCTAGATGAACACAAGGAACGTTAGATCAGAAATTCTAAATGTCTTTATTTATTTATATAAGTAAGCTTGCACATACAAAAGATCTGTCTGGGTCCTTTGGTGCATCAACATTAACACTATGGCGTCCGTCCGCGAGTTTATACATGTTTCGATTCCATGCGTTGTGGACCAGAGCCACGTATATACTCGTGGCAAGTTGTTATTGTTTTATTCCATATTTATTACGCTATTAACGTCCGCTATCGAGATCCATTACCTACCCACATATTTGATTTTCGAAACATGCACTACCGGCCAGATCCGCTTAGGGGCGCCATCGCTCCACTGCAGTATCATTGAGGGGATTTAAAAAAAAATTGCTTTTACAGTCCTGTGGGCGGATCATAGAGCCTCGATTCCAAACGAAGACCCTCCATCTTTGATCCCTTTACCGAACGTATTTTTCAACCTGGAATAATGGGATTTATGATTAGCCAATGTACATATCGATCTACCAGAATCCGATGACTAATGAAGAAATGCTGCCTGCGATCACATGGCCTGACGGTAGGATACTATTACCCCAAATTACAGCTGGATTGGACATTGTTT
>NC_140179.1:84696562-84699062 GCF_963971535.1 Notolepis coatsorum | reverse complement strand
CGGCAGCTAATGTCGTAACTAAACAGCTAACTGGCTAACAGTTAGCTCATACCGGCTATCGCTAGCCACTAGCTAACGCAGAAGCACGCTAAGCGGCTACTACTGAAAACTGTACAACGTGAGAAAAGCAATACAGGCCAACACTTCAGACAGCCGCTGTCTTTTCCTCTTCTTATCCGAAGAAAAAAGGGAAAAAGGCAACACACGTCCCTCTTCAGAACGGTGTTTACCAGACACAGCGGTGTCGGCAGCAAGCCCCTCGTTGTACGCGGGCTATAGCCGACCTGAGCTTGGAGATATTCTCATAACGAAGCTCACCTCCCTCGCACCGGGTGTTTTTCATCTTGAAAAGCGGGGCCAGCACGGCGACAGTGGGTATCCGTTTGTCCAGAGACGCGGGGAATTGAACCGCAGATTCGGAATCACGGTCCCAGGAAAACAAAGCTACGACTTCACTTGAGGAGGAGCTAATGTTATCGTGGGGCATCAAACTAGAACCCCCCCCACGCCGCTAAGGGGCAGCGAAAAGGATCCTAGCCTGGAGCCGACCATCGTAAGCTGTGTAGTTGACCCCCTACAACTGACACACCTGGCGCCCGTGTCGCAAAAAACATCACCCGCCCAGAGAGGCCGTCAGCCCTCACACGGCCGATCGCCTCCCAAGCAAAGTGTCCAGCTGCAGAGCCGGAGGCAATGCCGGCGGGGATTGCTCAATGACGCGAGCCCCTAATGCGAAGCGCCGGTGGAGGTCAGAATGATCATCATCTTCTAGACACTCCGGTGGCGAAGACATTATCGCTGTATTTCCTTGAAAAATAGTGAGAGAGAAAACAAAGATATAATGTCAACGCAGCTCCTTTTCTCCAATAACGTAACTCCTTTCCAATAACTATTTCGGCACTAAACTAAAGTGGTGTATACAGGCACTTTTTCGGTGGTGAAAATAGGGAAGGGACTGTTAGTGTGGCCACGACCCGCTTATCTAGAGGAGCGGATGTGGGTGTGGCCAGGCGGATGGGTGTGTACATGTGGAGAAAAATGATTCAGTGTTAGATTGGATAAAGGGATGGTTCCACTAGAGTGCAGGGCGTAAGCTATACAATAATATAACTAGTGTGAAGCTCTTGGTTGAATAACTATTGAGAAGCTCTTGGTTGAATAACTAGTGTGAAGATCTTGGTTGAATAACTAGTGTGAAGCTCTTGGTTGAATAACTATTGAGAAGCTCTTGGTTGAATAACTAGTGTGAAGCTCTTGGTTGAATAACTATTAAGAAGCTCTTGGTTGAAGAACTATTGAGAAGCTCTTGGTTGAATAACTTGTGTGGTTGGATGGATCTCGAATCACACTTCCCTTTTTAGTTGTATAGTATAAGCATCTGCTATTAAGGTCCAAGTATTGAGAATCTGCTTAAAATCTCTGGTAGCCAGTTTCATAGAGGTAGATGTGTAAGTGGTGCTTTGGTAAATGTTAAGTGATGTTTTGGGTTTTACAAATGTTGTTCGAATTTCTCAATGTTGGCTTCATTCCATTTATATGGGGAGTGATCCTGCTCCACCTGGTGCTCCTCTTGTTGAGGCCACTGGTTGTCTTGTTGCTGCCACTGGTGTTCTTGTTGCTGCCACTGGTGTTCTTGTTGAGGCCACTGGTGTTCTTGTTGCTGCCACTGGTGTTCTTGTTGAGGCCACTGGTGTTCTTGTTGAGGCCACTGGTGTTCTTGTTGCTGCCACTGGTGTTCTTGTTGAGGCCACTGGTGTTCTTGTTGCTGCCACTGGTGTTCTTGTTGCTGCCACTGGTGTTCTTGTTGCTGCCACTGGTGTTCTTGTTGAGGCCACTGGTGTTCTTGTTGCTGCCACTGGTGTTCTTGTTGCTGCCACTGGTGTTCTTGTTGCTGCCACTGGTGTTCTTGTTGCTGCCACTGGTGTTCTTGTTGCTGCCACTGGTGTTCTTGTTGCTGCCACTGGTGTTCTTGTTGAGGCCACTGGTGTTCTTGTTGAGGCCACTGGTGTTCTTGTTGAGGCCACTGGTGTTCTTGTTGCTGCCACTGGTGTTCTTGTTGCTGCCACTGGTGTTCTTGTTGAGGCCACTGGTGTTCTTGTTGAGGCCACTGGTGTTCTTGTTGAGGCCACTGGTGTTCTTGTTGAGGCCACTGGTGTTCTTGTTGCTGCCACTGGTGTTCTTGTTGAGGCCACTGGTGTTCTTGTTGCTGCCACTGGTGTTCTTGTTGCTGCCACTGGTGTTCTTGTTGAGGCCACTGGTGTTCTTGTTGCTGCCACTGGTGTTCTTGTTGAGGCCACTGGTTGTCTTGTTGCTGCCACTGGTGTTCTTGTTGAGGCCACTGGTGTTCTTGTTGCTGCCACTGGTGTTCTTGTTGCTGCCACTGGTGTTCTTGTTGCTGCCACTGGTGTTCTTGTTGAGGCCACTGGTGTTCTTGTTGCTGCCACTGGTGTTCTTGTTGAGGCCACTGGTGTTCTTGTTGAGGCCACTGGTTGTCTTGTTG
>NC_140179.1:84676562-84691562 GCF_963971535.1 Notolepis coatsorum | reverse complement strand
GGCCCCAGACTAGGGTCCTTTGTTCAGCCACCTAGGCGACAGAAGGCCTTGGTCTGGAGACCATTATAGTTTTAACTAGTGGGCCGCGACCATTGACACTGGTGATCCCTGTGTGTTCTGGACGAGTGGATTCTCTCTGTCACCGTGTTAAGGCCCCATCTTTCATATCCAAATGAGAGTATTCCTTCACGAGGGGATATGTGCATGTAATGTGCGATAGCGGCAGATTCATGTTCAAAGTCAGCTACACAGGCCAGTTGGTACTGTGCTGATCCGTCGGATGTGGTAATGTCACCGTTGTGAAGCGGTGTTGACATCTTGTTTTCTCTTTTCTCTTAAAAAGTGAGGAGAGGTTCAGAACGGCGGCCTGTCTGGGTGAGTGTTATGTCATTGTTTACATGTTCATAGCTTACGGTTAGCCGGTCAGCTGTTAACTGCTGCGTTAGCCTGCTGGATCGCTGCATGGCCTGCTTAAGGCCTACTATTAGCCAGTCAGCTGTTGGCTGCGGGGCTAGCATGTCGTGGTCGCTAGGTGACGTTAGCTTGCTGCTATGGCCATGGCCTGGCGCGGGGTAGCTTAGCTTCTCGCGCGCCGCCGGGAGCTCGCTTCTGATCGCGTGCGTCGTTAGATCGGCGTCTCGCGAGCAGAAGCAATAGCACCCGAACGGTTGGAGCAGCCGTTAGCTTGATGCTATTCTGTTGAACGTGCTTTGATTTTAACATGTTTTACACTCTTGACCACGACGTCATCCTTGACAGGGGATGTTCGTCGACCCTGCCCTGGGCCTGGACGGGGATTGCGTCAACAAAGAGGACTGTAGCGACTGGTTGGAGCGGCGACGCTGCCCGGATCGAACAACACAGGACGGCTGTGTTCTACGGTGTCTTGTGACTGCACTTCGCTGATCTGCGTTCCGGGTAGGAACGGGGTTGGCCAGACCTCATAACACGTCTTCTGGTTTTACTTTGCTAAATGTATTGTGAATAACGGTGTTTTTCCCAAAACGTGTGTTGCTACAATGCATTTAGGATACGTTGCGGGTTATGTGTGAGCTGTTTTTGTCACTGGCAGTTAGCTTCTCCGTGCAAACGGGATGTAATGATCTGGTTGTTGTGTGAGTAACACGGCCGTGTACTCACAACTAAGGTAACTAACCTATGAAGCTATGCTTGGTGACAAGTGAGTAAAAGAATGTTCTTTCTCAGACTGTAATGACAATGAACAGTGTGTTCACACATTAACAGGTTTTCCTGTTTTAACTGGCCGTATTGAGGGTAAAATAGGAGGATTGTGTTTTCCCCCCCGGTTCCCTGGGGACTTTATCACCTCCTATCAGACATGTTGTGCATTAATTGTGTCTTTTGTGTGGTAGGGATACGATGTAACTCTTAGCTTGATTGCTGAGGTTGTGCTAAATCTGCTGGAGAAACTTATTTCCTAAAGGGAAATTGGTTTGGTTGCTGTCATGTGTGCTTAGCAAGGCCTGTGGTCGATACTAATCAAGAATGATGTATTCTCTCATTGTGAAAAAAACGGCGTTCCTCTGTTGAGTGTTTTTGCCATTTTTTGTAGGTGATGATGGGTTGTGTGTGTCATGTGACCTACAACTGGGTTGTACTGGCCACAGAAGCACATGTGTATGTTGGACCGGGGTTCTTAGAGCCCTCTCTATTCTGTGTTTTTCCTTAGTAAAAATCAGATAGCAGGTTAGCTCATGCGCTGTGTGGAGCTGTGAAACGCTTCATAGAGCTGACTATGACTGTGTCATATTCTCTTTTTGTCGTTACGTCGTATCATGGGTGTGGGGTCGTAAAGGGGTGAACTGGTAACCTTTCCTCTCCCCATTGTTCTGTCGGTCAGGGGTACACCCCCTGTCCTTCAAGGTTCCCGTCACGTGGCGGTTCGGCACGTTACGGGGGGGGGGGGGGGGGGGGAGGGAGTTCCTGGTCCCACGGCCTGGTATATTGGGCGTGTGCACCGCAGGAATTCCCCCGCCATAGAGTACGTCACCGTGCGCGTCTCTGTTGGTAGGACTTCCGTGTGCTGTTCAGGTCCATGTGATGGATCTGTTTTCAGGGGGGGTGGTCAGGGCTCCTCCTCACCAAGCGCCTATTCAGGCCTTCTGTGAGTTCGGACTCCTTCTTCCATGTGAGGAAGCCTCCATCAGAGTACAGAGCCTTCCTCCTCAGATTGTCAAAGTGAGTGGACCCTCTAGAAGGGTCCTTTTCTATTGTATGTATATTCGATTCAATTCGTTTATTGAGTGTGTATGGGTTCAGTGCCTCTTCCCCGGAGGCCCTAAAACCAGTTTTTTACATGGCTCAAGGTGCAATATATTCTTTTCAATCTGTACAGCTCGCGTGGGAAGTCTCTCTGGGGATCCCCGTCTCTTTCCTATGGGAGGGTGGTGGGATGTAAAAATGTGAAATTTTTTTACCCCGGCTGTGTAGACTGGGATACATACTGTTGATGCTTCCTTCTTTCTATTCCAGAAGTGTTGGAGTTAGGGAGTGTCACACCCCTCTTGTCGTTCCCCTGGGCGCCTTGGGGATTCAATGACAGGTCTAAATAGCCTGTTCATTGATGGGGGTGTGTCCCGACGCACGTATAGTGCTAGCTCGCTGTAAACAGGCGATTGACTGGCACGCCTTGGTTGCTTGTGGTTGAAACAGCGTTTTTATAAAGCAACTGAGATGGGGGTTTTTCCTCTTCCGACGACCACATCCCATGACCTGGGTGGGTTGTCGACGGATTCTCGTTCATGTCTGGGGGATGATGACGGGATGGATCTGAACATATGTAGTGGGGTCTCACGCCCTTGGGGTGGGCCATCAGGCGCGGTTCGTCCGAACGTCTGGGTGGCGCCTTCTTTTCATGTTAAGATCAACACGCATATCTGCCCTTCTCCTGGAGTAGGCATGTCGGCGTGGTTAGGGCATGGGACTGGTTCTGGTCACGCTGGTCCAGATCAGTTGAACCCGTTGTCCGCCGGGGATGCAGATCTGCTGTTCTGGTACCCTGAGGGACTTGGGCTTTTTTCAGGGGGAAAAATGCCAGGTCGGTCTGGGTGTCACAGGGTTAAGCGCTATGGAGACCCTGGTTGGGTATGTTTTTACTCAGCACTGTCGTCATGGCTTACAGCCATGCCATTCTGTACGCGCTCGATCTCGTCGGATCTCGGCCGCTACACAGGTTGGTCCTGGTTAGTACTTGGTTGGGAGACCGCCGGGGAATACCAGGTACGGTGTGCTTAGGGGCTGGTTCTCCATTATTTTTCGCTCCTCTCTCACGCATGGCGAAGAGGGGCCTGTGGGGGTGGTTTTTTGACCTCCTCTGGTGACCCTGTGCCTCCCGTACCGCCAGGCCCGGTCCGAAGTGATGTTTGCGACCCGTAGGCCTGGGTTAACCCTTTTTGGAAACTGAAACACTTGTACTGCGGTATAGCCGGTGTATACCCGCAGGTGTGTTTTGGAGTTTTTTCTTGAGGGGTTATAGGAACAACCACCGCATTGGGTAACACCGAGGTGGTTGATTCCCTGGTGTGTTGGAGCAGTGTCAACTCCCGGGTTCACCGTTTGAGGGTGCCCCTGCACGTTCATGACGTCTGCCAATCGTGTCAGCCTTCTCTGCCTCGACCCCTCTGGGTGGGGGTTTTTAAATGGAGGCTTGGTCATGCAACACCGCCAGCTTACGCTCCTTCCGCCGGGGCGGCTGTGTTCAGCTGTCCCCTCTGGCGCCTGTCTCGTCCGCAGTCTCCAGGCTAGGGTTAACAGCCTGTTGCTTGGTTTTTCCCCGGTGCGCTGCCTGCTTCCGTTGGTTAACCTTTTTTGTGTGCTTACGGCCATGCTGACTGTCTGTTCTGCAGGGTTAGTGTGCCAGGCGGTGTACTGTTGGGGGGACGGGGCCCGCTCGGTTTACGGCCATACCGACCTGAACACGCCCGATCTCGTCCGATCTCGGAAGCTAAGCAGGTTCTGGCCTGGTTAGTACTTGGGATACCGCCTGGGATTACCAGGTGCAGTAACTGGGGGGCCTTTGTCCGAATACGCTGGCGATGTGGGGGGCGGGGCACTACGTGCCCACCTGGTGGGGTCTTGATGCTGGCATCATGGACTTCTCCGGGCCCCCATTCCAGGGAGTCCAGTCCTTTTGGTGGGTCTGGGTCTTCCTTCGCGCTCCGCTGCTACGGCCTTGCCACGGGGTTGGGTTTGCCCTTGACCCCGTGATTCTGGGGGCAGTAACGAGGTTGTTCCTCCGTTCGTTCCCGGGTGGCATGCGGGTTGTGCGTGTGTGTAGTCGTGGGGTCAAGCCACGGTCTGCTCACCCTGTGCGTTAAGTTGCTTGAGTGCCTCTTCGCACGGTCGGGTCCGTCGCCTTCCCGTGAAGCCTCTAATAGGGGGGATACCCTCCATTAGGGGGGGTCGGGGGGGCTCGGCCCTCCCTGTTCTGATGGTTTTGGGGGGCTGTCAGCGGGGTGTATTTGTCAGCCAGCGGCTCCGCTTGGCCTCCCTTTGTGCAGTAGTGATGCCAAGCAGAGCCCCTAATGAAACAGAACGTTAGGTTATGACTATAACCAAGTTCTGTTAATTAGGGGTGACGCTTGGCATCAGACGGCCGCTGCAGCCCTTGACCTCACCTTGTGGTGAAAGCTTGGGAAGGAGGAGAGCAGGTGACCACACACCTGCTTATGAAGGTAAGCTGATGAGGGGTGTGGTCAGACTAATACTGGTATTAGAGGTACATTTGTGGTTTATTCAGTACGCGTGCACGTACGCGAGATAGTGCAGTAGTGATGCCAAGCGTCACCCCTAATTAACAGAACTTGGTTATAGTCATAACCTAACGTTTATTGTATAGAAATAAGGTTGGATGAATCTGGCAGTTGTATAAAAGCTTTACACCACTTGTAGTCGTGATTTGTGACCAATAAACCATGCCTAGGGGGGTCTAACGACCACCCCTAGGCATGGTTTATTGGTCACAAACCACTCCTGCGCGTGATGTAATGCTTAAATAAACACTCCCGTCGCCGTGCATGGCGGTGTGAGTGGCGCACAGGCTGTTTGTGTTTTCCTTCGGTCATGACGTGCTTTATCAGGGGGCGTGTCTTTATCAGGGGGCGTGTCTTGGATGGGGATGTGGTGGGGATTGATGCGTGGGGTGTTTGGGGGACAGGCTGTTCCAGGGGGTTCACATGCTTTTGAGCAACAGTGTAATTATTGTACTTATTTAATGACTATCCTTATCTCTTATCTCTGCACTTTCTACATTGCACTACTTTTATTGTCTTTTATAACTATTCTTATATCTGCACTTTATGCATTGCTTTCATTCTGTCAACTGTATGCAAATTGTATGTAAATGTTATGCTATCTGCTGTGAAGGACTTTGAGCTGCAATCCATGTATGAAAGGTGATACTGTATATAAATAAAGTTATTATTATTATTATTATTATTATTATTATTATTATTATTATTATTATTATTATTATTATTATTATTATTATTATTATTATTATTATTATAGCAAAACACACAAGTAACCAACTCTCTGAAATACAAGAATCAGTCAACCCAGTTCAACAAAACACAACAATATCAATTGGCAATACAAAATGGCAACATTTGGATTTTTGACCAAAATAAAATACACACAAAGTGGAAAACATTATCCAATAACAGAGCAGGAACTGATGGAAAGCATCCAATCCCTGAAAGCTAAACAAGCCTGTGAAGTCAACAACCTCTTAAATTGAATGGTCAAACATGTGATCATAAATTCACTAAACTCAAACTATTTAATATAGTTCTAGTAGCTGGCACCCTTCCTGCGATATGGAATAAAGGTTTAATAACCAATTTACAAATATGGAGATAAATAGGACCCAAATAATTATTATAAATGGGATCTGTATACATATGTAACCTGGGGAAAAAAACGTTTGTAATATTATGAATACAATGACTAGGATTGGGTGATGTTCACATTTTAACCAATACTTGGTCAGCACTTTGCTCATAATTTTTTTTTTACTTTAGTTGTAAATATATATATATATATATATATATATATATATATATATATATATATATATATATATATATATATATATATATATATATATATATATATATATATATATATATGAATTCAGAACATTTTGTTATAGTTATTGTTGTAACACACCACACAAAATGAAATTCACAAATTTCCTAATGAACTGATTCTTTATGGCAGTGAAATTTGGGGACCAAAATTAAATAATGAATTGTGGACAAAACAATTATAGAATCTTTCCACACAGAGTTCTGTAAAGAGCATCCTAAATGTGCAGAGAAAGACATGCAAAAAATGCCTATAGAACTCGGCCAATAATAGAGCTGAAGCCAGAGAAGAGTTCCCTTTGTCCAGACAACCTAACAGACTGCAGACGGCCTCAGGACCACAACACCAACCCAATCAGACCAAACCAAATGACCAACAAGTCACTCAACTATATCACATATTGGAAGGAAACAACTAAAACACAGAGTAAATACAAATGATATCTGATCCTAAAAAGTTAATACAAAGGTGCTAATTATCTGACCACAATTACAAATCCTAAATTAAGAAAAGCCGTGACTATATGTACAGACTCAGCGAGCACGGCCTGGCGGTGTATATTCTTTGTCCAATCAGTTGTGCAATAGTCACTTTTGGTGAGTTGTTTCTATACAATTCAGTTATATGACATTTAGGTATGACACAGGACTACACAAGCATTTTTTTTTATAGAAATGTGTCAACATACTAAAGCAGGGAACCACAATATTTAGCATACAAATTATGCAGAATGTAATATCATAACTGTCTATTATTTGTCTTGCAATTGAGCCAATTTTCCTTAGGTACGGTATTGAGGTGTGTGTTCAACAGAGTATCAAAAACACATTCACAAAAAGTATGGGTTACTGAATGCTGAACTGCACTGTTATAATCACTAAGCCATTGTAAGACCTTACCTGTGTCCCTGTATCACTTGTCTCTGCTGCCCTTTGATAAAAAAACGTCCCTATGTCCATTTTCTTTTTTTTTTGCATATTTCACAGTTAGTCACAGTAAAAGTCACCTAGTAAAAGTGAGATAATTGACAATATCAAAACATGCTAGGGCTGTACCGAATAGTTCGAAACGTTGTTCATAATGTTGACATTCGAATTCTAAATCAACATAAAAAATTGCAATTCTTTTTCTTTTACAATTTTTATTTGCCAATGTATGGCGAGTGCCATACCTTGCCATACTAGAACGACGCCCCTGCACTTAACCCCTAACTGCTCCCTTGCATGGTTGCCTCCACCGTCTGTGTGTGAATGTGTGAGTGAATGGGTGAATGTGAGGTAAGTTGTAAAGCGCTTTGGATACAAGAGCTATATACTGTAAATGCAGTCCATTCACCATAATGCAGTCCATTTGCCATGTGTATCAATAGTTAAGGTTGCCATGGTAATGCTATAATTTCAGTAGCCTACTGGTACAGTATGCAGTACACGACCATGCTTTTTCATAGCTTGTTAGTAGCTTGATGTTGTTTTGGTTGAGGAATGGGGTTGGTGCCATGGTATAGACTGAAGGGTTAGTATCATGGTAGACTGAATGGTTTGTACCATGGTCACTCTAGACTGACAGGTTAGTATCATGGTCGACTGAATGGTTAGTACCATGGTCTAGAGTCTAGACCAGTGGTTCTCAACTGGTCTAGCCTCGGGACTCAACATTTTCCTTAGTCATTAAGGCCTATAAATGACCTTATTATGGCCAAGTCACACATCTATGGATCGGGCTAAATCTCCTCTTTCCAATGGCCGAGGTCAATCTGGATTTAGTACCATCAGGCACCCCTGACAGGGCAGCAAAAACTGTGAATTAAATCTACTGTAAGTACAGTTAGTAGGGTTAGTAGTTATGGTTAGTACTGTGGTCTAGACTGAAGGGTTAGTACTGTGGTCTAGACTGAAGGGTTAGTACTGTGGTCTAGACTGAAGGGTTAGTACTGTGGTCTAGATTGAACGGTTAGTATCATGGTGAAAGATATGGCTGGTTTTCGTTGTGATTATAAAAAGTGAATTGCGTTGTAAAACAGATGCCTGGCTAAGACAGAGGCCATTTCAAGGCTACATTAAGAAGATTGATGCATTTTTATTCAATAAAATCACAGGCCAGTTGAATTGCGCCAAAACAGTGGGCCAAAATGAATTGATAAGTCAATTTAGCCTGGGGGCCGAAAGAAAATGCCAGGTGGGCCACATTTGGAGGTGCTGATAGGATGGAGATGAACCAATCAAAGCAGAGAATCTGGGGTCATCAGGGAAGTGGAACCAATCAGAGCAGACCATCTGAGGTGCAGCGCTCCCAGAGGAAATATCATCTGACAATCACATGAACACACGCACACACACTGTCCCTTCCCTCCAGTGGAGGTTATTCCATGACAACATGTGAAACACAAATTCACTCATAATTCACAATTATCATTAATTTACATATATATATATATTTTTTTTTTATTATTATTATTATTATTATTATTATTATTATTATTATTATTATTATTATTATTATTATTATTATTATTATTATTATTATTATTATTATTATTATTATTATTATTATTATTATTATTATTATTATTATTATTATTATTATTATTATTATTATTATTATTATTATTATTATTATTATTATTATTATTATTATTATTATTATTATTATTATTATTATTATTATTATTATTATTATTATTATTATTATTATTTTTTTATTAGAAATGTTTTTTTTTTCTTCAAAAATGGTCAAAAGTGACAGCTCTGAGCTCTGATATATACTGCAGTCAGTAATGGCTAGCTGTCAATCACTCTGGTGCAACTTTCCCTGCACGGGCTGACCGGGATGAATATAATACCAATCAAAATAGGCTATTAACGTCATCTAAGCCCGGTCCGTGTATCTAAGCTCTTGCCATTGAATGGGGGATTGAATGATTGACAGCCTTGAAATCCAATCAGAGAATGCCTGGCAATGCCAGTGCGTATACCTGCGCAGCTGCAGCTGGACTGGCATCAGTGTTCTAGAAGTTGCATCATCTCACGTGTGCAATTTGCCTGAAAGAGACTGGAGTCTGAAGAAGAACATTAATTTGCCTAATATAATCATTCAAATTTTAAGATCTTTATTCAATTGTTCACTTATTGTTGTGCACTGCATCGTTTACTTGGATGATATATCTCATTTTATCTCAGTTGAAGACAGTAGTGTAATTCTAACTAACTTGTTGTAGCTGGCTAATAGGTAATTATTTTTGCAAAGAATTATGGATGCTGCTCCAAACATCGTAGATCGGATCCTACGGGAATCTTTTCACACATTCTCCTATGAAGAAAAGCTAAGAGTGAAAGCAGACGGAAGACCAAAAGTCACAAAAGACTGTGTTTGCATTTTTGGTTTTACAACATTGAACAAAATATCAAAGGATGGATTTTATTTACAAGTGATCTGACTGGGACACTATTTCTTCGTAACAAAGTACATCAAATGGTGAGTGGATTTAAAAAAAATATATATATATATATATTGGACCGCTGCGTCCAGTGTGTCAGTGACGTGTGTGTGGCTGAAATGCGTGTGTTTACTTTCGAATTACCAACGTAATTGTCCTTTTAAGTGTTACATAAAACCCATCTGTGGCCTCGTGCAGAGGAAGGTGGTAAATACATGTTAGAGGAGAGGAAGGGATGCTATGTGTCTTTCTGGTCATCACCAGCTGTTCCTGAAGTCTGGGGCCAGGCGGATGTTTCTCAGGAAGTTTGTCAGAAGGTTATGGAAAGCTCCTTCAGATACAATCGGTTCCTGAAGTAATCAGGTGTTGTGGCTGATGTTTGACTGAGAGGCTGAGGTTCAGCAGCTTGTTTACACCGTGCTGCTCTTATTCACGTTTCCCTCGATATTCCAATGTACAGTTTTGCTTGTACAGTTGTACAGTTTCCCCCACCCCGCCTATACCCACCCAACCACCTCCAATGTACAGTCCCCCCCCCCACCAACTAATCACTAATCAAGCCCTTTCCTATGGCATTGAGATTATTTTAGAAATTCATTTTTGAGAAATGAACACCAACCTGTAGAATTAGTTTGCAACTGTAATACAGTTCAATGGGGTTTGGATTGGAAGCATTTCTCACAAGACACTCACATATTCTTCCAGACATCAGAAATAAGAATAAGAACTGTTTGAATGGTTTTGTATGTTACCAACTGTCAACTTCTCACAGAATGTTTAGAATATTTCTTCCAGCAAGACAGCAGGTAACCATGGTAACCACTCCACTCCATAAACATTCCATGCAGGGCAAAGATACACAGCACACTCAATCAAAACCTTCAACAAATTGACATGATCTGCTTTTATTTTTCAAAGGGCATACATCTGTAAAGACACATCAAATGCCAAAAAAAAAGCATGTACCATTGACTCAGAATGGTCTGTTTTATTGAAATTGTCACAGCAGTAGTTTGTTTATACTTCAGAAGTATGATATTTAAACATGGTACCCAAAATGAATGGAAGTGAATGAGGAGCCTGACACCTGGGAGGAATGGGGGTGTTGCAGCTGCCACTGCTTCCCTCTCTATCTCCCTCCCCCCTCTGTTTCTCCCCCCTCTCTCCCTCTCTCTCTCTCTCTCTCTCTCTCTCTCTCTCTCTCTCTCTCTCTCTCTCTCTCTCTCTCTCTCTCTCTCTCTCTCTCTCTCTCTCTCTCTCTCTCTCTCTCTCTCTCTCTATCCCCCTCTTTTTCTCCTTTCTCTCCCATCTCTCCGTGTCTCTCTCTTTCTCTCCCCCCTCTCTCAGTTTTGACAGATGTGAGACTGGAATTAGATGACTTGAGTGTGATTTGTGCTGTGATCACACTTTTTATTGCCCGCGACGACACAGTATCTGTGTGTGTGTGTGTGTGTGTGTGTGTGTGTGTGTGTGTGTGTGTGTGTGTGTGTGTGTGTGTGTGTGTGTGTGTGTGTGTGTGTGTGCATGTATGCGTGCGTGTGTGTGTGTGTTATTGGATAGCATCTGGCTGGTGGTTATAATGGGTTATTATTAGGGGTGTAATGGTACACAAAAACCACTGTTCGGTACGTACCTCGGTTTTGAAGTCAAGGTTCGGTACGGTTTTCGGTACAGTGGGGGAAAGTTTGGCTTTCCATGTTCCACTCAGGGGTGATGTAGTGTGCAGTAACTAATTGTACTTGTAGGGCTGTCAACGAATATTCTATATTGAAATTAATAATCGACTTGTAATTTTCTTTTTAATAATAATAATTATATTAGATTGTGGGAAAAAAAAAACCCGGTGGGCGGTCGTTAGTGGTTAACATACCGTTGTATTAGTTCGGTACACTACACAGCCGTTCGGTACGGTACGGTACACACTGAAACGGTTCGGTTCGGTACGGATACGTGTACCTTTACACCCCTAGTTATTATTACGAGAGCTATAGTGATATAGCAGATGTATCACACAAACACACACACACATAGCTGTGTTTATATTATTTTATGTAAACCATGAGGTCATTACATAGACATACATTCACCCTAGCCTAGCCTAGCCTAGCCTAGCCTAGCCTAGCCTAGCCTAGCCTAGCCTAGCCTAGCCTAGCCTAGCCTAGCCTAGCCTAGCCTAGCCTAGCCTAGCCGACTTTACCCTAACCTAACCTAATCTAATCTAATCTAATCTAACCCTACCTAGTACCCTACCCTACCCTACCCTGCCCTACCCTAACCTAACTGTAAGGGACCAAGCAGCCAGAAGAGGAGGGCACAGTGGTGTAGGCAAAAATATGGGGTTTTATTTGCCCAAACAAAGGGTTAACAAAATACATAATTTCAAAAGAATATAAATGGGCCCAAATAATAGAAGGCAGGACAAAAACAGGCCTGAACTGAAAAGAAGCACACTCACAAATGAGAACTCAAGCTATATATAGGTCCTGGCCAGACACACAAAGGGTAATTGATATAATTAATATTTGACTAAATAATATCTCCAATTCAGATTAATCCAATAAACAATAAACACACAACACACAACACATATACCAAACTGAACACCCAACAATCTTAAAGGCCCACTTAATTATGGGTAGTTTACATCATTGGTATCTAATTTCATTATAATTTTTTTCCATTTGATGCCGGAAATTCGACTCAGAAAGAGTTAAAAATGTCCATGCACGAATAACATGTATGGAGCCAATCAAAAAGCTTATCAGACGCTATCAGTGCCGTGACGTCACTGCAGGTAACTTTCCCCTACTTCTCATCCACTACAATGGAGTTTGACGAGTGCAGAAAGCCATTTCCTTGATCCAAATGGACGCCTTACAAGACGCAAATGGGTTTAATCGTCGGAGAGACTTTGATGGACCAGCTACTGTACAACTGCATTTTTGGTTGAAACAAGGTAGTTATAAGGGTTTTAATGTCGTAAAAAAAGAACTACATGTACCACAGCAGCGCTATTGGTCTGTTAGGCTGTTGCCTTATGCCTTATCCACGTCACGGGTCAACAACACCTGCTGGTCCAATTTTACACTGCAATAATTCAAAGTATCCTCACCTCATCCATCACAGTCTGGTACGGTTCCATGGACAAACACACTAAACACAAACTCCAACGCATCATCAAGACAGCCTCCAAAATAATTGGCTGTCCCCTCCCCTCTCTGGACTCCATCTACACCTCACGCACAGTCACCCGCTCTGTTAAAATAGTCAACGACCCCTCTCACCCAGCACACCACTTATTCCAGCACATGCCCTCAGGTCGCTACAGGTCCATCCTAACCAGACACACACGTTTCACAAACAGTTTTTTCCCCACAGCAGTCCGAACACTGAACACCCTGGCCCGCCCCCCTTTGCACAAACGGGCAAGCATCTGTCACCGACCGACACTGTTACCGTGACTGTCCTATTGTATTTATGTATATATGTTTTGACGTTTTTGATGTTTGATGTCTGTTTCATGTTTTATATAACCAGTGCTCAACATCTGTACCGAAATCAATTACCACCAACCATCGTTGTGTGGCATTAAAGTATCTTGTATCTTGTATCTTGTATCTTGTAGTACCAAGCTGGCTATATGGCTCTGGCTAACGTTAACGTTACCCCGCTAACGTTAGCATTATGTCTACTGTCGTGAACCATTTTAAATCGGGGCATGTAAAAGAGTTTCGGGAACGAGTAAAATGTGCAGGTCCTTTTCTCAGACCTGTGGGGCAAAGCACTGCACGCATCATGCCGGCTAGCAAGTTACATGTCACGGCATGTTGATAGCACGATAGTAGCTCCTTTCATGACTGATACACTCGGTCATGAAAGGGGCTACCACGATAGCTAACTAACGTTAACGTTACAAGCTCAAACACCTTATAACTACTACTACTGTCGTATCCATAAGTTCCCTGGCAGAATACTTTGTTTATGAGGACAAAGGTATACAAAGAGGAGAGAACCATTTTAAATCGGGGCATGTTAGGAGTTTCGAGAATGCTGTCTAGCAAGCTAGCTAACTTAGCTACTAACGTTATATACACAATATGTACAACGACACAATGATTTACATTAGTATATTTACAAATATGGTAACGTGGTTGTGGCTTTTACAAATAGTGGTTAGCTTTAGAGATAAATGGCTATGATCACGGAGCAATAGTGTTAGGTGAAACAGATACTAGCTCCTCGGCTAGCCTAGTAGTAACACGAAGGCTCTTTGCTTCCTGCCACTACCTGCCTGTGAGTCTCAGAGCCCCTTCTGCCCTGTACCTTGTGTGACGTCATCATTAAGATGACCCACGCACGTTATGAACCATGGATTAAAATATCCACGTGCGTGGTGATTGTGGTTGGGCGGACAAAATGTTTGATAAAAATGTTTGTTTATTGAACAAAAAGACAACATGCAAGTGGGCCTTTAAGTAATAGATAGATAGTATACATATAACAAACTAAATCACACAACAATGAACCCCCGGCCCTCCTGACATCTCCCGCAACTTGGTTCAGTCCACCACAACCCATCCGGCTATTTTAGTCTGGACCAGTCGCAGCTTCTCTGTTTGCCCAGAGGACAGTGTGGCTGCAGACTCAAACAACAAACAAACAAACAAACAAACAAACAAACAAACAAACAAACAAACAAACAAACAAACAAACAAACAAACAAACAAACAAACAAACATGTGAGAATGGGATGCATGCACTCAAACTTAAAACATGTAAGTCAATAAAGAATGGATATGATATCAGTACGCAGGTCTATGTGTTGTGTGTCATTATGTGAAATAGAAATCGTGTATAAGGTGCATCATGAATGCAAACGTGTACAAACATTAACCAACTAAGGGGGGGAAACACTAGGGTGAGGGGACAACTTAACTATGTGCAGGTGCGGCGCACAGACGCATCCGTTACACTAACCTACCCTATCCCAATCCTAATCTACCCTAACCCTACCCTCCCCATGTTGGCACCTTGCAGGCTCACCTCCACCATTGACGTGTGGATGTGTGAGTGAATGTGAGGCATAACCCATTTGGATAAAAGCGCTATATAAATACCCTACCATGTATGTGTGTGTGTGTGTGTGTGTGTGTGTGTGTGTGTGTGTGTGTGTGTGTGTGTGTGTGTGTGTGTGTGTGTGTGTGTGTGTGTGTGTGTGTGTGTGTGTGTGTGTGTGTGTGTTCCATTGAGACCCAGGTGTCAAAAGATTATTTTGTTGCAGATGATGATGATGTTTTACACAAAAACCTTTTTAATCTCATTTAAAATTTAGTTCCCAAGTCAAGAGTTCAGACAGAGGTAGAGAGAGGGAGGGAGACAGCGAGAGAAAGAGAGACACACCCACACACACACACACACATACACGCACACGCACACACACACACACACACACGCACGCA
>NC_140179.1:84496562-84674062 GCF_963971535.1 Notolepis coatsorum | reverse complement strand
CCCGGTCACAACCTGTTTGAGACACTCCCCTCTGGCAGGATGCTGCGGTCTATCAGGGCCAAAACCTCACACCACAAGAACAGTTTCTTTATTAGTTGTCATACAGAAATATAGAATACTTTTGCATGAAATGCTTCTTTCTGTTTTGCTCCTGAGAGTGTGCTAGATAAAATAACAAGAGAGTGTAAAATAGTATAATATAAGTATACAATAGAAAGTCAAGTACGTAAACAAGTGTAAACAAAACAAAAATTTTCAATATACATATATACAGTATATGTACAGTCTATACAATGCAGATACAGTACAGTGTAGAAATGGTGAGGTATAGCTTAGCTTGTGGTGCCACCTTGTGGTGGTGAGGTGCAATGAGGTGCATGAGATTGATGGAGTAGGGTATATCTGCAGAGCCGCAAGCCCAACGTCTGGGCGGGGCTTCGTGGCTTGTACTAAGTTTGAGGCGGGTCTTCGTGACTTGAACTAGGTTTGACTGTGCGTGGGCGGGGCGTTGTGGCTTGTACCTTGTTTTGTTTCCTGTAAAACCCGGAAGTAGTCAGTTTGTGCTGTTTATTTTTAACCCTAACCCTAACCTTAACCTTAAAGGGGAACTCCAACATTTTGGGAAATTAGCTTATTTAACATCTTCCCTGGAGTTAGACAAGAAGATACATACCTTTTTTGTCTCTGTGCGTGCATTTTAGCTTTGGGAATAGACGCTCCGTTAGCATAGCTTAGCTTCATCACTAGAAGTGAGGCAGGACAGTAGCCTTACAGTGCCTTACAGTGTATTGCAAGGTCTGACATTGACCAAATTTGATATGCATGACCTTGGTGGGCTCTAGGTCAACTCCAGAAAAGGGGGTCAATGTCAGACCTTGCAATCAAAAGTTAGGGGGCGCACTGAAATTATGGCAAGGGTTATTAGCCCCCTAACTTTTGATTGCAAAGTCTGACATTGACCCCCTTTTCAGGAGTTGACCTAGAGCCCACCAAGGTCATGCATATCAAATTTGGTCAATGTCAGACCTTGCAATACACTGTCTGTCTTTCTGTTTTGCTCCTGAGAGTGTGCTAGATAAAATAACAAGAGAGTGTAAAATAGTATAATATAAGTATACAATAGAAAGTCAAGTACGTAAACAAGTGTAAACAAAACAAAAATTTTCAATATACATATATACAGTATATGTACAGTCTATACAATGCAGATACAGTACAGTGTAGAAATGGTGAGGTATAGCTTAGCTTGTGGTGCCACCTTGTGGTGGTGAGGTGCAATGAGGTGCATGAGATTGATGGAGTAGGGTATATCTGCAGAGCCGCAAGCCCAACGTCTGGGCGGGGCTTCGTGGCTTGGACTAAGTTTGAGGCGGGGCTTCGTGACTTGAACTAGGTTTGACTGTGCGTGGGCGGGGCGTTGTGGCTTGTACCTTGTTTTGTTTCCTGTAAAACCCATAAGTAGTCAGTTTGTGCTGTTTATTTTTAACCCTAACCTTAACCCTAACCCTAACCCTAACCCTAACCTTAACCTTAACCCTAACCTTAACCCTAACCTTAACCCTAACCATAACCCTAACCTTAACCCTAACCTGCAACACGGAACACAGAAATGCAAATGCTGTCCAGTCTTCACTGCTTGTAAAAATAAACAGCACAAACTGACTACTGCACAGTCAAACCGAGTACAAGCCCGAATGCACAGTCAAACCGAGTACAAGCCACGAAACCCCGCCCACGCACAGTCAAACCTAGTCCAAGCCACCAAGCCCCGCCCAGACGTTGGGCTTGCGGCTCTGCAGATATCCCCTATTGGATTGATGCAGTTTCTTCCCCTCTGCAGTGAGCCTAATCAACAAGGCTCGGGACCCTCACTGACACCCCCCCACTGTGTTACATTAACACACGCCTACTGGACTAAATACTTGCATAAACAACCAAACATACCTGTTCATACTTCACTGACTCATACTCTTTGCACATAACTGCCCAATTGCACAGCCGTGACTCTTTGCACATAACTGCCCAATTGCACAGCCGTGGCCTATTCCTATTTTATTTGTATTGTACTATATTCTATTGTGCTATATTTAATTTAGTTTATATCCCATTTAATATGATTCAACCTCTTTATTTAAATAAAGTTGTACAGCCCTGGCCTATATTTAATTGTATTACATAATTATATTCTATTCTATTGTGCTTAACTTAGTTCATATTTCAGTCTGTCTGTCTGCCTGCCTGCCTGCCTGCCTGCCTGCCTGCCTGTCTGCCTGCCTGCTTGTCTGTCTGTCTGTCTGTCTGTCTGTCTGTCTGTCTGTCTGTCTGTCTGTCTGTCTGTCTGTCTGTCTGTCTGTCTGTCTGTCTGTCTGTCTGTCTGTCTGTCTGTCTGTCTGTCTGTCTGTCTGTCTGTCTGTATGTCTGTCTGTCTGTCTGTCTGTCTGTCTGTCTGTCTGTCTGTCTGTCTGTCTGTCTGTCTGTCTGCCTGTCTGCCTGTCTGTCTGTCTGTCTGTCTGTCTGTCTGTCTGTCTGTCTGTCTGTCTGTCTGTCTGTCTGTCTGTCTGTCTGTCTGTCTGTCTGTCTGTCTGTCTGTCTGTCTGTCTGTCTGTCTGTCTGTCTGTCTGTCTGTCTGTCTGTCTGTCTGTCTGTCTGTCTGTCTGTCTGTCTGTCTGTCTGTCTGTCTGTCTGTCTGTCTGTCTGTCTGTCTGTCTGTCTGTCTGTCTGTTCAGATAACACATACATTAATTCCTGTATAATTGTTATTTTGATTAAACATGCAGTGTTCAGTTTTAAACGGTTTTAATTAGTATGCACTGCATCATCAATTAGAGAGAGAACACGTCTGAAGGAAATGGATGTGTGATGTTTGTGTATTGTGGTGTGTGTGTGTGTGTGTGTGTGTCTGTGTCTGTGTCTATGTGTGTGTGTGTGTGTGTGTGTGTGTGTGTGTGTGTGTGTGTGTGTGTGTGTGTGTGTGTGTGTGTGTGTGTGTGTGTGTGTGTGTGTGTGTGTGTGTGTGTGTGTGTGTGTGTGTGTGAAAATACATTACTAATGGTAAATACAAAACTACAAAACCTTGAGGCCTGCTTGCTTGCTGTCAAAAAGTGGATGTCGCAAAACTTTCTACTCCTTAATGCAGATAAAACTGAGATGTTAATTGTTGGCCCCCCAAACCACAGAGGCCTGTTTCAGGACATCTGCCTCAACTTTGATACTTGTCATGTATCCCAGAGCTCCACCATAAAAAACCTCTGAGTAATTTTGTATTCCTCCCTCTCATTTAATTCACATATAAACAATGTCACCAAAATTGCATTCTTCCATCTTCGTAATATCGAAACAATTTGCCCCATCTTAACTCTGGCTGATGCTGAAACCCTGATTCATGCTTTTGTCTCATCACGTTTGGACTACTGTCATGCACTTTTTTCAGGCCTACCTAATTCAAGCATCAAAAATCTTCAACTCGTGCAAAATGCGGCTGCACGGATACTAACTAGAACTAGAAAATTTGATCACATCACACCAGTTTTGTCCGCCCTACACTGGCTTCCTATTCAAGCCCGATCTGACTTTAAAGTGCTACTCCTCACCTACAAAATTTTAAATGGGCTTGCACCGCTCTATCTATCCGATCTCACCCCCCGATACTCGCCCGCTCGTGCTCTGCGCTCACAAAATGCGGGGCTTCTATCGATTCCTAGGGTTAAAAAGAAATCCGCCGGCCACAGAGCCTTTGTCTACCGCGCTCCCTACCTGTGGAACAAATTACCTGCCGTCATCAGGGGCGCCTGCTCTGTCGAAGCTTTTAAATCCCTGCTTAAGACCCATCTTTTCTCTCTCTCCTTCAACCTACCCTGATCTCACCTGGTCGGGGACTGACCTTTAGATTAATCTGTCTAGTTTAGTTAGGATGTCTATTTTCCCCATGTCTGCTTTTTTGCAGCACCACAAACATGGGAACTCTCTAACTCCCCCCTCCCCCCCTTCCCCCCCTCCCCTCCCCCCATCCCTCCCCTCCCTCCCCCATCTCTCTGAGTGCCTGTCTCCGAGTGCTGACTAAGGTGATGGATGCCTCGGGGTCTTGGCCAAGATTGCAGTGACTGCTCTACATGCACCACCGAGGCCATGGATCAGCTACTTACCGTCGTCTGTCCGTGGTCCTGTCAACTGGCTTGTCAACGCGGTTTCATTGCTGGGTTAGCATTCTGACAGCTCCTGGGGAGGCTGTGACTCAAAAACACCCCTCTGTCAATCAGAGTTGTCCTCCAACTACACTGGATATACAGTATTTAATTTAAAATATACAGTATAATAATGTTCCATTACCTGCTACATACACACACACACGCGTGCGCATGCACACGCACACACACACACAAATGCACGGAAACACACACACACAGACACACATGCACGCACACAAGATCATAACTCCCTCCCACCTACACTGTGAAGCACAGAAACTTAAAGTCCAATGCACATGGCGGGCGACCGACGTCGCCTGGCGATGCGATCGTCTGTCGCTCAACGACAATCGCTTGGCCCCCCACACCAGATCCGACGGTTCAGGTATAATAAGCCATATGTGTCACTCTGTCTAGCTGGGGGTGTGGTTTCCCCCCGGGAGATATCAGAGGACGGACCGGACGTTAGGGTGTCGTGAAGCGAGATGAATTAGCAGGTAGCTGTGTTGTGCATTACGAGGGAAGTATTAACCCGTAAAACCCATATTGAGCTGGAATTAAACCACCATATATACGAATACAACCTCTCCTCATTCTTCCTGACATTACTGCATGACTGATCGCTACAATACGTTCATTACCACCGATTGGACAAGTATTATGCACCTGCTGAGAGAGAATGTTTTTTTGACGGAAGACACAAACTGTTTTGTTCTCAACCATCATTTCTTTGGACAATAAACCTTACAAACTACATCAGCTGCAGCCTGGACATTAAACTCTGTTAACATCCACAGCTTATTTTGTTACCCGAGTACAAAAACATCTAGTGTGTGTGTGTGTGGTGCGTGCGTGCGTGCGTGCGTGCGTGCGTGCGTGGGGGGGTGTACACACACAGACACACACAGAGATGAGGAGAAGGAGTGAGGAGAGGAGAGGAAGAGAAGGAGTGGAGAGATACGAGGAGAGGAATACAATATAAGGAGTAGAGGAGAGGAGGAGAAGGAGTAAGGAGAGGAGTGATGAGAGAAGAGGGTATGAAGATAAGGAGTGTCAAAACTCCGCCCCCCCACACACCCTCCTAATGAACAGTCTCCTCCCCACCGTATGTATATATTATCTCCCTCCCACCCGCCCACCCCCTCCTATGATGGCATCCCCATAGATATTTACAAAAAATTCCAAGCTAAATTAATATCGCCCCTCTTGGAGATGTTTCAGGAATCCTTCGAGAATGGTCTTCTCCCCACATCTACAGTATGAGGGGTGCCCTAATCACTTTACTTCCAAAGCCAGGGAAACCACCCGCATTTCATTGTATACTTGTATGCCGTGACAAATAAAACTCTTGACTTGACTTGAAAGTATGCGTCCAATCAGCCTTCAAAACTTGGATACCAAAATAATTAGTAAAATGATTGCAAGAAGACTGGAGGTCATTCTACCTAGGGTGGTGGGGGAAGACCAAAACAGATTTATTCAAGGGGGACAGGGTTTCCATAATGTCAGACGCATGCTCAATATTTTATATATTAAGGAGGCGACAGACACTGCCTTACTTTCACTAGATGCAGAGAAGGCATTTGACCGTGTTGAATGGCCTTATCTGTTTGAGGTGTTAACACGATTTGGCTTTGGAGATACATTTGTCAAATGGGTTAGATTGCTTTGTACAGGGCTTACTGCAGAAGTTTTGACGAATAGTAAGGTTTCTAAACCCTTTAACATTTGTAGAAGTTGCCCCACAAGGGAGCCCTTTATCGCCCTTGCTGTTTATTCTTGTGATCGAACCATTTGCTATAGCGGTGAGGACACACAGTGATATTTATGGATTCGAGAAGGTCATCTAGAACATAGGATAGCCCTCTTCACTGATAATGCTCTAAAATCTACACAGATCTATCCCAGCGCTCCTAAGTCTTATTGAAACATTTGGGGAAATATCTGGTTATAAAGTAAATCACTCCAATCATCTATAATGTTACTCAATGAAAGAGAGAGGAAGAATGGGCTTGCTTGTGCTTCTACTCTCAACTCAACAGATACATTTACGTATTTGGGAATAAAAATGGTCCCTGATGTGAATACGATTTCTCAGATAAATTATGACCCAATTCTGGAAGCTAGTACTTCTTCAATAGAGCGTTGGACTTCCCTACCTATCTCAATTATCGGCCGGATTAATATTCTAAAAATGAATATACTCCCTAAATGTCTCTACTTATTCCAGAATATCCCTCTACCTCCTCCCTCGTCTGTGTTCACAAGAATCAAGAAACTGTTTACCAACTTTATTTGGCAAAATAAACGCCCCAGATTACGTCTATCTCTACTTTATCTACCATATGACCGAGGAGGCCTGGAATGCCCAATTATCCAATGGTATTACTGGGCAGCAGAACTGCGGACGATCATGTTTTACTTCTCATCGGAAAATCCCCCTGCTTGGATCCATTCAGAATCCTGCTCGGTTAAACCGAGCTTACCCTTGCACCTGTATTTGTATTCTGCAGACTGTAAATATCTGAAGAAAAATACAGACAGCCCCATTATTTAAAATATCATTGATGTATGGTTCGACACACTTAAATATTTGAATATAAATACGTCCCGATCCCGGTTCAGTCCTATTTTGGGCAATGCCAATTTTAAACCTGGGCAAAACTATAGTGGATTTTAATTATTGGCTGAAAAGGGGTTAAGGAAAGTGCAAGACGTATACAGGGAGGAGGATGAAGTATTCATGTCCTTTGCCGAAATAAAGTTTTATATTGTCTCAGAACCATTCATTGGATATACCGAACATTTCCATCTTAGAAATAGCAGTCACTAGACACTGTTATGGTAAAGGTTTAATATCAATGCTATATGACTTATTTGTATCTGGTTCAGATGAATCATCAGAATCAAAACTGAATCAATGGAATGAAGACATAGAGGAAATATCTTTAGACGAATGGAGCGTGGCATGTAAAGAGGCACAGACAGTCAGTAGCAACTTAAAACGTATACAATTTAAATGGCTGATGCGCACATATATAACTCCTGTTA
Organism: Notolepis coatsorum; assembly: GCF_963971535.1. Classification (NCBI taxonomy): domain Eukaryota; kingdom Metazoa; phylum Chordata; class Actinopteri; order Aulopiformes; family Paralepididae; genus Notolepis; species Notolepis coatsorum. The sequence continues at coordinate 84,666,827 of NC_140179.1, read as the reverse complement.
AATTGCATAAGTTTAATCATAATATTCCAGATACTTGTATTATGTGTAGGGAGGCAAGGGGGACACTGTTCCACTGCATATGTGTGAAAGTGAAAACCTTCTGGCAAGATGTTATTGATTTGATTGATCAAATTTTATCAAAGAAGTTGCCATTGAATCCCAAGCTTTTTATTATTGGTTTATATCTTACCACCCCACATCTACAAAGCAAACAGTTTAGATTTATAGATATGTGCATATTACAAGCAACACGTGTAACAGCTCTTAATTGGAAAAATGTTGATGGACCAAGAGTTGGTATGTGGATTAAAGAAATAGCTTCAAACATGTCAATGGAAACGATAGTGTATATTGTTAGACGTAAACAAAACATTTTTGATAATACCTGGGGACCGTTTGAGAGAAGATAATAGAAGAGAAGATAAAAGAAGAGAAGAGCAGAGAAGAGAAGAGAAGAGACGAGAAGAGGAGAGGAGAGAAGAGGAGAGGAGAGAAGCATATCTTTAATCTTTCAAAATGTTCAGATGCTATCGCTATCAGCTCTATCTTTAATCTTTCAAAATGTTCAGTTGCTATTGCATGCACTCATCTGTGTTTCACTACACACTTGAGTGCATGCTTACCAACTGTTAGTCTGCAACACTACCGACATATAAGAAGGGAGATCCCCCCTTGAATGGCCCTTCTAAGGTTTCTCTCCTCCACACTGCCTGTGGAGCATTTTTTCCTATTGTTAGGTTTTAGTGAGTTTTTCCTTACCTTCGCGTGGGGTATGTCTGGGAGTGCTTGCATTCTTTCATTTATTTGCATTTATTTTACATTTGTTGGACCTTATGGTGTTCTTGTTTCGTTCTTGACTTATTGTTATGTTTCTTCTTGACTTGTTTAAAGAAGACGTGTACGGCCCATGGGGACATTAACGTGTGTTGTCGGGCCTTACAAATAAATTTGATTTGATTTGATTTGATTTAAGATAAGAGGAGAGGAGATAAGAGAAGATAAGAGAAGAGAAGCGGAGAGAATAAAAGAGAAGAGAAGAGAAGAGGAGAGAAGAGGATAGGAGAGAAGATAAGAGGAGAGGAGATGAGAGAAGATAAGAGAATAGAAGAGAAGAGAAGAGGAGAGAAGATACGATGAGAGAAGAGAAGAGGAGAGGAGAGAATAAAAGAGAAGAGGAAAGAAGAAGTGATAATAGAAGAGAAGAGAAGAAAAGAAAAGAAGAGAAGAGAAAGAAGAGAAAGGGATCCCTGGAGGGGTTCCATTGTTGTCAGGAAGTGGTAACAAAGGATACTGGAGAGAACATAAGAGGAGAAGACAGTTTTTAATGTATTTTCCATGGTTTAAGTTTATGTTTTGGTAGCTGTTTGAGTGTTCTAGAGTTTAGTTGTTGTCTCAGCTGCCCTCCCTGCTGGCTGCTCTTGTTTGAAGTTGGTTTTGTTTTGGGTCTCACTCTCATCTCTGTACCGATGGAAGTTCAGGACTTTAGGATGTGAAGTTAGCTAATCCTCTAGGAATCTGCTCTTCCTGAGTCACCCAGTCAACAAGGACACATAGGGACATAGATGTGAAGCAGTGAAGGCTAGATTTTTCATTGGATAAACAAATAATTTGTCATTAAATAATCTGAATGCTGTGCTAAACTCTAGCAGCTTTCTTATTGCCTAGAAAGTAAATCACCAGGGCATATTTCTTTGTCTCACTTTCTGTATCTCTCTCTATCTCTCTCTTTCTTTGTCTCACTCTCTGTATCTCTCTGTATCTCTCTGTCTCTCTCTCTCTCTCTCTCTCTCTCTCTCTCTCTCTCTCTCTCTCTCTCTCTCTCTCTCTCTCTCTCTCTCTCTCTCTCTCTCTCTCCTCTCTCTCCTCTCTCTCTCTCAGACCCTGTCCTTATGTATATATATATAGAGGGGGTAATGTATAATATATGTTGTGTATATAGGCATGTTTTGTTTGTTGTTGTCTTTTACCTCCCTCTTGTGTCTACATATCCCCATTCTCAGGGTGTCTCCCAGTTCCAGCACCACCAGCAGCAGCTGGTCAATCAGGATCTCACTCCAGCAACAGCAGCAGTGCAACGGCAGCTGTTGTTGATCTGCAATCAAGCCCTCTCTCCCTTCATATATCCCATTGTGTGCAGTGTTAGTTAGCTCTCTGGTTCATTGTGTGGTAAAGTAGAGCTCTGTCTGTGTCTTTGGTGTAACTCTCTTTGTGTGTTTTGGTATAGAGCTGAGGCTCTTAGGTAGTTTTGTGTGAGAGCTAGTCAAAGCGCTGTGTGAGCTCATTGTGTGAGAGCTGGTCAAAGCTCTGGTTGTCTATTAGCATAGTATCTTTTGTGTTCCTTATTGTTGCACATTTCTGTTAACCTTAATGTTTGGATATTTGTTTATTCCCTGTTCACCCAGCCTATGGTGATTACTTTTCTATGTATTAACATTGTTTTCACACAGAGGGAGAATTGAGGACAGGAACATACCCTGGGTCTAAATTGTTTGCATCACGTAGGTGACCTGATGTTAAAGACACCAGCTTTAGAGTGAGCACCACCACCTGTACTTTTGGGCGTTCAGTGCCTGTAAGGGAGGGTGGGTTTTAATTTCCTTTTGTATTTTATTTGGTGCCACTAGGAAGTCCTCCTTGCTGTTGCTGAGTATTTTTTGTGTAAAATAAATACTATTATTTTGCTAATTGCTTCCGTGTTTGTGTCACTGGACCCTCACCTACCCTGTCTGTGGCCTTGTGTTGCGTCCCCTTACTGGGGTAAGATATATAATTTAATTTTACTAAACTAAACTAAGTTTTATGAACTTTTAACATTAGAACAGCAGGCCTTGCTCATGACCTCGCCTGCTAAATGTTCAATATTTAGTTTCTAAAGTTTATTATCTAATGAATTCCTCATACATAAGAATGATAAATAGCATAAATATGAAATGTGATTCTGCAAATATTTTGGATATACAGTACAAGAAAGTAAAATTATGAATTGTTCTAACGTCAAGGTTTTCGGTACTAAATTTTATTTGTACGGAGCACAATATTTAAAATCAGTTAAAAACTCAGTTTTTACTTGTGGCTAAGTAATCCTGTGACCTAGTACCTGATGTGTTGTATTAAAAAACAATCAAAGAGCACAGATAATAGGACAATAAATACAATACAATGCACATCCCTTCACTTAGTTAAAGAAGGCCATCTGACTTTTCCATATAAAACACAATGGTGAGTGAGACATCTCTCTCTCTCTCTCTCTCTCTCTCTCTCTCTCTCGCTCTCTCTCTCTCTCTCTCTCTCGCTCTCTCTCTCTCTCTCTCTCTCTCTCTCTCTCTCTCTCTCTCTCTCTCTCTCAATTCAATTCAAATGGGCTTTATTGACATGGGAAACACACATTATCTCTCTCTCCCTCTCTGTGTGTGTGTGAAGATAGAAGAGTTCAGACAGACAGGATAGTTTGCTAATCACACATCGTCTCTTGTTTTTGTCTCATGTTGTCCAGTGGGACCACTTAGGACACACACGCACGCACGCACGCACGCACGCACGCACGCACGCACGCACACACACACACACACACACACACACACACACACACACACACACACACACACACACACACACACACACACACACACACACACACACACAACCAAATTGAAAAAAGCACCTTCAACAAGCTAGCATCCCCTAAGATAGAAAATAGCAATTACCTGAGAGAGAGAGAGAGAGAGAGAGAGAGAGAGAGAGAGAGAGAGAGAGAGAGAGAGAGAGAGAGAGAGAGAGAGAGAGAGAGAGAGAGAGAGAGAGAGAGAGAGAGAGAGAGAGAGAGAGAGAGAGAGAGAGAGAGAGAGGAGAAGAGAGAGAGGAGAGAGAGAGAGAGAGAGAGAGAGAGAGAGAGAGAGAGAGAGAGAGAGAGAGAGAGAGAGAGAGAGAGAGAGAGAGAGAGAGAGAGAGAGAGAGAGAGAGAGAGATGGAGGAGGAGAGGAGAGAGAGAGAGAGAGAGAGAGATGGAGGAGGAGAGGAGAGAGAAGGAGAGGAGAGAGTAGGAGGAGAGGAGAGAGGAGGCTAGGAGAGAAGAGGGGTGAGAGGAGATAGGAAGTGAGAGGAGAGGTGAGAGGAGAGAGAGAGTATTAGCAAATAGATTCAAAGGAGGGGAGAGGAGGGAGGAGAGAGGAGGAGAGGAAAGAGTAGGAGGGGGAGGAGAGAGTATGAATATAGTTTCTCAAGTTTCAAGTTTCTGTAATAGTTGTCATACAGAAGTACAGAATACTTTTATACAAAATGCTTCTTTCTGTTACGCTCCAGAGACTGTGCTAGACAAAAAAGATAAGTATTAAATAAAATAAGTATAGCATGTAAAAAATAGAAGTCATGTACGTAGACACACGTGTTCAGTATGTACATATGTACAATGTTCAATGCAGAATAGAAGTAACTGAGTTACCATACAATATACTATGCAATATACTAATAATACAATATACTATATAGTGCAGAGCAGAAATGGGATGAGGTACAATTTAGGTACAATTTACAGTAAGGTGTACTGAGGTATGGGTTGTAGTGAAAATTATTTGCCAATAAATATAAAGTGTGTCTAGGTGTTCTAAAGTGTGGAGAGTGGGTGCTGCAGTGTGTTGTTTGTTTAAAGTGAGTGTGTGTGTGTGTGGATGTGTGTGCTGTGAGTGCATTTGATGGTTGTTGCATAGTGTTATTGTTCATTGAGCAACCTGATGGCCTGGGGATAGAAGCTTCTTCTGAGTCTTTCTGTTCTTGCCATGAGACTCCGGTATCGCTTGCCTGACCGCAGCAGTTCAAAGAGGCAGTTGTTTGGGTGGCTGGAGTCCTTGATAATTCTCTTAGCCTTACCCCTGCACCGCTTGTTGTAAATGTTCTGGAGAGTGGGAAGCCCCCCTCCAATTGTGCGCTCGGCTGAATGGGCCACTCTATGTAGTCTGCTACGGTCTTGTGCGGTGCTATTCCCAAACCAGGCGGTGATATTGCCAGTCAGGATGCTCTCTATTGTACATGAGTAGAAGTTATTAAGGATCTTCTGACTGACTTGGAACTTCCTTAGGCGCCTGAGGAAGTAGAGGCGTTGCCGTGCCTTCTTCACAACACTGTCAATGTGTGTGGTCCATGTCAAGTCCTCAGATATGTGGACTCCGAGGTACTTAAAACTGTTCACTCTCTCAACCGGTGCCCCGTCGATGCTGAGGGGGCTGTAGTCCCTGACCCCCGACCTCCTAAAGTCCACAATCATCTCCTTAGTTTTGCTGACGTTCAGGGAGAGGCTGTTCTCCTGGCACCATCCCGCCAGGACCTTGACCTCTTCCAGGTAGGCCCTCTCGTCGTTTGCAGAGATCAGGCCCACCACTACTGTGTCGTCAGCAAATTTGATGATTGTGTTGTTCCGCTGAGCCACACAGTCATGTGTGTACAGGGAGTAGAGGAGGGGACTCAGAACACAGCCCTGGGGGGCCCCTATGTTGAGGGTGATGGATGAGGAGGTGCAGTTGCCTGCTCTCACCACCTGGGGTCTGCCCGTCAGGAAGTCCAAGACCCACTGGCAGAGGTCATAGTTCAAGCCCAGGTCCCTGAGCTTGGCTATGAGTTTGGAGGGGACTATGGTATTGAATGCTGAGCTGTAGTCAATGAATAGCATTCTCACATAGTTCCCCTGCCTCTTGTCCAGGTGTGATGCTGCTGTGTGCAGCACATGGGCTATGGCGTCCTCCGTGGACCTGTTGGGGCGGTATGCAAATTGCAGGGGGTCCAGGTTGATGGGGAGGGAGGAGCAGATGTAGCACTTTACTAGCTTCTCAAATCACTACATGGCTATGGAGGTGAGAGCTACAGGGCGGTAGTCGTTGAGGCAAGCAGGCTTGGATTTTTTAGGTACAGGGATGATAGTGGACTTCTTCAGACAGGTGGGGATGACAGCCTGTTCCAAGGACAGGTTAAATATGTCAGTGAATACCGGGGCCAGTTGGTCGGCACAGACTTTTAGGACGCGGCCGGGGATGCCGTCCGGACCTGCTGCCTTCCTGATATTCACTTTCTTAAAGGTCCTCCTCACCTCATGTTCTGTTACCCTGAACACTGAGTCTCCATCAGCAGCCCCCCCCCCTCCATTGCAGTGGCTTGTAGGCTGGTGTTGTTATTCCCAGCCTCAAAGCTTGCATAGAAGGTATTGAGATCATTTGCTAAGGAGATGTCACTGTTCAGTTTGAGGGAGGTGCCTTTGTAATCTGTCATCGTTTTGAGGCCCTTTCTTTTTTTTTGTTACTTTTTTTTACTTTTTTTTTTTGATGTCAGCATCCCCATTGTCTGTGCTGAATGTTTGTTAGTGTTTGGTATTTTTTGTTGGTTTTTAGTACTTTTAAACATTTTTAGTAAGTAGTTTTCATTTGATCCTATAATTTTTTCATTCACCGATTTGTGGACTTTTTTTTTTAGTGTCCTGAAAGGCGCCTTATAAATCAAATGCATTATTATTATTATCATCCAGGAGGGAAAAGACACTTTGGATAGTAGGGACTGCATCTTTGCCTGTCCTGACCAGGAAACACTTTGCAACTCCTCTGGCAATAGTTGGATATTGTAATGTGTGGCGAGGGGTTGCAGCAATTCCACTGAGAGAAACTGGTCTGAGGCTGGATAACATGCCTATGCCTCTCATAAGTTGTTATCCAACTCATGAGAACCTGCTCTCAAGCTCTTGCAGCATTCTGTCCACGACTGGATAGAACAGTCTCTGTCTCAGCTGATCTCCTGAGCTGAGGTCTGAGCTTGTGCCACAAGATGACTCAACTACATACTCGTCCATCCTTTTCTGCTTCCTCCTTTTGGCTGGTAGTATGTTTCTCAATCCAAAGGCCATTACATATGGCCTTTGTCCTGTCATACATGTCCACTGCCATCTCTGAGGTGCGATAACCTTTGAGCGTGTCCTGCACTGTGCTTTTAAATAGTACAGATATTGAAGACGCAGCAGCACCTGGAGCCATCCATACCCATGTCCAGTGTCCTATAATAAGCTTTAATCGAACCTCGGATAGTCCGGTTGGTTTGGGGTGGTGTGAAAGCTCATTCACTCTTGCAAGTGAACCCTGCTGCGGTTCATTTGAGATGTGAATGCAAAGCGGACCAAAGGCAGGAAAAGACCCAAAAATCTAATATTTTTTTTATGAGAAGACTGAAACATATGTATATAATGAAACACACAATACAGTTTTTTTTCGATTGATTCTTTTTCATGATTTTGAAAACGGGGCCCGGTGTTTCAAAACACACAATTAGCACAACCACACACACAATTATCAGAACACCTCAGATCCTGTGCAAATATACAATAAATTCACCAAACACTACACAAGACCAATGCTGTAGACTGATGAAAATATAATTTATTTATCTACATATAACCAAATCAATGATGCAGACGGATGAAAAAAATAACATTTTCTCTCCATATACCCAAATCAATGATGCAGACTGATGAAAATATAAATGTTCTCTCCATATAACCAAATCAGTCAACATTTCAACATGGAGAATCACAACAATACATGTCCCAGTTTTCATGCTACTATGTGCATAACACTGTAAGCTCAGCAAATATCAGACAAACATAAAATACTGTATCCAGTACAGGTTAAAATTACAGTAACACAATTTTTTTTTTGAAATTTTTTTTTGTTGTGATTCTCCATGTTGACATGTTGACTGATTTGGGGAAATGGGAGAAAATGTATATTTTCATCAGTCTGCATCATTGGTTGTCTTGTGTAGTGTTTGGTGAATGTATTGTATATTTTCATGTTCTCGGTGTACAGTACTTCACTCTCCTTCCATTTTGGTTGAAGACAGGTGAACTCACCTGCTGCATTTTTATAGTGCTTAAACCTGATTGTCTACAATTAAGCAATGGTGTGTTTGTGCATCTGATGGCTGTGTTTAACCAATTGGCTCATATGTGTGGTAATTTGACATTCTGTGTCTAATGTAATGCAAGTGTGTTTAGTGTTTTGCAAATCACTGTGTGTATTGTTTTGCAAAAAGTGAGGCTGGCATTGTAGGGGTGCAAATCTGGGCCTATATTTTGCTCCTTGAGTGTAAGGTTTTGATAATTGTGTAATACTTTTGATTTGAGTGTTTATGCAATTGAAGAAAACTGTAAAGACTAGAGATGAACTGTTTACCCCCCCCCCCCCTCCACCCCCCCGGGCTGAAGCCCTCAATGTTTTCTAACCCTAAAAACGCCCCTCAGTTTTTGTGTCCTCAGTCACACTCACAAAGGAGAAGGAGTCTGTCTGGATACCTTTCTGTCTGTAATACTTCCCTACCTGTTTTCCCCCATACATGCCAGTTGAACTTGGCAGTTTCTTGACTAGGGTATTTGCTATGGTGTTAAAAAACATATTAAAACAATTAGCTATGTTCGTATTGCCTGTAATCACTGTAAGATAAGATAAGATATTCCTTTATTGATCCCCTTGGGGAAATTCAGGCATACCTCCTGTACCTCCTATGTCTAGAAACATGTTTTTAGCTTTTGTCCTGAGCTTGTTTCCATACCCTGTCTGCTTTAAGCACTTCCATAATTGTTGTTGATTTATTCTCAATGATTTGGCATTGAAATATTCAGCTTTAGCCTTCTTGATCATTCCCGTAACCTAATTTATTTTCTTCCTGAACTCCTTATACACCTGCTCATCTCTATTTTTACTGAATTTTGAGAACGTGTAATTTCTGGACTTTATAACTGCCAGAATATCTGGGTTCATCCAGGGCTCTTGTGATTGATTTTCTTTCTCATTGTTTTTTCTGGTGCACTTCCATCAATTGCGGCCAGAAACAAAGATTTAAAATGACTCCAGGCTTTATCTACGTTCATACTGCGATAGACAGGTGACCAATCCATGGAACTTATCCTGCTTTTTAGAGCATCGCTGTCATTTTTCAGTGACCTTATTTTGACAGTGTTGTGGTGGCCAATGGCTGCCTTCACCACAGTGCATGTACAGAATGTAATTGAGTGGTCACTGAGATGTATTACTGTTGGCTATCTTAGACTTATCAGTCACTAATATCAGGTCAATGGTGGTATTAGAAGAGTTTGTTATTAGTGTGGGTCTATCAATTAATTGTTTACAATTGTGGTTGGAGCAAAGGTCCTGAAATGCTTCGTTCAAGGGCTGGTCACGTCTTCTTGATACATCAATGTTAAAATCCCCTGTAATTATAGCCTCACCAGACACAAAGTCGTTTGGAGCGCAGATTATCCAGTTTTGTTAAAAAGTTATTCTTCTCTGGTGGTCGATAGCATACTCCTACCAATAATGGCTCGCTTTTGGGAAATAAAATATCGACCCATACTGCTTTTCTAGATCATCCTCGTTGAGATCAGCTCCTAAATTAAAAACAATATCTGCCCTAATAAACATACACACACACCCCTCCCCTCCTGTTTCTATCCTTTCTAATCACTGAGTAGTTTTCGATGTCTATCTCCACTTCTTATGTTCTCTTATTGTGCATATCAACCTTTCTCAAAGCATGCTCAGTTATTACATTTCTTTGTGCACGCTGTTTTTCTGAATGTTTTTAACAAATGATACTTTAAAAAAGTGGTCCCCAGTATCCCCGACATCCCCAGTGTCCACAATATCCCCACCATAAATGACACCTATGGTTTAAAAACCAGTGAAGATACACATCACAATATGCAATTAGAATCCTTCCCAGTAAGTTAGTTAGGCCAACAACATTATACTGTATGTGGCAAAACAGTTAACACCCTGGATAGAGGATTATCCTAGCTGCCTGTACATGAACCTAGCTGCCTGTACATGAATATACATGGATATATTTTTAAATGTGTCTTACTAAATACTTTTAATCAGGTCACAAGATACAGGGAGCCTTGGATAGTATTTATATTATCATATTGTTCACCCAGAGACTACAATATGTTAAATTCTCTCTGTGAACTGATTCAAAGTCAGATAGAAAGATAAAGTATATTAAAATACACAGAGAGAGAGAGAGAGAGAGAGAGAGAGAGAGAGAGAGAGAGAGAGAGAGAGAGAGAGAGAGAGAGAGAGAGATACAGACAGGCTGTGTTCACTTTGTAGTGAAGGAGATATTGAAACAGAATATCACTTTGTACTACACTGTGAGAGATCTGAGAGTTTTTCGAAATAAATAATATGTATCCCGAGTTCATCTATCTCTCTGATCCTCAAAAACTGTCCTATATACTGTATGTGGGGAGAAAAGTCCCCAACTGTGCAGTATTAGCTGCAAAATATGTTGACTGTCAAACACTAAGAGCAAGCTTAGTAGATTAGTAAGAGAACTAAGGGCCCCTCCTCCATGCTGATATGATGCCTGAATTTCCCCAAGGGGATCAATAAAGGAATATCTTATTATCTCATCTTATACTTTAGGTTGCAGTTGACAAGACCCTGTGGAAAGATAAAGTCTCTCTCTCTTCCTTCACTCTGTCGCTCCGTTCCATACTTCATCTCTTCCTTCACTCTGTCACTCCATTCCATACTTCCTCTCTTTCTGTATTCTAATCTTTTCTTTCCACTTATATGAATTTATCTTTAAGGAATATTAACTTTGATGATGTGAGGATATCTACTGTCAGTGGCTCTTGTATAGAGAGAGTCACTGAGTATAAATATCTTGGCCTGTGGCTTGACGAGAAATTAACATTTAAGTTCCATGTGGAAAATCTTGCCTCTAAACTGCCACAGAAAATTGGTTTCCTGTACAGAAACAGATCCAATTTTCCTCTATTTAGTAGGAAAATAATTGTGGAATCAGTCTTCTTATCAGTTTTGGACTATGGTGATGTAATTTATAGGCATGCTGCAGCATCAACTCTTAAACCTCTGGATTCTGCATATCACTCAGCTCTCAGATTTATAACTGGTGACAGATATGATACTCACCATTGTGTCCTGTATGATAGGGTGGGTCTCTTGCAGAAAGGCGCAACAAACACTGGTATTTATTTATTTTTAAAGCCCTTATTGGTAAACAACCTGTTTATATCTCCTCACTATTGGAATATTGGAACCTGTAACTGAGGGGTACAATTCCCTGACTGTATTGAGAGTATGGTATTATTAAACCACTACTTAGTTATGTACTTTAATTACTGGCCATACAGTACATGAATATATCTGGTGAACACCCACACAAGAATACGGCAATGACACATAAAGTTCTAGTTAGAGAGATTTATTATTATTAGAGCAAGCAACGGTAGGTTACAGATTGAGAATTATACTTGCGCTTGTAAGGCGAAGAACACTTAAAGTAGGTCAAGAGCGTAAGTCCATGAGAATAGTAAGATGGGTATAACTGACGCCACCTGTAGCATAGCAATTACATAAGCCACACTAGTAGTCAGCTGGAGACACTGGGGGGTTCCCTCCGGTTGTAAGCCGGCAGGGTAGAGGAATGTTCGGGTGCAAAGTCTGGGTCAACGCGGAATAACGAGGCTCCAGATACAGGAGCCAGTGCAGTACTCCCTTGGTCCGCAGACAAAGCAACAGCTATAATCCAGTATGCCCGACAGCATGGATGAAAGCTAGCCAGCCTCTGGTCCTAGAGGCGGGCTCGAGGGTGCTCCTCACAGGGGTAGATCCCACACGATAGTGGGGTAGACGGTTCTCTGCTCCAGCAGTCACGGTACCAAAGCAATATAATCCAGCTAGAAAAAGGCTCTGCATTCGCCGGTGTAGGTTCTCCGGTGTACATGTCCAACGGTTCTCGTCTAGGACTCCTCGGGTGGTGGCACGAGTTTAGGCCGCCCAGCCTGGATAAGTGCACTAGCTATAGGTACGACGAACCGGTGGTAATGCTGGTCACTGAAGAACGGTAGCCGCACGATACACTATAAATGATAGACTATTACTTCACATTAGAATAAGTCGAACTCAACGATACTGCGTTAAACTCTGACACTTTAGCTATATATTCGCACACGGTTCTCAAGGCTCTATTCAGGGGCAAAGAGGCCCACTTCACGGCACGTTGTCTCGTGGTGAAGGCTTCAACGTTTAGGATAAGACCACTGCTGTATCCACCTGCGATGTATTTATACGTAAGGTGAATAATCTAGTGCCAACCTCAGTTCTGTCTCGTATTACTGCGCAAACCTGGACATGTTGAGACATGCCTTGGCGTTGCCTTTGTACTTGCCATTGGGGGTATGGCCGTTGGCGCCTAGGGGTCGCTGTCCAATAGGAGAACGAATATTATGGTCTGGTTTGTACCCAGGTAAAGGGATATTCCGTGTATATATACAAAGAATATACAAGGGATATCAAACGATATACAAATATTATACAAGGGATCTCAAGCAATAAATATATATATTCGGTTTAATCTGACCCTTTGTAACAGCCGCCTCCTAATTAGTCCGCACCTAATTAGATAAGCAGAGACAGATTAACCGTCTTGTCAACTACTCAATGTCTGTTGTGGGGAGTAGGGCAATTCACAAAGTCAGTGGGTCATGGTCGTCATCAAGGGAGTCAGGGAGCCTTGGCAACTCTATCAGCCTTGCCACGGGTCGGGTGTATGTCCGTCCCTGGACAAGAACTTCTGCCGCTCTGACCTTTCCGTCGGCGCCAGTGATCACTTTGCTTACGCGGCCGGCCGGCCACATAGCTCGGGGTAGTGACTGGTCCACGATCATGACGACTGTGTCCTCCATCAAGTTGTCTCTATCTTTTACCCATTTCTGGCGGGTTTGTAGAGACGGTAGGTAGTGGAGGAGGAAACTGTTCCAAAACTTGTCAGCCAATACTTGACTGTACCTCCACATTCTTCGGCCGTTCGCTTCTTCAGGTCTGTACACCGTCTGTGGGAGCGCGGGGTCCAGCCGCCCCATCAAGAGAGTGTTGGGGGTGACTGGGTCGACATCTGCTACATCACTTGAGACGTAACCGAGGGGCTTTGAGTTCAATACTCCCTCGATCTCTGTGAGGACTGTCGTGAGGACTTCTTCAGCCACAGTCTGGGCCCCAAGCACGGCGTACAGGGCTGTCTTTATTGAACGTACTTCTCGTTCCCAGGTTCCCCCGAAGTGAGGGGCGTTCGGGGGGTTAAACTGGAAGTCAATCTGAGAGGGAGCGAGGTGGGTCTTAAGTTCTGGGCCCATAGCTTGGAAGCTCTCTCTCAGCTCTCTTTCTCCGCCTTTGAAGTTTGTCCCGTGATCAGACAATAATATAGACGGTTTTCCTTTTCGCGCTGTGAATCTCCGGAAGGTCATAAGGAATGAGTCCGTACTCATGGTCGGAAGGAGTTCTATGTGTATTGCTCGGGTGGTCATGCATTTGAATACAATGCCCCACCTCTTTTCCGTCCCTCTTCCTTTCTTCACGTACAGCGGGCCGAAGCAGTCCATGCCGGTGGAGTGAAAGGGCTTGTCGCCAAGTCGGAGGCGACAGGGAGTGTTACATCCCAATGTATATATTCCCCAGTGTGTGTCTCCATGTGTGTGTGTTCTCCATTTTGTTTCCTCCCTCCAGCCATTGTTCCCTTCCCCATTGGTCCCTGCCAGGCCAATCCTTCCATTATTGCAACACAGCAGTGATTGGTGGATGGCTTTCCAGACTCCAACACTCAATCCACACCACCCAATCATGGATCACCCCACACCTGTTAAAACATGGCTTCTCACTTCAGTCTCTCTCTCTCTCTGGCATGAGGCTAGGCATGTTGTGTTTTTGGTAAACCTGTAACTTTGACAGTATTGCATTTCGTTTATTGGCCTTTGGTGCTTAGTAGTAATTTCCTTGTGTGTGTATGGCCACAGAGAGAGCATTGTTAGTTATAGTTTGTTTTTGTATATATTCTGCTTTTGTTTCTGTATAATTAATGTGTTTTTCTCTCTTTCTCAGGAAGCACAGATGGGGCTAGCTGCCATTTCCTTTGGACATTGTTTTCTCCTGTTTTGGTTAGGTAAGAGTAGTTTAGGTAATGTAATCTCTTTTACCATAGATTAGATTGTGTTTATTTGGAGTATAGTGGTGTTTGTTTGTTGTTTTGGCCTGGGCTCACCCCTGAGCTACATGTGCTTCCTTTGCCTCTATTCAATAAATATCATTGTTGTTTACAAACCTGGTCCATCTTTTCTGTCAACCAACTGTTATGTTACAGCCCTTTACCCTTAGACTCACAGGGGTCGTAACATAAATGGGGGCTCTGCCTGGATTTTGTAACCCGTGTTCAATTGTTGGTTGATGGATTTGGTGAACTGTGTTTGTTTACACTTGTATAGTTATTAATTAATTTGTGTAAAAATGGCATTTGTGTAAAAAAAAAAATGGCAGTTAGTACTTTTGATCTGGGGAAATTCTTGAGCAATCCTACTTGGGAAGCGCTAGATAGCTGCCGCAAGGCAGACTTAGTGGAGATTGCCACACATTTTAAACTCTTGGTTCAACAAAAGCATCTTAAGCAGGATATCAGGTGTCTTGTGGTAGATAAGCTGTTGGAGCAGGGGACGCTTGTTTTACCTGCGGTCTCTGATGAACATGCAAGTCCTCCTGGTGAACCTACGGAAGCACCGCCTTCTGAGGAGCAAGCCCATGGTGCTGAAAAGGCAGGTGTGAACGTCACATTGCCACATTTTCACTTGACCTCTCCTGTGTCAACTGGGTCTCGAGAAGGGGCCCAGGTCAAGGTTAGAATAGCACGTCTCCAGATGGAGGCTCAGGAGAAGGCACAAGCACGTGAGGCGGAGTATCGGCTTCGTAAAATGGAGCTTGAGGCAGAAAATGAAAGGGCTGTTAACATTCGTAGGTTGAAGCTTGAGCATGAAGTGGAAAAAGAGCTCAGACTGCGGAGGTTGGAGCTGGAAGTCCTAAGGAGTGAATCCAACTATGCTACACCGACTCCTCCACAAGGCCCGGGTATGTCCTCCTCCACAGCTTATTCATCACACACTTTTGATATAAGTAAACACATTGCTTTGGTGCCTCCGTTCCGAGAGACAGAAGTTGATACTTATTTTAATGTGTTTGAGCGTATTGCTGCTTCATTGCGCTGGCCAAGAGAGGTCTGGCCTTTGTTGCTTCAATGCAAATTGACTGGTAAAGCCCAAGAGGTTTGTTCAACACTTTCCCTAGAAGATAGTCTATTGTATGATACTGTGAAGGCTGCCATCCTTCGTGCATATGAGCTTGTGCCCGAAGCTTATAGGCAGAGGTTTCGCAGTCACAAGAGAGCTGTCAACCAGACCTTTGTAGAGTTTGCTAGAGAGAAGGGAACTCTCTTTGATAAATGGTGTGCAGCAAGCAAGGCCTCAGATCTTAACTCTCTCAGAGAACTCATTCTATTAGAAGAGTTTAAGAATCGTTTGCCAGAGCGTATTGTAATTTACCTGAGTGAGCAGAAAGTGTCCACTCTGCAGCAAGCTGCTGTATTAGCTGATGAGTTTGCGCTAACCCATAAAACTGTGTTTGTAGATAGGCGTGACTCGTTTCTCCCCCATGATTTCTCTCCAAAACATTCTGTCCCCAACCATTCAGAATTCACACACCCCCGACCAAAAATGTCACCTCCACGCTCAAAAGAGGAGCGGACATGTTACTACTGTCATAAATCTGGTCATGTTATTTCTGACTGTTTAACATTGAAACGTAAGCAGCAACCGTCCTCTCAGAACTTTAGGCAACCCAAAGGGGTTGGTCTGATTAAAATGGCACCTGATTCCGATCAACAGATGCACAATGATCAGGATGTTCTCGATCCTTGTTTCAGGCCATTTACTTCCAAGGGTTTAGTTTCCTTGACAGGGGATCCAAAAGATCAGTGTACAGTTCAGATCTTACGAGATACTGGAGCCTCACAATCCTTTATCCTCTCTGATGTACTACCTCTGTCTGAGAAATCTTCCTGTGGTTCTAGTGTCCTAGTTCAAGGTTTTGAGATGGGTTTCGTGCCAGCCCCGTTACACTGTATTCATGTACAATCTGATTTGGTCACTGGTTTCTTTAAAATAGGGGTGAGACCTTCCTTGCCAGTTAAAGGCATTTCCTTTATCATGGGAAATGATTTAGCTGGAGGACAGGTGAACGCTGTGCTGGAAGTGTTGGATCACCCAGACACAGATTCTCTGCCTGATGACTTGTCACAGAACTTCCCTGAAGTTTTTTCTGCAAGTGTTGTCACTCAGGCTCAATTGAAAAAGAGAGGTGATGAAATTAATTTGTCTGACTCTGTTTTTGCTTCAGCCTTTGTCAGGGAGGAGTTGCTGGCTCCAACTTCTGATACCGCTGACAAACTACCGACTCATAGTGTTACAAAGGGTCAGATTAAACCGAATATATATATTTATTGCCTGAGATCCCATGTATAGTATTTGTATATCGTTTGATATCCCCTGTATATTCTTTGTACAATATGCACGGAATATCCCTTTAGTCTAGCAGGACAGACCATAATATTCATTCCCCTATTGGAAGCGATCCCCTGGCGCCAGGTACCGAGTAAAGCCTTACCCCCTCGAGCTGACTTGAAAGCTACCGCCAGGGCTTGCCCAAACATGCCCGCTTTCGCCCACGGCTACGAGACCGAGAGGCGACAGAAATGAGATAGGCACTATTTGTCCGCCGTGGATATAAATATGGCGCAAGAATACAGAACCCCCCTTGCAGTTCCTTTTCAGTTCGCCTTCAGTTCAGTCTGGTTCAGTTACCGAGTAAAAGCCTTACCCACCACGCAACGTGCGGTACAGCAGGGCTCGTATCGCCCCAAATAGAGTCGTATTATCCTAATACCTTTGTTCAAGGTACCGTTCGCTATTTACTAGTAAAAGCCTTCATTACGAGTCAAAGACCACGTGAAGTGAGTAATTGTGCGTCTATACAGAGCACTTATAGCCGCGTGCAAATAGGAGAGACCAACGTCAAGTTTAGCGTAATATTAATAATACAAACTGAACCTAAGCAAAACAGAATTGCTCCACCTGCCGGCCAAATCCTCCCCCCTGACCGACCTTTCCATCACAGTCGAGAATGCAGCTGTGACCGCGTCCCCGACCGCCAAGAACCTTGGTGTTGTCCTCGACGACCAGTTGAACTTCTCTGCTCACATCGCAGCGACAACCAGAACCTGCCGATTCCTCCTGAGCAACGTCAGAAGGATACGCCCCTTCCTGACAAAAGAAGCCACCCAACTCCTCGTCCAATCAACAGTCATCTCCCGCCTCGACTACTGCAACGCACTGCTCGCTGGCCTCCCGGCCACTGCCACTAAGCCTCTTCAACTCATTCAGAACGCAGCGGCCCGCCTGATCTCAAACCTACCGAAGTCAGCCCATGTCACCCCACTTCTTAGGGACCTGCACTGGCTCCCCATTGCTGCACGAATCCGCTTCAAGGCCCTCGACCTAGCATACCGTGCGGCAAAGGGAACTGCTCCCGCCTACCTCCGGTCAATGGTCTCTAACTACACACCCTCAAGACCCCTACGCTCTGCATCTTCTGGCCGCCTCAGACCTACTCCTATCCAAGCTCCGGGAGGGTCATCAAAGAGAAGTCGCCTATTCTCAGTCCTTGCCCCACAATGGTGGAATGAACTACCCACCCCAGTTAGGACAGCCGAAACACGTCCAATCTTTCGCCGTCGACTAAAGACTCACTTCTTCAACCATTATCTGAATTAAAAAAAAAAAAAAAAAAAATCTAACCCTAACTAACCATACTGTCATGCACTTGTCCTAATAAACTAACCTACACTGTAGCACTCAACACTTTGATGAACATTGTTACTCAGCTGATAGAGTTGTGCTCTTCCTGATGGCTTGTCGTACAGAACTTGTAAGTCGCTTTGGATAAAAGCGTCAGCTAAATGACTAAATGTAAATGTAAATGTATATTGGCATGGCCGATGACGAACACTCCACAAACGGTTCTCCTAAGCTAGATCGCCCGCAGCGCAGACGACAGCCACCTCCCTACCTAGAGGCATACTCTGTCAGTCCAATACCTAGCTTTAAAGGGAAGTTAAACGCGAAAAAAGTAGAAAGTAAAATTATGTCTGACCCTAACAACCAGGTTACCCCGACCACAGAGGCCCTAGTGGGTGCTAATGTAACTGACCAAGCTCACGGTGGGGACCAGGAGGGAACTGACACGACTTTACCCCCAGACAATACCGAACAAATAGCCCCCGATCAGCCCCGGGAGGAAGACAACCCTAAAGAGACGCGCACCCAGGAGACGGATCTCCTCGGTACGCAACAGGAGAATGGATCTCCAACCAGTACTGCCGGGAGCCGATCGCCCCGAACGGCGTCTTCCCCCAGCGAGGCGGACAAGATGCTGGCGCAAGCACTCATCGCCACCCTGGCAGCCTCCACCGAACGCGATCGACTTCAAGCGCAACAGACGCGCGAGCGCGAACATTTTGCAGGCGAGCGAGAGCGCTTCCAGGCGCAACAAAGGAGTGAAGACGACCGCATAAGACTGGAGACCAGACGCCTCCAGACAGAAGAGAACATTGAGAGAAGCCGTGCCGATGCACAGCACGCCGCCGCCAATGCACAGCGCGACGTCGCAAATGCACAGCTCCACGCCGCCCATGCCAGCGCCAATGCCCAGCGCGACGCCGCCAACGCACAGCGCGACGCCGCCCAGGCCAGCGCCAATGCGCAGCGCGACATCGCCAATGCCCAGCGCGAAGCCGCGCGCAACGCAGCCCATGCCCGGCGCGAGGCAGAGCGCGACCGGCTGCAGGCGGAGCTGATGGACAAACTGGTTGCCATGGCGACACCCCCTCACTCCGCACGGAGCTCCCAGAGGTCGTCAAGACATGGGTCTAGGACACATTCCCCTACCCGACGAAGCGACCCGGGACCCCGCCAACAGGAGGAGCCTGCCCACGTCTCTGAACCCCCTCCCCAGCCGGTCCATACGAGACCTAGCAACCGGGTAACGGAACCGGACCACGCCGAGAGACTGAACAGACGACTCCAGGTCCTAGCAGAGGAAGAGGAGGATGAGGAGGAGGAGTGTCAAGCCGACCAGCAGCAACGTGCTCTGGCCCAGGAGGCCCAGTACAGCCCCGACCCGCAGCAACGTACTCAGGACCAGGAGGTCCAGTACAGCCCAGAAGTGTGCGGGAGAACATCGGCTCCATCAGTGCGAAGATTTCAATAAGCTGACCACGGATGATGTGAGCCAGTGGGTCAAGGACCACCGCCGCTGCTTCCGCTGCGCGCGCAGCCACCTAGCAGCTGAGTGCCACCTGAAGAAAAAGTGCAGCAGGTGCGGTGGCACCCACCTGGAGGTCCTGCACGACATCAACAAGCGTCACCCAGGACAACAGAGTGGGCCCGTCGCGGTAATGTACCACGCCGAGGCGGTGGCACCAGAACCAAAGTTCCACCAGACCGCTCCCTTCTGTCCCGACTGCTACGGCAGACACTGGCGGACAAGGTGCGACTCGTACCACATAGAGTCTACGTCACCACCCACAGGAGTGCTCCACATTGACCAGCACAGCGAGACCCCCCGAGTGCTCCTCAAAGTGGTCAGAGTGCTCCTGAGCCACGGGGACAAAGTCATGGACACTTACGCCGTCCTTGATGACGGGTCAGAGAAGACCCTTCTGCTCGCGTCCGCTGCGGCCCAGCTGGGACTGCGGGGGAGCGAGAACCAAATGACGATTCGGACAATAAGAAGAGATTTAAAGACGATAAAGGGCGAGAATGTCTCCTTCACTATCGCAGCAAGCGGGCAGCCAGAGCGACGGTACAAGATCACAAATGCTTTCACCAGCCAAGAAATAGGACTATCGCAGTACACCTACCCTGTCACCAAGCTGATGGACAAATACGTGCACCTGCGTCAACTACCTATCCCGCTCATAGACGGCGCTACCCCAACCCTGTTGATAGGCTCCGACCATGCAGAACTCATAGTCCCGATTGACCGGGTCCATACAGGCCCCCGAGGCTGTCCTGCAGCAGTCGAGACCCGCCTAGGATGGACATTACAAGGCCCCCTCGCTAAATCTCTCAACCGAACCGCAGCCACTAGCTGCTTCCACTCCAGAGCGACAGAAGAAGACACCGGCCTCTCCCCCATACAGCAGAGGCTATTGACACCCCCCTCAGCTGCGCTTCAGACGTAGCTGACCTCGAACCCAGCACCCCAAGCGACTCCTTGACGGGGCGGCCGGGACCGGCCCCTCCTCACACGGGGTACAGAGCGAACAAACGAAACAGACGGAGGAGGAGGAGAAAGCACAGCCAAGCACAGATCAAAGCAGTCTCAGGCCCGCTTCCTCCTAAGCCCCCCTTCATCCCGTCCAGTCGTCATGACCATAGACCAGTCACCACCCGGAGCTGCGTGGCCGGCCGGCCGCGTAAGCAAAGTGACCACTGGTGCCGACGGAAAGGTCAGAGTGGCAGAAGTGCTCGGCCAAGGGCGGATCTACAACCGACCCGTGGCGAGGCTGATAGAGTCGCCAAGGCTCCCCGACTTGCCTAATGACGACCATGACCCCTGACTTTGTGAACTGCCCGACCCCTCACAACGGACATTGAGTAGTGGACAGTGCGGTTAATCTGTCCCTGCTTAGCTAATTAGGTGGGACTAATTAGGGGGCGGCTGTTACAAAGGGTCAGATTAAACCGAATATATATATTTATTGCCTGAGATCCCATGTATAGTATTTGTATATCGTTTGATATCCCCTGTATATTCTTTGTACAATATGCACGGAATATCCCTTTAGTCTAGCAGGACAGACCATAATATTCATTCCCCTATTGGAAGTGATCCCCTGGCGCCAGGTACCGAGTAAAGCCTTACCCCCTCGAGCTGACTTGAAAGCTACCGCCAGGGCTTGCCCAAACATGCCCGCTTTCGCCCACGGCTACGAGACCGAGAGGCGACAGAAATGAGATAGGCACTATTTGTCCGCCGTGGATATAAATATGGCGCAAGAATACAGAACCCCCCTTGCAGTTCCTTTTCAGTTCGCCTTCAGTTCAGTCTGGTTCAGTTACCGAGTAAAAGCCTTACCCACCACGCAACGTGCGGTACAGCAGGGCTCGTATCGCCCCAAATAGAGTCGTATTATCCTAATACCTTTGTTCAAGGTACCGTTCGCTATTTACTAGTAAAAGCCTTCATTACGAGTCAAAGACCACGTGAAGTGAGTAATTGTGCGTCTATACAGAGCACTTATAGCCGCGTGCAAATAGGAGAGACCAACGTCAAGTTCAACTCTGAACCACCGCGCACTACCGCGCAACACGGAGGATTTACCCCGCCAGCAGAGCCACTTTCCGGCAAGGATTATTCTTCAGTGCTTTGACTGTGGCGGCTGGAGCAGAACCGTCTGCCCGCTGCTGCTGTGGGATCTACACATCTACCGTGAGGACCTCCACTCGAGCCTGTCTCTGCCGGAGCAGAGACTCCCCGGCTCTCACCTACACGGCGCGCATCCTGGGACCAGGCTGCTTCTCCCCGCTGCTCCAGGGTGACATCGCCCCGTGAACCATTGACTTGCATAGAGCTTTGCCTCCCTCTGCTGGCTTACAACCGGTAGTACACCCTATCCCAGAGTACTAGAGATCATCCTTAATATTTACTATTGATTACCTATGCACATTCTATTTGCCTTATAAGCGCAATTGACCAAAGTGATGTAATCTAATATCTCCCTTTTATGTAATAAATATTCTAACCGAGTATTCTGTGTGGAAAACCGTGTTATTGTGGAGCGTTCCAATCTAATAATACTCATGTACAGTATTGGCCAGAAGTACATAGACGGTAGTGATTAATGATATCAGTACTTGATTAATACAGTCAGGGAATTGTACCCCTCAGTTACACATAATAAGGTACCCCCACAGACAACTGTAACTAGTTCCGACGCATTGAAGTTACCCGTTACTCGTGAAATGCTAATTACTGCCCAGAAGGCTGACCCTTCTCTTGCAAAATGTTTCTCTTCTCTTGAAACAGAACAGAGGAGAGAGTTGCATTCTTATTTTGTGGATGAAGGAGTTTTGATGCGTACATGGAGGTCCCATGGTACTAGACTGGCAGAGCATGCACAATCGGAGATAGGGCTACCAGATCAGGTACCAGACTGGAGCACTGTTTATCAGATTGTTGTCCCTGCAGTTTATCGTCAGCATGTACTGTTCTTGGCCCATGACCACCCTTGGTCTGGACACTTGGGAGTCACTAAAACATACAACAGAATACTTCAACATTTCTTTTGGCCCGGTTTGAAGTCCGATGTAGCACAGTACTGTCGTACCTGTAGTACTTGTCAGATCACCGGAAAGCCAAACCAGGTAATTCCACCTGCTCCCCTCTGTCCTATACCAGCGGTCGGTGAACCATTTGAACATGTCATAGTTGACTGTGTTGGTCCGTTGCCAAGGACCAAAGCCGGCAATCAGTTTTTGTTGACAATAATGTGTACCGCCACCCGTTTCCCTGAGGCTATCCCTCTTCGCAGAATTACAGCGCCTGTAATAATTAAGGCTTTGACGAAGTTTTTCTCCACGTTTGGACTGCCTAAGGTAGTACAAACGGACCAAGGCACCAACTTCCTGTCTAGGTTATTTGAGCAAGTGTTACAGTCCCTGGGTATCCGACATATAGTGTCCAGTGCCTACCACCCTGAAACTCAGGGGGCTCTAGAACGTTGGCATCAGACCTTAAAGTCCATGCTGCGTAAATATTGCTTAGACACACAGGGGTCGTAACATAAATGGGGGCTCGTCCGGACACAGAGAAAGATTGGGATGAGGGTGTCCCCCTTGTTCTATTTGCTGCGCGAGAGACCATACAGGAGTCTCTTGGTTTCAGTCCTGCTGAGCTCGTTTTTGGGCACACTGTTAGAGGGCCTCTGAAAGTTCTTAAAGAACGGTTCATGTCAAAGGGTGCCAGCACACCCACTAATGTTCTAGATTTTGTTAGCCAGTTTCGAGAGCGACTGCATCAGGCGTGCTCTCTCGCAAAAGAAGCGCTCTCTTCTTCCCAGAGAACTATGAAACGGCACTATGACGAGAAAGCTGTTTCTCGATCTTTCCAGCCAGGTGATAAGGTTCTAGTCCTGTTACCTATCCTTGGTTCTGCTCTTTCCGCTCGTTTTTCCGGACCGTATGCAATAGACAAGAAGATAAGTGATACAGACTATGTGGTTCGCACCCCTGATCGTAAACGTCACTCTCGTGTTTGCCACATCAATATGCTTAAACCATATTTTTCCAGAGATGGTGTGCAGGTGAAGACCTCAGACCAGACAGCCGGACTGGCCGTCTCTGCTGTTGCCTCAACTCCAATAGTTCCGGACTCTCCTGACGTTAGTGGTGAGGATGTAGATGGCTTGGAGTTGCGCAATGCAGCCCATCAGGGTGCTAGATTGTCCAACACTGAGATGTTATTGAACCTGCCCACTCACTTAGCACACTTACCTGAGGAGCAGCGAGAGGACATCACAGATTTGATTCAGGCCTACCTGGCTCTGTTTGGTGATGTTCCCTCCTGTACTTCTGTATTGGCCCATGATATTAAAGTTAACAATGCTGTGCCTATCAAGCAACATGCATACCGTGTTAACATCACCAAGAGGGCCATGATGCAACAGGAGGTTGACTATTTGTTAAAACATGGTTTAGCCAAGCCAAGTTGCAGTCCCTGGAGTTCACCTTGCTTGTTAGCTCCCAAATCGGATGGAACTCCTAGATTTTGTACTGATTTCCGAAAGGTAAATGCTGTCACCGTGCCTGATTCCTTCCCACTGCCCCGCATGGAAGATTGTATTGACAACCTTGGATCTGCCACATATGTTAGCAAACTAGATTTGTTAAAGGGTTACTGGCAGGTCCCTTTGACCCCCCGTGCCTTGGAAATCTCTGCGTTTGTTACTCCTGACAATTTTTTGCAATATACTGTAATGCCTTTTGGAATGCGTAATGCCCCGGCCACTTTCCAGCGACTGGTGACCCTAGTCCTGGCTGGTGTTCCAAATTGTAATGCCTATCTCGATGACCTGGTTGTCTATTCGACCAACTGGCGTGACCACATGACAACCTTGCAAACTGTCTTTGACCGCTTAGCTGGAGCCTCCCTGACCCTTAACCTTGCCAAGTGTGAGTTCGGCAAGGCTACGGTTACCTATCTTGGTAAGCAGGTAGGACAAGGCCAAGTGCGTCCGGTGGATGCAAAAATATCTGCAATCACAACTTTTCCAGTGCCTACTACTAGGCGGGAATTGCGTAGATTCCTTGGGATGGCTGGGTATTACCGTGGTTTTTGCCGAAACTTTTCTTCTGTCGTCACTTCTCTCACTAGCCTGTGTAGCCCGTCCAAACCATTCATTTGGACAGCTGATTGTCAAAATGCATTTAATAGTGTTAAAGCTCTCTTATGCAGTTCCCCTGTTCTCTCTGCTCCAGATTTCTCCCTGCCGTTCCAGCTGGAGGTGGATGCCAGCGGGGTGGGAGCTGGAGGGGTGTTATTACAGGAAGATCACGATGGTGTCAGTCACCCGGTTTGTTATTTCTCCCGGAAATTTAACAAACATCAACTAAACTATTCCACTATTGAAAAGGAGACTTTGGCTATGTTGTATGCGTTGCAACATTTTGAGGTGTATGTCGGTTCGAGCGTATTACCAGTGGTAGTATACACCGACCACAACCCATTGGTTTTTCTGTCGCGGATGTACAACCACAATCAGCGCCTCATGCGTTGGGCGCTCATAGTGCAAAATTATAACCTCAGCATAAAGCATAAGAAGGGGTCTGATAATGTGTTGGCGGATGCTCTATCTCGGAGTTAAATCTCTGTTGCTGTCGACTCGTTCTACTGTATATTGCTGTCGACTTGTTCTATTTTGCTGTCTACTCGGTCTATGTTGCTGTGGACTCGTTTTATGTTGCTGTCGACTCAGTCTCTCTTGCCGTCAAATGTGGTTGTTGTACCAACTGCTAGTTTTTTTTATAGCTCTTTGTTTTGGAGTGCATGTTAACTCGGAGATGTTGAAAAACATGTTTAGTTGGTGTTAAGTGTCAAACATGTTTTTGTCTTATGTATGGGGGTGTTACATCCCAATGTATATATTCCCCAGTGTGTGTCTCCATGTGTGTGTGTTCTCCATTTTGTTTCCTCCCTCCAGCCATTGTTCCCTTCCCCATTGGTCCCTGCCAGGCCAATCCTTCCATTATTGCAACACAGCAGTGATTGGTGGATGGCTTTCCAGACTCCAACACTCAATCCACACCACCCAATCATGGATCACCCCACACCTGTTAAAACATGGCTTCTCACTTCAGTCTCTCTCTCTCTCTGGCATGAGGCTAGGCATGTTGTGTTTTTGGTAAACCTGTAACTTTGACAGTATTGCATTTCGTTTATTGGCCTTTGGTGCTTAGTAGTAATTTCCTTGTGTGTGTATGGCCACAGAGAGAGCATTGTTAGTTATAGTTTGTTTTTGTATATATTCTGCTTTTGTTTCTGTATAATTAATGTGTTTTTCTCTCTTTCTCAGGAAGCACAGATGGGGTGAGCTGCCATTTCCTTTGGACATTGTTTTCTCCTGTTTTGGTTAGGTAAGAGTAGTTTAGGTAATGTAATCTCTTTTACCATAGATTAGATTGTGTTTATTTGGAGTATAGTGGTGTTTGTTTGTTGTTTTGGCCTGGGCTCACCCCTGAGCTACATGTGCTTCCTTTGCCTCTATTCAATAAATATCATTGTTGTTTACAAACCTGGTCCATCTTTTCTGTCAACCAACTGTTATGTTACAGCCCTTTACCCTTAGACTCACAGTGGTCGTAACAGGGAGGCAGGTCAGCCATCCTGGGTATACTGGGCTGTGCTCGCCACTTGCGACAGTCTAGACAGGTCCGCTGGAAGCGTCGTACTGCTTCTCTTCCTTGCAGTATCCAATAGCGACGTCGGATCTCAGCGAAGACTCTCTCTGCCCCAGCGTGGTGCACATCCTCGTCGTATTTCTTTATGATGAGCTCGGTGACCTTGTGTCGGCTGTTGAGGACTATAGGGAACTTGACGTCATCCGTTAAGTCCGGGGCCCGTCTCAGACGACCACCCACTCTGATGAGGTCATGGGCGTCGCGCTCAGGGGCCAAGTGGAGCAGTCTGCTGTCTGACGGGACTGGCTTTGATCCCTGCAGACAGTCTAGCTCGTCGGGGAACGAGTCTCTTTGGGCTCGCTGTAGCAGAAGGAGTTCTGCTTCTTCGTAATTAGCTGCATTAATGTCAGTAGTGGAGGGAACCTCAGGGTGGTGCCACAGGAATGTCTTTAACTGCGCACTCTCAAGGGTGGGGCAGTCGTCTATGTTAGGGTCGGTGGGGACTGGTGTGTGCGTCAACCCACAGAACATAGATTTCTTCATCTCTGCCTCCTCTTGACTAGCCTCCCGTGGGGTGGGGTTAGGCCACTCTTCTTCCGGGAGCTTGAGGAACTCGGGACCGTCACTGTAGATATTGTGACGTGTGAGGTCATCTAGGGACATCCCCCGTGTGATGACATCTGCTGGGTTCTGTTTCGTGTCCACGTACCTCCAGCATGCTGATTCTGTTAAGTCTTGGATCTCTGTGATTCTGACTCCCACGAAGACCTTGTATCTACACGAATCGGACTGGATCCATGTGAGTACGGTCATGGAGTCTGACCACAGGATTGTTCTTTGCACCGGGATGGTGAGTTCACGTAGGCTGTTAGCAGAACTAGCGTAACGCTGCGCAGAGCTCTAGCCGCGGGATCGATTGTTGCTTGCGGGGGGCTATCCTTGAGCGAGCCAGGATGAAGGCGGTGTGTATTTCTCCTCCCTCCTCTCGGGCCCGCAAGTAAGCCACCGAGCCGTAGGCTACTTCTGAGGCGTCGCTGAAGACGTGCAGGTCCATCTGGCACGTCTCCAACCGCACTGTGGGTGGGAAGTAGCTGCGGCGTATGTTCACATTTGGGAGCGAGTTGAGTTCTTTTTCCCACTCTCTCCATGTGGAAGCAAGGTGGTCGGGTATGGGATCGTCCCAGCCCTGTTCCTTGTACCACAGCTCTCGTACAATAATTTTTGCCCTGGTGGTGTAAGGTAGGATACATCCCAACGGGTCATATTGTCTGGCGAGTGTTCTGTATACACTCCGTCTGGTGGTCGGTAGTGAAATCGACCTTCCCTGCTCCTTGGTCAGGGGTGTGTGTCTGTAATGGAGCGAGTCTGTTTTGAAGCGCTAGACTAGTCCTAATGTCATTTCTTGGGCTTCACCTGGGATGGTCGCCATCCAGATCTCGCTGCTTGCTGCCTTGTTCTCTGGGGAGAGGCTGCGAAGTACTTGAGGGTCGCTGCTGGCCCACTGCCGGAGATCAAAGCCGCCTTTGATCAGGGAGGCGCGGAGCTTGAGTAGGAGGGCTTCGGCTTCTTCTGGCGTCGAGACGCTTTGCAGACAGTTGTCCACGTAGAAACTCCTCTCTACACTTTGTCGGACCTCCTCGTCAGCTGCTGGGTCCTCTGCGACATGTTTTTGCAGTGCGAACGTAGCACAGCATGGGCTGCATGTGGTTCCGAAAGGGAGGACCTCCCATTGGTAGATGGATGGTTGCTCATCCCCGATCTTCTCTCTCCATAAGAACCGCAGCAGGGGCTTGTCCTCTTCCACTAGTCGCACCTGCAGGAACATCCCTTTGATGTCGCCGCTGATGGCCACCTTGTCTTGGCGGAAACGTAGCAACACGCCTAGTAGAGAGGGGCCGAGTGTTGGGCCGGGCAAGAGTTCTTTATTCAGATTCTGTAGTCCGATCTGGTAGCTGCAGTTGAACACAATACGATCCTTGCCGTTGTGGTGGACCTTGTGGTGGGGCACGTACCATGATTCGGTCGTCTGATCGGCCTCTTGAATGTCAATTTTCTTTATGTGTCCCGCTGTGATTAGCTTGTCAATCTCAGCGCGGTACACAGTGGCTTGAGTGGGGTCTCTGGCTAGACGCCGCTCGGTGTTCAGTAGATATTGCTCCGTCGCTTCTTTTGAGGCGTGGAAGGTGGGCATACCCTCTCGCCTCAAGAGTGGAGTTGCGTATCTCATCACTCCATTGACCTCGACTCTCTTTGTCCTCTGCTCGAGGAGGGTTATGGCATAAGTGTCTTCCTTTGAATGAATGAGTTTCTTTTCATTCTTAAAGGGCATTGTGTCTAATGTCCATAGCCTCTCGACGTGCTGTAAGAGGGTGGTGACTTCTTCTGTTATTCTGGAGTGGAGGCAGCGAGTGGCTGCTGGTCGGTTGGGAGACCTGGAGAGGGGGCCTTGTAGTGTCCATCCTAGGCGGGTCTCGACTGCTGCTGGACAGCCTCTGGGCCCGATGTGGACCCGGTCCGTTGGGACAATGAGGTGTGCGTGGTCGGATCCTATGAGCAGGGTCGGGGTGGCGCCGTCGATGAGCGGTATAGGTAGTTGACGTAGGTGCACGTATTTTTCCATCAGCTTGGGGATGGGGTAGGTGTACTGTGACAGGCCTATGTCTTGGCTGGTGAAAGCGTTAGTAATCCTATACTGCTTCTCGGGCTGCCCGATTGCTGCGATAGTGAAGGAGACATTTTCACCCTTTATGGTCTTCAGGTCTCTTCTTATAGTACGAATTGTCATTGTTTCTTCGCTCCCCCGCAGACCCAGTCGGGCTGCAGCGGATGCGAGGAGGAGAGTCTTTTCTGACCCATCGTCAAGGACGGCGTAAGTGTCCATGACCTTGTCCTCGTAGCTTAATATCACTCGGACCACTTTCAAGAGCACTCGGGAGCTCCCGCTGCTGGCGGGGTCGATATACATGACGTTCACTCTCGAGCTACTTGGGGGTGCGAGTTTCTTCCTGTTGCTGTCATGCAAGACATCCAAGTGGGCGCCGTCACACTTGCTGCATTTCTTCTTTAAGCGGCACTCGGCTGCCATATGGCTGCGCGCGCAGCGGAAACAGCGGCGGTTGGCTTTGATCCACTGACTCACCTCGTCAGCGGTCATCTTCTTGAAAGTGTCACATTGAGACAGCCAATGTTCTTTCTCGCAGTACTGGCATACAATCTTCCACTTCTCTTTCGTCGAGGGGGTGTTGTGGTTCTTGTGCCGCGGTACTGATTCGGCTTGGTGCATAACGGTCACCGACCGGCGGTTATCATTAGATCTCCGAGGTCCATCTCTTGGGCTTGGTCCACTCCGCACGAACGTATCCAGTCGTAGGCTGCTGACTTCTCTCGCGAGGAAGTCGGCCAGGTCTAGGAGGGATGGCTCGGGACCGTAGGGATCACGGTGGTCTCTCTGCCGCCGAAAGCGCTCTTGGCGGGCTGGAGGGAGCTTCTCTAGTATTCGTTCTACATTAAAGTTAGCATATAGTTCATTTCTCCCTTTTTCCTTTTGGGACCCCAGCATCCCTACCAGGGATTGTACCTTGAGAGGTCATCCAATGCTCTATTGTCTGTGGCTGGGGGGAGACGGTCAATATTCCTTATTTCTTGTATCACGTAGTCCCATATGCGTCCATAACGCTGGTCAAGGGCCACTAGAGCCGCGGAGTATGGGGTGCTTGAGTTGGAATATGCCAGCGCTATATTATGCGCTCTGGGCACCTTGAGATGCTTGAGGAGGATAGCATATTTGTACGACTCATCAGGGACGTCGGACATCATAGTCTCTAAGCACATCCGTAATTCCGTGTACTGTGCTCTGTCCTCGTGCGTAAAGTCCGGGAATGTCGGTGTGCCAAGGTACGATGCCATGGATGGCTGGCACATCGGTGAGCGTTGGGGGAGAGGCCTCCTGGGCGTGTCTCCCCGTACGTGTTGTCGTGGGCTGGTACTTGGTGGGTACCAGAGGCCGGGTACCCAGGTGCTGTTCCTCGGTGCTGGCTGTGCGTCAAACTCACCCTTGAGTTGAGTCGGGGGTTTGTAGCGCAGTGACTCGGGGGTGAAGTCTGGGCTGTACTGGGCCTCCTGGTCCTGTGGAGTACGTTGCTGCTGGTGGGCTTGACCTTCCTCCTCTTCCTCTTCCTCTGCTAGGTCTTCTAGATCTTGAAGTCTTCTATTCAGTCTCTCGGCGGCATAGGCCGGTTCTTCCCGGTTGCTGGGTCTCGTATGGACCGGTCGGGGAGGGGGTTCGGAGACGTAGATAGGATCCTTCTGTTGGCCGGGTTCCGGGTCACTTGGTCGGGTAGGGGAAGGTGCCCTAGACCCTTGTCGTGATGATGCCCTGGAGCTCCGTGCGGAGAGAGGGGGTGTCGCCCTGGCAATCAATTGTTCCATTATCTGCGCCAGGAGTTGGTCGCGCTCTGCTTCGCGCTGGACGTGGGCGATGTCGCGCTCTGCTTCGCGCTGGGCCTGGGCTGCGTCGCGCTGTGCATTGGCGGCGGCGCGCTGTGCATCGGCGGCGCCGCGCTGTGCGTCGTGCTGGGCATTGGCGGCTGCGCGCTGTGCATCGGCGCGGTCTCTTTCAATGTTCTCTTCCGTCTTGAGGTGTCTGGTCTCCAGTCGTATGCGGTCGTCTTCACTCCTTTGCTGCGCCTGGAAGCGCTCTCGCTGGGTTGCAGAGTGTTCGCGTTCACTAAGGGCTTGCGCTTGGAGTTGCGCGTGAAGGCGCTCTCGTTGGTCTGCAGATTGTTCGCGCTCACTCGTCTGTTGAGCCTGCAGGCGTTCTCTTTCCATGGTAGATTGTTCGCGCTCACTTAGTTGTTGCGCCCGGAGGCGCTCTTGTTCCATGGAAGAATGTTCGCGCTCACTAAGCGTCTGTGCTTGGAGTCGATCGCGTTTAGTGGAGGCTGCCAGGGTGGCGATGAATGCCTGCGCCAGCATCTGGTCCGCTTCGCTGGGGGAAGACACTGACGGAGGTGATCGGCTTCTGACAGTGCTCGTTGGAGATCTGTTCTCTTGGCGCGCCCCGAGGTCTATCTCCTGGGCGCGCTTCTCTTCTGGTAGTGTGTCGGGTTCTGTCCCTGGAGCGCTTTCTTTATCCTGGAGCTCTCCGGGGACCGTCCCGTTGACGTTGTCTGGGGGTATAGTCATGTCATGTCCCCCCTGGTCCCCCCCGTGAGCTTGGTCAGTTACGTTAGAACCTACTAGGGTCTCTACTGGCAGGGTCGCCTGGTCGGTAGGATTTGACATGCTTTGACTATCCGCTTTATCCGCATTTAACGTCTGTATAAAGCTAGGTATTAGACTGACAGCATATTCCTCTAGATAGGGAGGTGGCTGACGTCTGCGCTGCGGGCGTCCTAGCTTGGGAGAGCCGCTTGGGGAGTGTTCACCGCTGGCCATGGTTAATATCAATATTATATTAGATATTACACTGATACTATCCGGCTCGAAGGACCAATTGTAACTGAGGGGTACAATTCCCTGACTGTATTGAGAGTATGGTATTATTAAACCACTACTTAGTTATGTACTTTAATTACTGGCCATACAGTACATGAATATATCTGGTGAACACCCACACAAGAATACGGCAATGACACATAAAGTTCTAGTTAGAGAGATTTATTATTATTAGAGCAAGCAACGGTAGGTTACAGATTGAGAATTATACTTGCGCTTGTAAGGCGAAGAACACTTAAAGTAGGTCAAGAGCGTAAGTCCATGAGAATAGTAAGATGGGTATAACTGACGCCACCTGTAGCATAGCAATTACATAAGGCACACTAGTAGTCAGCTGGAGACACTGGGGGGTTCCCTCCGGTTGTAAGCCGGCAGGGTAGAGGAATGTTCGGGTGCAAAGTCTGGGTCAACGCGGAATAACGAGGCTCCAGATACAGGAGCCAGTGCAGTACTCCCTTGGTCCGCAGACAAAGCAACAGCTATAATCCAGTATGCCCGACAGCATGGATGAAAGCTAGCCAGCCTCTGGTCCTAGAGGCGGGCTCGAGGGTGCTCCTCACAGGGGTAGATCCCACACGATAGTGGGGTAGACGGTTCTCTGCTCCAGCAGTCACGGTACCAAAGCAATATAATCCAGCCAGAAAAAGGCTCTGCATTCGCCGGTGTAGGTTCTCCGGTGTACATGTCCAACGGTTCTTGTCTAGGACTCCTCGGGTGGTGGCACGAGTTTAGGCCGCCCAGCCTGGATAAGTGCACTAGCTATAGGTACGACGAACCGGTGGTAATGCTGGTCACTGAAGAACGGTAGCCGCACGATACACTATAAATGAGTTCGACTTATTCTAATGTGAAGTAATAGTCTATCATTTATAGTGTATCGTGCGGCTACCGTTCTTCAGTGACCAGCATTACCACCGGTTCGTCGTACCTATAGCTAGTGCACTTATCCAGGCTGGGCGGTCTAAACTCGTGCCACCACCCGAGGAGTCCTAGACGAGAACCGTTGGACATGTACACCGGAGAACCTACACCGGCGAATGCAGAGCCTTTTTCTGGCTGGATTATATTGCTTTGGTACTGTGACTGCTGGAGCAGAGAACCGTCAACGGTTCTCGTCTAGGACTCCTCGGGTGGTGGCACGAGTTTAGGCCGCCCAGCCTGGATAAGTGCACTAGCTATAGGTATGACGAACCGGTGGTAATGCTGGTCACTGAAGAACGGTAGCCGCACGATACACTATAAATGATAGACTATTACTTCACATTAGAATAAGTCGAACTCAACGATACTGCGTTAAACTCTGACACTTTAGCTATATATTCGCACGCGGTTCTCAAGGCTCTATTCAGGGGCAAAGAGGCCCACTTCACGGCACGTTGTCTCGTGGTGAAGGCTTCAACGTTTAGGATAAGACCACTGCTGTATCCACCTGCGACGTATTTATACGTAAGGTGAATAATCTAGTGCCAACCTCAGTTCTGTCTCGTATTACTGCGCAAACCTGGACATGTTGAGACATGCCTTGGCGTTGCCTTTGAACTTGCCATTGGGGGTATGGCCGTTGGCGCCTAGGGGTCGCTGTCCAATAGGAGAACGAATATTATGGTCTGGTTTGTACCCAGGTAAAGGGATATTCCGTGTATATATACAAAGAATATACAAGGGATATCAAACGATATACAAATATTATACAAGGGATCTCAAGCAATAAATATATATATATTCGGTTTAATCTGACCCTTTGTAACAGAACCTATTCAACTCGATCGAATGACTGGATGGTTCTTAGGGTTCCTCAAGTTTGTTCTGAGCTA
Organism: Notolepis coatsorum; assembly: GCF_963971535.1. Classification (NCBI taxonomy): domain Eukaryota; kingdom Metazoa; phylum Chordata; class Actinopteri; order Aulopiformes; family Paralepididae; genus Notolepis; species Notolepis coatsorum. The sequence goes on along the minus strand of NC_140179.1, from coordinate 84,633,635 downwards.
GGGAAGTCAGCCTTTTCCTTTGATGCCTCTAACTCATGGAATGTTCTTCAACTCACGCTGAAATAGGAGGTTCTCCCTTCCCTTGGAATGTTTAAACGTATGATTTCAGACCACTGTGTGACTACCTGTAACTGTTTTAGTTGATATTTTTGAATTATTTTGAAACGTTTAAAAAAAATTTACTCTGGTGTTTACATTTCTGTGAATATTGTTCTTATTATGTACTGTACAATCGTCGTTTCTGTAAATGAGGGAAACCTCAGATGCTTACGATTTTAAATAAAGGTTGAAATGAAATGAAATCTCTGTCTCTCTCTCTTTGTCTTCCTGTGGGACAGACAGACAGGTTATCATGTATCCTGTGGGACAGACAGACAGGTTATCATGTATCCTGTGGGACAGACATACAGGTTATCATGTGGGGGGAGCTGGAATAACTCTCAGACTCAGGGAACCTTGGAGGCAAAGAGGTTTGTAGACAACAAGGATGCTCACAACTTCCTGTGAGCTTGTGACACTGTATCTAGAAGGGGATATTAGACACTGTATCTAGAAGGGGATATATTAGACACTGTATCTAGAAGGGGATATTAGACACTGTATCTAGAAGGGGATATTAGACACTGTATCTAGAAGGGGATATATTAGACACTGTATCTAGAAGGGGATATTAGACACTGTATCTAGAAGAGGATATATTAGACACTGCATCAAGCAGAGGATGTATTAGACACTGTATCTAGAAGAGGATATATTAGACACTGCATCAAGAAGAGGATATATTAGACACTGCATCAAGAAGAGGATATATTAGACACTGCATCAATAAGAGGATATATTATACACTGTATCTAGAAGGAGATATATGACACTGTATCTAGAATGTGATATATTAAGTAGCTTTTTCTCTATAAAAACACCAAGCTCCTTGTTATATTTCTTTACAGGTATGTTTGTTATAAGGAGGAGTTAAACAGTTGTGTTCCTAATATAGATGCAGTATTTATTCTATATCTACACTAGCTAGAATCTGTATCACCACCTTCAGCTACAGGAAATGGCAGGAGTGCGCAGGGCCTAGACAGTGAATTCAGATGCAGATGTGGATGACTGAGGTCTCCTGGTGGTCAACCTCCTCGTGGTTCAGACTGTATGACTGAGGTCTCCTGGTGGTCAACCTCCTGGTGGTTCAGACTGTATGACTGAGGTCTCCTGGTGGTCAACCTCCTCGTGGTTCAGACTGTATGACTGAGGTCTCCTGGTGGTCAACCTCCTGGTGGTTCAGACTGTATGACTGAGGTCTCCTGGTGGTCAACTTCCTCGTGGTTCAGACTGGATGACTGAGGTCTCCTGGTCGCGTGTATATTTTCCCCAACAGAGTTTCACTTCCGCGTTCGGTTTGCGCGATCTGATTGGCCACTGACGTTTTTTTCAGCGCCAATCGCGTTACTCCTAACAATCGCGCCAGCAGGCTGTTACCCTAACCCTAACCCTAACCTTAACAAACTAACCCTAACCCTAACCTTAACCAACTAACCCTAACCTTAACCAACTACGAAAGAGAGCGACTTCGAAAGAGTCGCCAAGCTTAACCAGTTTGTTAGGAGTAACGCGATTGGCGCTGAGAGAAACGTCAGTGGCCAATCAGATCGCGCAAACTGAACGCGGAAGTGAAACTCCGTTGGGGAAAATATACAGGCGTCCTGGTCAACCTCCTCGTGGTTCCTGGAGGTGCTACTGGCAGTGTCAGCCGGTCTGCAGTACAGTGGCAGCTCGTGAATTCTTCTCCGGGGGGGGGGCGAAATTAATTAGTATCCCCCTCTATCTCTCCTTCTCTCTCTTTCTCTCTCTCTCTCTTTCTCTCTCTCTCACTCACACACAGCGCGACGTGGAATCGATTCGTTACACAATCAGACCTAGTAGTATGTGTAGTATATACCAAGAATAACTTCAGTATGAGTACAGGGCTGTACACATATTTTGCATATTGTTAAACGAGCCAAGGCTAGCTATTAAACTATCGATATGAATTGAAAATGGGGGACCCTGATGTAAACAAGACAAACGTCTTTCTCTGGTCTGCATCCCCTTAACAATTGTGTGTATTGAGCCGTACTGTATTGTACCCATTCTGCAATCTGTTAAATGAAGTTTTCATTCATTCATTCATTCATTCATTCATTCATTCATTCATTCATTCATTCATTCATTCATTCATTCATTCATTCATTCATTCATTCATTCATTCATTCATTCATTCAAACATAGAGTGGGCGAGATATTGAACAAGCCATAATCCACTTATTTTAAATCCAAAAGGAATTCCACTCTCTCTCTGATCAATCCAATAATAAACACATATGTATATCTTGTCATTTTAAACAAGTTACCATTCATTGTCTGGTTGATTATGCCCCACCCGCGGCGAAATTAATTAGTTCGTTCAACAACAACACAGCATCGCTCAGATAACAGAGAGAGAGAGAGAGAGAGAGAGCGAGAGAGAGAGAGAGAGAGAGAGAGAGAGAGCGAGAGAGAGCGAGAGAGAGAGAGAGCGAGAGAGAGAGAGAGAGAGAGAGAGAGAGAGAGAGAGAGAGAGAGAGAGAGAGAGATTTATATGTATTTGCATTTTGCCCTGTGAGTTGCGCAATTACGGCGGAGCAGAAATGAGCGCCCATGAAAACGGAGTGGCGGGGGCTAGGCGCAGGCTGGGGGATGAATAGGCTACTTTCCTACTTACGCAAATAATTCTTTCTTCTTCTTCTTTTAACCAGGGAGGGCGGCGCTCTAGCGCCCACTATCGGCCGGCCGCCACTGCTGCAGTAGCAGAAGTCCCTCCCACCAGGACTGTGCCTCACAGCGTTTCAAGCTGAACCAAACTATGGCTGTTTGTTTCCTTTTTTTCAACTCCTCTGGAGTCTGGTCCAAATTACCTGCTGGGACTCTCATTATACTGGGAGGCGGGTGTGTGTGTGTGTGTGTGTGTGTGTGTGTGTGTGTGTGTGTGTGTGTGTGTGTGTGTGTGTGTGTGTGTGTGTGTGTGTGTGTGTGTGTGTGTGTGTGTGTGTGTGTGTGTGTGTGTGTGTGTGTGTGTGTGTGTGTGTGTGTGTGTGTGTGTGTGTGTGTGTGTGTGTGTGTGTGTGTGTGTGTGTGTGTGTGTGTGTGTGTGTGTGTGTGTGTGTGTGTGTGTGTGTGTGTGTGTGTGTGTGTGTGTGTGTGTGTGTGTGTGTGTGTGTGTGTGTGTGTGTGTGTGTGTGTGTGTGTGTGTGTCATGATGGAGTCGGAAGTAATTCATTTCTGGTCATTAATTTTGGTTCGATGATCAAGAAAACTTTGGATTATGTTTCAGGAAATATATATTTTTTTGATTTCTCACCATGGGAGAAATTACGTGAGATGTGAGATTATGTCTGTATATCCAGTTTGTATATTCAGTGTGTATATTCAGTTTGTATATTCAGTGTGTATATTCAGTTTGTATATTCAGTGTGTATATTCAGTTTGTATATACAATTTGTATCCAGTTTATATATCCAGTTTGTATGTCCAGTTTGTATGTCCAGTTTGTATGTCCAGTTTGTATATCCAGTTCGTATCCAGTTTGTATAACCAGTTTGTATATCCAGTTTGTATAACCAATTTATATTCCGTTTGTATATGCAGTTATGTTTGTATACGTTTTTCCAGTTTTTGTGTTGCATAGATTATTATGTAGTGTTTTGTAAATGTGTATGGACTGGGTACCTTTGGTGATTGATGGATGGATGGATGAGATTATGTTACTGTTACCTGATTCCAGAGGTATATGGCAGGGCCTCAGAACATTGACAGACTACCCCCATGGTGAACACTGATGTGAAATGAGCTTTGATGAGTATTGAGCTTCAATACTTTCTATGCACGCTTTGCGTCTGTAAGTTCCAACAACACCTTACATGCCACTACAATAGAAAGTAGAGCCACTGCTGACGGAGACTCAGGGGCGAATTCACAAAGGGATTGTGTGGCTTTTTCTGACGCTAAGCTGGCGCAAATAGCTCTGAAACACAGTTTGCTATTCACAGAGGAGGCGCAACGGGTGAAATGAGGTGGTAACTTAGATTAGATTAGATTCTTTAATGACCACCCGGCCAGGCTGGTCGAATTTGTTTTCAGTGCAGTTACAGCATTGTTCCAACATAGAACATAGAACATATAACATCACTTACAACACATACTACATGCAGTTAAATACATAAATACATAATTACAAGACCACAATATCATAGTTTATGTCCATGTCCATAGCAACAGAGGTAGGGGGGGTTGCAGGGGGGGGGGGGGGGGTTGCTACAGGGAGTTCAGTGTCCGTATGGCAGTGGGGAAGAAGCTGTTTTTAAAGCGGAATGTTTTGGTGGTCCGGGTGGTCTGTAGCGTCTCCCGTAGGGCAGCATCTGGAGGATGTGGTGTGCTGGGTGCTGGGTGAGTGGGGTCAGAGATAATTCGTCTTGTTCTTCTTATTGTGCTTTGGGGGTGGAGTGATTCAAGTGATGGGAGGGGGGTGCGGATTATTTTGGAGGATTTATTGATTATCTGCGTTCCATCAGCATTGCGTCCGGTGCTATTAGCGTGTATTTAAATGAGGTAATATGGGCGGAACATGTTTCCTTTCTATGCAAATGAGCCTTGACCAAAAACACTCCCAATTCACAACGGCCGGCACAAATTGCACCGTGCAGTTAAAGCAACGCACCTAAAGTCTTCAGAGATTAATAGAATAGAAGAATCGAAATAATTTCATCCTGAGGGAAATTTGGCACAACAAATCGCTCACAGTAAACATTTAGGTAGACAGAACAAAGTCACAAATAAGAATAACAGAATAAGAATTGCCTAAGAATAAAGAATAAAATAAGCCTAAGAATAAGATAATAATAATAATAAAGTACCGTCCGGGATTCACATTTCGTATGTTATATATCGTATATGGCTATCGCGTCCCGCTCTTAGCCTTATGAGATACCTCTGGTACCTAGTGTACCCCATACGAAAACAACTTAATGCACCCACACCTGATGGGGCCCGCCCCTATGGAGGCGTAGCCTATATAACCATAGCTATGGTCACCAAACGCTCTTCCTCTATATTCGTTCCATCATAAACGGCTGCGTGCACCGTATGTAACTAGCAGGATGAAAAGATCAGAGAAGATTCATAATGTTGAAAGCTTACCGGAGGTTGCTGGCCCCTGGCATCTTCGAAGCATGTTTTCAGCGACACGACGGGCCTATGTTGATGTTCCTTGTCTGATGGCAGCCAGACCAAGGTTCAGCTGTGCAAGATTGGCTGTCGGGCCAGCTTGTACCCAGGTAGGCCCTGTGTCTTCAGGCATGGGTATTAGTGTTAGTAATGCTGGTTTGTTTTGTTACACAACCATGTTGTGTGTTGGCGCCAGGGGCAGGATGGTTTGGTGAACGTTCACTGCAGTGAACGGTTTCCAAACTGTCTTGGGCGTGCTGTTGAACATCTAATGCTATGCTACATGCTATCGCTAATGCTACATGCTACCACTACTGCTACATGCTAATTGCTACGCTGTTCTAATGTCTCCGCCGTGAGATGTTGTCACTTCTCCCTCCTCTTGCCCGGTTCATCAATGAAGGTCAGTCGGTAGCTGTTGTGGTTTTTTTGGCTGAGTCCTATTTACCTTTTTTACGGGTAAATGGGTTGACAACAGGGTAGGCCGTGGCTAGGTACCCTAGCCAGGTACGTTACCTGTGTTCCGGCGGGGTCTGTGGAACGGTGTCCCCATCTGGGGCCGATGCGTGAGCTCGGCGGTGTAGCAGTAGAGCTATATTACTGCAGGATGGGACTTAACGGCGGGTTATGGCTCAGCTGGCTAGTACCTATCCACATTGGCGTCGGGTAGTGGGGCTATGGGTCCAGCCGACATGGAAAACATGTTGCGTGTCTGTGCGCAGGCGGTTGTTGATCCGGGTCCCACATCGCCTCACGCTAGGCTGTAGTAGTGTAGTGGGCTATTGTTTCGTTCTGTCACTCTGCTATGAGAAGGTCTGTCTTTGCTACAGCTTTCTCTCCTCTCAACCATTTCATACTGACGGTCAATCGGTATACTGGGGGAGTGGTGCGGGGGGGGCTTTGTTTAACTTTTTTGGTAAATGGGCTAAGCTAGGGCTGGTGTGTGTTGTGAATATTTTGAATGAAGGCGGGACTAGTTCGTTCTGGTCCGCCTCCCCTTAACGTTGTGTATATGGGTTTGCTCATTCTACAGTTTTTTGTGGTTTAGTTCTTTTATTCATTTAACCCTTTCATGGTGCACACCACAGTGGAGGTTGCTGTTTGCAACCACCACTGGTGCTCCGTGTTAACATCAGTCCTTTGTTTTTGACATATTGAAACAGTGCCCCGCCCGGCCGACGTCATGGGTGGGTCGGCCTGGCGAGTGGCTGGTGGGCTGTTAAAGCCTGTACCGCCACGGTATGGTATTGGCAGCGATTAGAACTGTGTTCGAATTGCTGTTTTTTTCTATTAAAAAAAATTGTGTCTGGTGGCGGGGCCTTGAGGGCCAGCCGACGTCGACACATCGCGCGAGGTTGTTGACGTTATTAGCTTTGACCCAGCCGCAAGCTATAACCGCTCAGTGTTCCCCTCTCCGCAGGGGATTTTGGTCTTCTGCTGGAGCGCGGGCGGTATTGTCCAGAGCCCCACACCGCCTCACACCGCGCAGCCAGAAGAAGAGAGAGCACGGCCTCGTCAGCGGCGATGACGAGGCCCTCGACAGGCGGCCATGTTTTCCCCCGCCGGAGGTATCCTGGGCGTTGATTTGACAGGTGTCCACAAGGCCGACAGCCTTGGCAGCCGAGGGATCGGCCATGTAGGATGGGTTCGGCTTGAACAAACAAGCCGTCACTGTCCTGCCGCGAGCAGCCCGCTCTCCGATCACTCCCTTCCCCAACACCAGCGGAAAAAGTGGGCTCTGATTGTTTCCTTTGGCTGCGGGCCGCGTGCCTTCGTTGAAGCGCAGGCGGCCCCACTTTTGCTTCTCATGGGGACAGGGGCTGACACCCAGTTGATGGCTGAGCCTGGGTCTGTCCATGAGAATGTTGTGCTGTCAGGCGGCTCCCACACCATAAGCTGTGTTGGTTGAGCCTGGTGTTACGTCTGTCAACTTAAGTGTTGTCAGCAGGGGGGCTCGAAACCTTTTGAGGCACACAGTGCGGGCTTCCCCGGCCTCGCCTTCGCCAAGCCAGGTATCATGTTGGTGCCTCCCACTCCTGAAATATTGGCAGTGGTCGCAGGCACGCGTGATTTGGGGTGGTAGTAATATCACTGCAGGGCTACGGTGTGTAGGAACCCATGGGGTCCTTACACCTTGCATGTCCGGCTGCAGAACAACTCCTCAGCATGTTCTGGAGGGGTGTTCAGTGGGGGGGCTTTTTTCACCTAGGAAGCCCCCCGTATCAAACCGGTCCTTTCTGTCGGGGTCCCCCCTTGGCTGCGATTGCCTCGTGGGTGGTGTCAGGGTCAGATGTCCCGACATGGAACGCCCTGCTCGCACGGTTCCAGGGTTGGCTACGCACAGCGGGGGGACCGGGCCAACTATCTACAGTTCCTGGCGGACCTGCGCCACATGGCGGCGGGTGCGTTGAGAGTGTCATCACATATGACTACGGCAGTACCATATGTTAGGCTGAGGCGGGGACTTGTGTTTACACAACCCCACCCGTTTTCAGGTTTGGTACAGACCCTATTGTCAGGGTCTCCAGCAGTGACAGCTCTGCTCAACGAGATCCAATCTCTGTGGACGAAGCAAGCCATCGTCGTGGCGTTCTCCTCCCGGTGTTCTCTGCCTGAGAAGTCGGGAGGGAGGGGTGTAAGACCCAGGCTGGACCTGTCCCATGGGAAGGTTTAGCATTTTTTGGATTGTCTCCTACCTGTTGAACACTGTCAGGTGGGGGTCTGGTTCTCCTCCATAGACCTGTAGGATGCGTATGCGCATCTCCAATCTTCCATCCTAGGGCTTACCTACGCTTCCTTTGCAGGGTTAGCGTATGAGTACCAGAGGCTGCCGTTCGGTTTTCTCTGGCTCCCCGCATCTTCACCAAGTGCGTGGAGGCCGCACTGGGGCCTCTGCGTCGTCAGGGGTTACGGAGTGTTCTGCCCTGACAACGTTCTGGTCCTTCGCGGTCAAGGTGGATCATCAGGTCTCGTACCAGGCAGGTCTCTACCAGCCTGGGGTTGCTGTAGACTGGATGTAGAGTACTCCTCTTCCCAGTCAACGGTTGGAGGGCTATGGGCATCCCTCTCAGAGCGTGGTGTCAACACGCTCTGGAGGTTCCGTCCTAGGACGGTTACGGCGCTGTCTCACGTCACGTTTTCACCGACGCCTCCCTCGCTGGTGACGCGTCGGGCCAACGCAGTAGGGGGCAGCTGGCAAACCATGCTGCCCGGTCTGCGCTACGTTCAATGTGTTGGTGTTGAAAGCGGTCCTTCTGGTCCACAAATAGTGTTGATCAGGACGGACGATACGACGTCAGTGTCGTGTATCGACAGACAGGGAGGAGTACGCTCCCCCTGTCTGCACCAGGCGGCGGGCGGCTGGCTATGGGCGTCCTCCATCTGCGCGGCCTGAGGGCTCCCCACATCCCCGGCAGGGAGAATGTGGGTGCAGCTGTACTGTCGCGGGGCGGTCCTCATCCTGACGGGTGGGGATTACGTCCGGATATAGCCAGGCAGGTCTGGGACCGATGCCGTGCCGCCTGGGATTCTTCCCCATACATCTGTTAGGTCAGTTGTTGGGACGGGTACGTTGAGGGGCGCAGGTTCTTGATCCTGATGGTGTTACCATCCGGAATGCGCATGCTCCCTCCACTGTCGCGCTTACGCGGGCAGATGACGTATGTTCCAAGTGTGGTGTAAGGCGGGGGGCCGGACTCAGCCTCCTGCCCCCTGGATGCTGTCCTTAGTTACCTCCAGTTTCTCGGCTTCGATGGTGAGGGTATATCATGAGGGGTTTGAGGGGATGTCTTGTTCAGCCACCCTCTTGTGAAGCGTTTCCTGCTTGGCGCTCGACGCGTTAAGCCGGTGCAACGCTCCTGGGCTCCGACTTGGGATCTTCACCTGGTCCTCGTCGGTTGTCCTTGGCCCCGTTTGAGCCGCTCAAGCAGGCGCCGTTGGAACAGCTGTCGTTCAAGACCGCGTTCTTGCTGGCCGTCACCTCCGCTGACGCGTGGGTGTGCTTTGTGCTCTCTCGGTACGACCAGAGTGCCTGTCTTTCGTTCCGATTGCGGTGCCACTCTGCGGCCTAATCCTGCCTTCGTGCCTGTAAATATCCGGAGTTCTTCCGCTCCAGGGATATTGTGGTTCAGGCGTTTCTTCCGCCTCCTCACGGTGGTGAGTTAGATGCGGGCCTTCACCTGTCATGTCTGGTCCGTGCTTTGGGTATTGCCTCAGCCGTACTCAGGACCTCGGGGTCACCGTTCAGCTTTTTGTCTGTCACGGTGGTTCTCATGCCGGTAAGGCACTATCGAACAACGCCTGTCCCATTGGTTGTGCGAGGGCATTGCCCTCTGCTACACGTTGGCTGGGCAGGATCCCCCTGGGGGCATCAGGGCGCACTCCACTCGTGGGGTGGCTGCCTCTGCCACTCTCCTGGGTGGGGCCTCGGTGGAGGACATCTGTGCTGCAGCTTCATTGTCCTCCCCGGGCCCCTTTGTAAGGTTTTACCTCATGAACATGACCGGGGGTTCTGTCTCCCAGGCGGTTCTGGGGTCTGTGGCCTTTCCTGCTTCCTGTCCTTTGGTAGGGTAGCAGGAGTGTGTGGGTATGGGCCACAGTGTGTTGAGTCACACGTGGTTCCGCCTGTGCGGTGTGTTCAAGGGGTTCTGGTTCCTTCTTGTTCGCATTCAGGTGGAGTTGACTGCGCCCCCCCTTCATTAGGAAGGATGGGGTGACAGGGCTCCCCGCACCCCTTGATGTGGGCTTACGGGTCCTCAGGGGGTACATCTGTCGGGCCTCGCGTCCGCTCTAACCCATATCTCATAAGGCTAAGAGCGGGACGCGATAGCCATATACGATATATAACGATAGGTTATGTATATAACCTAGTTATATTAGTATTGGCTGAGCGTCCCGCTCTGCGCGGCCCTAAGTCCCCTTTTGAGGGATCTTTGCTGGAGCGGGATTTGGCGAGGAAGAGCGTTTGGTGACCATAGCTATGGTTATATAGGCTACGCCTCCATAGGGGCGGGGCCCCATCAGGTGTGGGTGCATTAAGTTGTTTTCGTATGGGGTACAGAGGTATCTCATAAGGCTAAGAGCGGGACGCTCAGCCAATACTAATATAACTAGGTTATATACATAACCTATCGTTATGTATATACACAGTGTTGGGAAAGTTCACTTTCTACATTAACTAGTTCAGTTCACAGTTCACAAAATTTTAAATGAACTAGTTCAGTTCATAGTTCATACAGTAATTAAAATGTTTTAACTAAAGTGCATGGTTTCAAAAAAGAACTAGTTTATAGTTTATTATTTGTCAAAATGATTGCCACAACCCATATAGAACCACAGACATCCATCAGAATACTGGCATTTCCATAAGGCTTTGCTGCCGCCCATTCAGTCCACACTAGCTGCAGCTTTCATCTCTACAGTATACTTTCAAAAACATGAGGAATAACTTGCTGCTTGAATGGTCTTTATTATGAAAACAAAAACAGGTGCAAATGTTTTTCCATTTCAATATGAAGTATATTTGAGGCAAAAGCTGATTCTGGTTCCAAAGAAGAATTCAGACTGGACAACAATGTCAAAGCATAATGGCTCCTGGATGTTGGTTGATTTATTCAGCGGCAAAGCAAGTTACAGCAAACAGAGTCAAACCGTCCTTCTTCAAGCTTGACCGCTACGGTTATGTCCCTATCAATGGTAATATCAAATGCATGAATTAAACCTCCACAGATGGGGATGACATTGATATGTCTCTGGTAAAAAATACTATTCAATGAATTGTGGAGCCACTATCTCATATATTCAAGTTGTCGTTCAAAATGGGAGCATTCCCTCAAAAAATGAAAATTGCAAAGGTTATACCATTATTTAAAGCTGGAGACAAGCATTTGTTTACCAATTATAGACCGGTATCCCTGCTATCACAGTTCTCAAAGATACTCGAAAAACTATATGTTGCAAGATTAGACACTTTCATTGAAAAACATAATCTCCTAATGGACAGCCAGTATGGTTTTAGAACAGCTAGATCTACCTCCATGGCATTAATGGAGCTTGTAGAGGAAATAACGGACGGTATAGAGAGAAAGAAATATGTATTAGGAATATTCATTGTCCTAAAAAAAGCTTTTGATACAATAGAATGATCATGAGATTTTACTGAAAAAGATGGACAGGTTTGGTGTCAGAGGGGTTGCTCTAGACTGGCTGAAAAGCTATATTAGTAACAGGCAGAAATTTGTTCTGATGGGTCAGCATAAGTCACAATGCTTAAACATTACCTGTGGTGTTCCACAGGGGTCAGTATTGGGACCCAAATTGTACATTTTATACATAAAATATATATGTAAAGTATCTGACATACTGAAACTTGTTGTCTTTGCGGATGACACAAACATTTTATGTTCGGGGGATGACCTTCAGCAGCTTTTAGAAGTGGCAAACATAGAAATGGACAAATTAAAAGGTTGGTTCAACACAAATAAGTTATCACTCAATTTAAAAAAAACGGACTTCATGATATTTGGAAATTGTTAAATAATCACTGATTCTCAACTGAAAATTGATAATGTAAGAATTGAGAGAGTATATACAAACAAGTTTCTATACAAACTCTGCTGGAAACCCCATATAAAATATTTGTGTTCAAAGTTAGCGAGAAGTAGGGATGTCCGATATTATCGGCCGACCGATATTATCGGCCGATATCGGCAGTAAAATGTGATATCGGAAAATATCGGTATCGGTTTAAAAACAAAAAAAACAATAACAATATTTGTTATATATATATCCAGTGAAATTATTAGTTACCTGAAATTATTCAGTTTTTTGGACGGGGAAACCCTGCATATATCGGTATCGGTTGATATCGGTATCGGAAATTAAGAGTTGGACAATATCGGAATATCGGTATTGGTAAAAAAGCCAATATCGAGCATCCCTAGCGAGAAGTATTGGTATACTGGGCAAGACTAGATATATCCTGAATCAGAAAACTCTATATACATTATATTGCACACTCTTTGTACCATATCTATCATATTGTGTTGAAATCTGGGGAAATACTTATAAAAGCAACTTACAAAAGATATGCACACTGCAAAAAAGAGCCATACGGATAGTACATCACGGTAGATATTTAGATCACACAAATAGTCTGTTTGTAAGCAGTCAAACATTAAAATTCATGGACTTAATCAAATTCAAATCTGCACAAATTATGTTTCTGGCAATAAAAAACAAAATACCAAGCAACATTCAAAAAAAATTCACGGCTAGAGAGAGTGTTTATAATTTTAGAGGGACATTAGGTTTAAAGCAACCTACGGTACGTACAACTCTTAAAAGTATGTGCATTGCAGATGTGGGGTATGACTCTGGAATGGTCTGGATGCAAATATAAAATTAAGCAAAAATATCAATACATTTAAAAGTAGCTATAAACAAGCACTTATGGACACATATAAGAGAGAGGAGATTGAGCAGTAATGTGACCTATTATTTTTTTTCATTTGGATATTTGGATATATAAAAAACTGTACTTTTATTAATTTTTTTATTATTTGTTATATTATTTTTATTTTTATTAAATTATAATGTCAAATATTGTAAGGAAGGGGCAGGGCTTGATAAGTTGTTTTACTTCCCCCTGTTCCTTCTCGAACACTTATTGTATGGAAATAGTCTTTGACTATTTACCTTTTTGTTTTTTAAACTTGTTTTAGGTTTCTATGTTCGAGACAAATAAAAATCAAATCAAATCAAATCAAAGTAATACAGTTGGTTTATATCTGTTTTTCTGACCCCCATCTTCGTCGAGATGGGATAGTCCATTCAACATGTGAACAAAGGCCGTCTGATAAACAGGTTTTAAAGTCATTGGGTCTCATTCTCGAACGAATTTACGCCAAAAAATGTCGTCTTAGCCAGATTTCGGCCCATTTAAGACATATTAGGGCTGGGAGCGGGAGTCCCCAAATTTTCCTGAGATCAGATTTGATCGTGGCTGAGAGCAGATTTAAGAGTGCTGAGGAGCAGTCTTATGATTGATTGACTAATTGACAGACTGTGTTCTCATAGTGATTCCTTCATGTCAACGCTACAGGCCTCCTTGGAATTAATTACTTAATCATAATTAAAATAAATATGACAATATTTGTACGATAAGAAATTACGCATTTGATGTCGGAAAAATAAATAATATGGATTCATCTGATCACAGGGCAGCTGCTTAACCATATCTGAACGAGCTATTTTGGACAAATGTATAATTACTTTAATTACTCAGATATTCAAACACAATTATGCAATTATTGTGAAATGATTGAAAATAATAATTATTTAATGCCTTCTGTGGAATTTGTATTTCTTATTTGTTACACATCTGTTTTAATGATTAATTATATACATTTTAAAGAATGCAGGTCAACATGCAATGTATCCCATTGATTGGTATACAATGGGACAGACCTTTGTTTGATTTATTTATTTATTTATTGAAAACTTTATTAACAGATTGCAGAATGGGTACAGTACAGTACAGCTCAATTATATACAATTGTTAAGGGGATGCAGACCAGAGAAAGACTTTCGTCAGGGTCCCCCATTTTCAATTCATCATAACATATGACACACACTGTTATGGTTTGTAACCGACCCCAATCGCACAACACAAGACAGGTATGAGAGTAAGCCAAAACAGGGCATTTATTTCTTGCATAACAAAAAGCGGCACAGTCCCTTTAAGGGAAAACACAAAAACACTAGAGTCAAGGAAATATGGAAAAGCGGCACTGTGCCTTTAAGAGGCGAACAGGCTAAGGGACTAAGGCTAAAGGACAGGGCCAGGGCTAAATGTCAAGGACCAGGACCAGGGGCACTGGAGAGGGGGACAGGGACAGAGGCCCGGAGAGGCGGGCTGGAGACAGGGACAGAGAACAGGGTTAAGGCCTTGGACAGGGCGAGGGCCAGAGCTGCTTACAGGGATGAGGACTGGGTTCCGACGGCGGAGGCCTGGCACGGGGACAGGGGCCCGACGGCGGGGGCCTGGCACGGGAACAGGGGCCCGACAGCGGGGCCTGGCACGGAGATCCTCCTCCTCCTCTTCGGATGCTGCAGACGGGCAGCGCAGAACAAAGGGGGTCCCAGGGGACCGGGATGGGAACACGCCGTCCTCCCGTGGAATACTAGGGAGCGACGACGAGCCTGGGTCCAAGGGGAACGGGATGGGCACACGCCGTCCTCCCGTGGAATACTAGGGAGCGACGACGAGCCTCACCCCCAGGAACGAGGATCACGAAGAGACGCCTTCCTCCCGTGGAATCGGGAGCGATGACGAACCGGCTTGACGTCTGGAGTGGGAACACTGGAAAACCTCCCGTAGAGAATTAGAGAGCGGAGACGGTGTCCCACTCCAGGCAAACGGCGACAGGTGGTGATGGCTGGCACGTCGTCTCACGCCGGAGACGCGGCAGGTGATGGTAACGTACAGGATGGTAACGTACAGAACTCCATGAACACAGAGTGTACACAGATACAGATACAGAACGAACACAGAGTCCAGAACACAGAACCCAGAACACAGAATCCAGAACACAGAACGACCCGACAAGGACTGGAGGGGAGTCTGCAACCTATGCACTCTCCCGAGGTGATTGCAAACTCCCAACATGTGCATGAAGGTAGAGGATCAAGGATGTCCAAGGGTGGGGGCTGGTGAAGAGTAGAGGAGAGTAAATAATCGCAAGGGTGGGGGCTGATGAGGAGAGTAGACAGGGAAAACACAGGAAAAAGGTCCAGGGACAGGCGAATCCTCACACACATGACACAGATAGACAGTACTGCTACATCTATACATTTATGACGTACCAGATTTGCAAATACAGTAGGCCTACTGTTTGTGATACAAAAAGAGTCCAGAAAAGAGAGTACATTTGACGTAGAAACTGTTGGAGGAGGTTGGGTAGGAGGGGTGGGTGGGGGATAGACTTACACTGTACAAGCAAAACTGTACATTGGAATATTGACAAAACCATACTTGGTCATTTACTGTACATTGGAGGGGGTTGATATAGCTATAAACCTGCATTCCTTCGAATATATCATTAATCAATTAAACTTATATTGAAATACACTATATAGCCTATACACCAACACTGAAATGACAGTGGATAAATAAATAAGAACTAAAGCTAATCGGTGGAAATAGACGGCATTAATATTCCATAACAAGTCGTGTGTGCGCCTACGAATGAACAGTATAGGCTTAATTATGGAATAATAAGCCATACTGCGTTCATTCATTACGCCCGCTATAGGCTATATATATTATATTTCATTAATTCATTCATATACAGTACTGCGCGCGCGTGTGTGTGTGTGTGTGTGTGCGTGCGCGCTGCAGCAGGTGTACCACAAGCTGTATATGATGCCAATACATTAATCTAATCTAGTTTTGATGGCTCGCAAGACTCGCAAAGCACTTCCGCCATTCCATTTTCACACAGCTGGTGTCACTAGTTGCCTTATAAGAAGCTCTGGAGGCGTTGACAGAATGCCATTCTCCAAGCAGATATCAGATCATATCATTTGTGCGACCGTTTCAGCCACTTAAGACATATTACCAGCACGTTCAGGACTCAGAGTGAACTTTTCATTGATTCTGTCTCAGTGGTTCCAAGATAAGTCTTCCAGAATAACTCTTTGAAAAAATTTCGGGAATGAGACCCATTGAGTCTCTTTCCCGAACATTTTCCAAAGAGTTCTCTTGGAAGACTTATCTTGGAACCGACTGAGACAGAATCAATGACAAGTTCACTCTGAGTCAGTGGCGGCTCACCACTAGGGGCGCTCGGGCGCCGACCCCCCTGGTGAACCCTGGTTAAAATGAGAGAAGAACAAGACATTTTTGTTTTTTGTTTTTTGTTTTATAGCCCTATAAATAATATAAACATGTTTAAAATGAATAATATTTACTCATTTTAAGTATGTTTGTGTTTCCAATGCACAATATAACATTAATATATCAAATAAAAAATAATAATTTTCCTGAACAGGAAGTGACTCACTCCTGCCGCATTTCTCCTGCCGCATTTCTCCTAGCCGTATTTCTCGGCCCGGGCTAGACGCAATCGTGCTCTGAGTGCGCGTCACTGTTTCATAGCTGTATCCGTCGCAGCCAATCAGTGCGTAACACGCTGTGCGTTGAAATATGATGTTTATGATGGAAGCCGGGCGCGATTTGAAGCGGTCTAGGCAAGCATTTAGAATTTCCGTCTAGAATTTCCGGAGACGCTCTCTTTTTCCGTAGCCGCATTTCGCGGAGACGCTCTCTGATTGGCCGACTACAGTTTCTACACTGGTTAAGCTTTCGAAGTAGGTTAAGGAGGTAGCGTTAGAGTTTGTCTTAGAGCGTGACAGCAAGTTCTTTCGACGGTTTAGCTTAGGCACTCTTTCAAAGTTGGTTAAGGTTAGAGTTTGTCTTAGAGCATGGTGATAGAACGCCAGGTAGTTTGCAGGCTGTTCGACGCGGAAATGGGCAAAGACACAGCTCGTTCATTGAATTCATCACAGTACTGTTGTGTTGTGCTAACAAGCTAATCTGGATGCAGTCTGGACAGAGTGGATAACTGGATATACATCAACAGTCTGCGGACAACAGTGGACATTATACACTTTATCAAGCCCTCCTGCTCGACCACGTAAACAGTGAGTTAATTCGGTCTCTCTCTCTCTCTCTCTCTCTCTCTCTCTCTCTCTCTATCTCTCTCTCTCTCTCACTCTCGCTCTCTCTCTCTCACTCTCTCTCCCTCTCTCTCTCTCTCTCGCTCTCTCTCTCTCTCTCTCGCTCTCTCTCTCTCTCTCTCTCTCTCTCTCACAATCCTGTGTCTCCGAGAAATGCGGCTACGGAAAGTATTGACGGTGCTGCCTTGCTGAGATGATAATAGCACTTCAAAACGCGCTGCTGTGTTGTGAACTATAACATTAATTTCGCTGCTGCTGCTGATGCATAATGTATGAATTAATGAATGGTGAGTTGTTTAAAATGACAACATATATCCATAATAATTATTTATTGGATTGATCCGAGAGACAGAGAGAGAGATTGCTCCAGAGCATTTATTAACGTTACGTTACATTTTCAACTCGACCTAACGTGAACCCCCTGCGAGTCTGCGACCCACCAATAGAAGATAGTACCAGCCGCCACTGCTCTGAGTACCCAACATGCTGGTAATATGTCTTAAGTGGCTCAAACGATCACACCTGTGATATCTGCGTTGGGGAATGGCATATGTCTCAAACACAAACGCGTGTCCCCGTTCAGGTCATTTGCATACAAAACAATGTCTCCAGAGCTCTTTATAAGGCAACTAATGATGCAGCCGTGTGAAAATGGACGCGGAAGCGCTTTGCGAGTCTTGCGACCCATCAAAATGAGATTAGATTAATGTATTGGCATCATATATAGTACAGCTCGCGCGCACACACACAGACACACATGTGCACGCTCGCACAGTACTGTATAGCCTACGGCGTAATGAATAAACGCAGTATAGGCTTATTATCCCATTAATGACTTGTTTCATTAGGATTTAGTAGATACTATATATGCTCTGCCCTACGTACAGTATAGGTACGTAGGGCAGAGCATCATATCTACTAAATCCTAATGAAACAAGTAACTAGAATATATTAAGCCTATACTGTTCATTCATTAGACACGTAGGCCATACTGGCGCACACAACACTTGTTATGGAATATTAATGCAGTCTATTTCCACGTGATTAGCTTTAGTTCTTATTTATTTATTTATCCACTGTCATTTCAGTGTTGGTGTATAGGCTATATAGTGTATTTCAATATAAGTTTAATTGATTAATGATATATTCGAAGGAATGCAGGTTTATAGCTATATCAAACAAAAATCTGTCCCATTGTATACCAATCAATGGGATATATTGCATGTTGACCTGCATTCTATCAAATGTATAATTAATCATTAAAACAGATATGTAACAAATAAGAAATACAAATTCCACAGAAGGGATTAAATAATTATTATTTTCAATCATTTCACAATAATTGCATAATTGTGTTTGAATATCTGAGTAATTAAAATAATTAATATACATTTGTCCAAAATAGCTGGTTCAGATATGGTTAATCCAGCTGCCGTGTGATCAGATGAATCCATATTATTTATTTTTCCAACATCAAATGCGTAATTTCTTATCGTACAAATATTGTCATATTTATTTTAATTATGATTAAGTAATTAATTCCAAGGAGGCCTGTAGCGTTGACATGAAGGAATCACTATAAGAACACAGTCTGTCAAGTTAATAAAATGTTCAATTAGTCAATCAATCATAAGTGTGCTCCTCAGCACTCTTAAAGAAAAACTCCAACATTTTGGGAAATTAGCTTATTTAACATCTTCCCTGGAGTTAGACAAGAAGATACATACCTTTTTTGTCTCTGAACGGATGTGTTTTTGTGGACCTCCCAAACTTTCATACTTTAGACTGTTTTCTTTTTACGTTACTGTTTTCTTTCTTTCTACCATTTTTAACCATTAATCTTAACTGATCACCGTGACTTTTATCGTTTTTATCTTTTATTGTTTATGCTGTTGGATTTATTGGTCTTATGTGACTTTTTACTGGACGTGACCTAAGCTATCGAAGCTTGTTGTTGCCATAGCTACAGCTAGACGCTACAGTACTCACAGTGTTTAACTCTCCCGAGGAAATGGCTCCTACGTCAGATGTCGCAGAAATGCGAACGGAACTGAAGTCCATTGAGATGCTAGTAATGGATCTTCTCAAGCGTCAAACGGAGCTCATGTCCAGGCTGGCTAGCATGGAGCAAGCGGACGCTGGCTGCTCCAGTAGTCCCTCCTGGGCGAAAGTGGTGAGGGGCCGAAGGAAGCTCTCCCTTCCTCTATATGATCCCTTTGATTCACCTCAACTATCCAACCGATTCAATCCTCTGTGTAATGATCCCGGCCTCCTGGGCTCTCCCTCGCTTCAGTCTCCTGCTGCTAGTGCTGTAGCTTTGCTCAATGACTATCCGATGCTAGCTACTAGCCAGGCTCCAAGCAAAGCTGCCAGGACGGCCCTCTCCAGCTCACGGCTCGGCCATGGAAGTAGAGCTGCGCCCCGGAGCAGAAAGCGCTCTGCCCTGTTTGCTCTCGCATCGCCAAACTCCCCAGACTCAGGCGATGGGTCCGACTCCCCAAAGTTTAAACGTCCTCGCCTGCGGTGCTCTGCAGCCCATGCCAGTACGGTCATTCAAACGGCGAGTGTTATTGATGGAAATGCCGCTGTGAACGAGCCCCTCCACACGGCGCTGCTGCCCGACCAACCGTCTACCTCAACCGTCGCCAGCAATACAGACGCTACTCCTGTGGCTTTTCACCATAGAAACCTGGCCATCTACGACGGGGGATGCATCCATGAACAGCCAGAGATCCTACTCATCGGAGATTCCATCACTAGGTTTTTGCAAATACCACACAGCATTACATATTGTTTTTCCGGTTTAAAGGTTACTGACTTACTAGAGTGTACTCCTGAAATCATCGACAGATATCCCTCCGCCCACACCGTTATCATTCATATCGGAGCAAATGACGTAATGGCTAGACAATCCGCTAAACTCCAATCTGACTTTGAATCACTCATACTCACTATAGAGAGTCTGGGCAAAATATGCATTGTGTCTGGCCCCATTCCATCCATAGGTCGTGTATCTGAACGATTTAGCCGTCTGTTCTGGTTGCACCAGTGGCTGCAGACCTATTGTACTGCTACAGGACTTTGCTATATAAATAACTTTGATCTGCTCTGGTCCAGGAAAGACCATTACAGACCCGATGGCATCCATCCAAACATATCGGGGGTAAATGTGCTAAAGCATAACGTCATACAATGTGTAGCATCACTGGCCTGACAACCAAGCCTATCTGGCTCTGTAGATTATATACAGAAGCAGCCTAAGCTACAAAGAAACACGTTGAGTGTCATCCCGATTCTGACCACCAGAAGACTAATCAATTACTCATTATCACGTCCCATATGTAAATCGAACCTTATCAATATCAGTGTTCAACCACAGACTGTCTCACGCCCCACTACAGAACCCGTACAGCTAAAACTAGCACTGTTCAACGTTAGAGCGCTGAAACAAAAATCATTTCTGATAAATGAACTCATAGTAAAACATGGTGTACATTGTATGTTTTTAGTAGAGACATGGCTAGACAACATCACTGGTGTAGCAACACTGATTGAGACCTGCCCTTCCAATTTTAAATTCTATCAATCAAACAGACAGAGTGGGAGGGGAGGAGGAATAGCAGCAATCATCTCCACTCAATTTGTGTGCAGTGATATTGACCTGGGAAAATTTTTATCATTTGAATACCTTGCTACAGAACAGAACTGCCAGTAGTATGTGTGACATTGTATCGACCACCAAGGTACTCGCCACTCTTCATACAGGAATTTTCAGAACTCATATCGATCTGCATTACCAGGTATGATCGAATCATTCTTAATGGAGATCTAAACATTCATATCAACAAAAAGGATGACCCCAGGGGTTGCGAGTTTCTGAACCTACTGGACAGTTTTGGACTGATGCAACATGTTCACGAGGCCACCCACCAACATGGCAACACTCTGGACCTACTAATAACAACAGGGCTAAACATTGAGAATGTATCAGTAAAACAAATTCCAATTTC
This sequence comes from Notolepis coatsorum, assembly GCF_963971535.1. NCBI lineage: Eukaryota > Metazoa > Chordata > Actinopteri > Aulopiformes > Paralepididae > Notolepis > Notolepis coatsorum. The sequence goes on along the minus strand of NC_140179.1, from coordinate 84,612,648 downwards.
TGACCATTATTGTGTGTTCTATGGTACAAGCCTAATATTACATAGGACCAGACGCGAATTCCTAGTTCACAGAAGGCTTCTGGATGCTAGAGCTGAAGCAAAATTCTCTAGTATGATGAAATCATATGACCAATGCAGTGAATCCTCCTTAAATCAGATCAGAATCAGACTTCCACAGCACCTTGTCAACAGTGTTAGATACTGTCGCCCATCTGAAGGTTAAAAAGGTAAAAACTGATAGAATCTCTCCATGGTTAAATAAAACCAATGTTAAAGATAACAAGAGAAAATGTAGGATAGCCGAGCGAAAATGGAGGAAATTCAAACTCACAGCTCACTTTAATTTATACAAAGACGCCATGGGCGCATACAATAAGGCAATACAACTTGCGAGAAAGGAATATTTTTCCAAAATGATCTCAGAAAATATGGGTAACTCCAGGGTACTTTTTTCCACCATCGACCGGCTGATTAACATGCCACCCCCCATATACCGCAGCAATCAGCCACAAAATGTGAAGAGTTCGCAGTTTTCTTTAATGAAAAAATATCATTGATTAGAGCAAGCATTGCCTCTGATATAGATCTGGCTGTGAGTGGAAACCCACCTGAGATAACTATGGGGGAATTCACATGTATTACATTACCTGACCTCTGTAAGATTGTCTCTGAGTGTAATTCCGCCACCTCCTGCCTTGATCCTATACCAACAGCATTTCTCAAGCGGGTGTTCGATAGTGTCTCAAATCATGTCCTTGAAATCATAAATATGTCGCTTCAAACAGGCACTTTTCCAGATGCATTTAAAACGGCTGTAGTAAAACCACTACTAAAGAAAACAAACTTAGATGTAAACGAACTAAAAAGCTATAGGCCAATATCGAACCTTCCATTTATCAGCAAGATATTAGAGAAGATAGTCTCAGTACAAATAAACTCCTTTCTCAAAGATAATAACATCATGGAGGAATTACAATCAGGTTTCAGAACAAATCACAGCACTGAAACTGCCCTTACTAAAATAGTTAGCGACCTCAGGCTAAACTCCGATGCTGGCAAAGTCTCAATTCTTGTCCTATTGGACCTTAGTGCAGCGTTCGATACGATTGACCATAATATCCTGATCAGTCGTCTTGAAAGACTGGTTGGCTTTTCCGATCATGTACTAAATTGGCTCATAACATACATTAAGGGGAGAAGGTTCTATGTTAAGCTTGGAGACAATGTATCCGAGAAACATGACAGCAACTTTGGAGTTGCACAAGGAAGCTGCCTTGGTCCATTACTCTTCTCACTATATATGCTGCCCCTCGGGGACATCATTCGAGACCACAATGTATGCTTCCATAGTTATGCTGATGATACACAACTATATATCTTCGCAGAACCAAATAACACTACAGCCATACAGTCCATTACAAACTGTCTGTTAGCAATAAACAAGTGGATGAACAATAACTTCCTAAAATTAAACAAAAGCAAGACCGAAATCCTATTGATCGGCCCAAAAGCGAAAAGGGAAGTGCTGTGTGAAAATCTGGGGAGTCTGTCAGCCTATGTAAAGACTGAGGTTACAAGCCTAGGTGTCATCTTGGACTCAGACCTGACCTTTAAGTCTCATATTAATAAGGCCATGAAAACGTCATTCTTCCACCTAAGAAACATAGCGAAAGTAAGACCTTTCGTAAATAAAAAGGATGCAGAGACACTGATTCATGCTTTTGTCTCAAGCCGGCTTGACTATTGTAATGCACTGTTCACTGGTCTTCCCAAAGCAACCATTGGGAAGCTTCAGAACTTCCAAAACTCTGCAGCTCGATTACTAACTCATACAAAGAGAAGAGAACATATCACTCCAGTCCTAGCCACTCTGCACTGGCTTCCAATAACTCATAGAATTGATTTTAAGGTCCTTTTCCTGACATATAAAGCTCTTAATGAGCAAGGCCCAAAATACATAGCAAATTCCCTAGTTAGTTATCTGCCCTCAAGAACGCTACGGTCATCCACTACAGGTTTACTAGACACACGAGAAACCAAAAGAGGATAGGAAGTATGGCATTTGCCAACTATGCCCCAAAACTATGGAACACACTACCAACACACATCAGAAACGCCAGCTCCATACACATTTTTAAAGGAAAATTAAAAACGTACCTATACAGTCTAGCTTACAAATAGTGTACCATGCCTTAGGGAAAGCGAGTATCTTATTGAAATGTTTTTATTATTATGTTTTTATTTTTTATGTATTGATCTTTTACTGAAATGTTATTTTACTGTACTTTGCCTATTGCCGTACTTTTATTACTGTTGTCTTATTAATGTGATGCTTTATTTTTAGTACCTGGAGCTGCTAACTGGCTAACGTTATGAGAGCTAACGTTGCTACCTGCTGTAACCGGAGCTGCTGGCTAGCTGACGTTATGAGAGCCAACGTTGCTACGTACTGTACAAGTGCATTGGTTTAGTGCACTTCCTACTTCCGGTTGCTGCTAAACAAGTACAAGTGCATTGGTTTAGTGCACGTTATGAGAGCTAACGTTGCTACCTACTAGATATTGGTTTAGCATTGGTTTAGTGCACGTTATGAGAGCTAACGTTGCTACCTACTAGTTATTGGTCTAGTGCACTTCCTACTTCCAGTTGCTGCTAAACAAGTACAAGTGCATTGGTTTAGTGCATTTCCTACTTCCTAACTGGCTAACGTTGTGAGACATAACACAAAGACGCTATGGCTTGGAAAAGCCTTATGGATCCATAGGGCTTGGAAAAGCCTTATGGACCCAACTCTTTAGATGAGGGAACGGGTACATACGCACACAATACGCAACCACTAATAAAAACGTAACTACACTAACGTTATGAGAGCTACTGTAACATTGCTACCTACTGTACAAGTGCATTGGTTTAGTGCATTTCCTACTTCCGGTTGCTACTGAACGGACATGTTTGTGCGGACTGTTCTCCCAAACTGGTCAGCAAATGACTGTTTTCATTTTTACGTTATTATTATTATTTATTTTTTAACATTGATCTTAACTGATCACTGTGACTTTATTGCTTTTATCGTTATATATGCCTATGTTTGTGTACAGCACTTTGAGCTACATGACATGTATGAAAGGTGCTTTATAAATACTTATTTACTTACTTACTTACTGTGCATGCATAGGCTTAGGGAATGCCCGCACTGTTAGCGTAGCTTAGCTTCATCACTGGAAGTGGGTCAGATTTTAACCCTGAAGTTCCCTACAGTCCCCTACAGTCACGAAATACACTCCAAATACAACTCCAAGACGTTCCTGTAAACATGTTGTGACCTGTGTATTTACCACATGGAGAAATAAAAATAATTTAATTCGACATTTACGTTTTCTAAGCAAATATACTCTGAATATTTTTTGCCTAACCACTCCTCTCTGGGCGCAGTGATTTCACGCAACGCAGTGCTACTTTCTAACGCTAACGCCAGTGTTTGTTTACAATTTCATTTCATTCAAAGGATCCGAACCGATTGAAGTTTATGGATACCATGACTGTGGTAAGTTTTAAGGGGCTAGCGTTACACAATAAAGGAGTTATAATAATACCACAAGTGTGGATACGCCCAAACTCACCCAAACCCTGTAGCCATGCATCACAGTCAGGAAAGGGGCTAACTAGGTTGATAGTCCAGTAACGTTATGTCCTATTCATCAATCTCACAATATTCGCTAACGTTAGACAGATGGAATACAGCCTTCCATCTAAAAACATAAATGAAAACTTACCTGTCCCTGCCCCACGACCCCCAAACCCATGTCTGCTCCCGGCTGCCTGGGGGAAGGACGACGAGATGGGTCAAGCACAGAGAGAACATTTCAACGGTGACCCAAAAAAATGCATGTGTGTGTGTCCTATGTGTCGCCCATCTCACATGTGTGTGTGTGTGTCAGTGGAGGTTTCTCTATGACAACACGTGAAACACAAATGCACTCATAATTCATAATTATTATTAATTTACATATATATATAAAAATAATAATTATTATTTTCCTCTGTAAAAAAAATGCCAGTGAATGATTTTTTCTTCAAAAATGGCCAAAATTGACAGCTCTGAGCAGGCCTGCACTGCAGTAATGACTGCAGTAAATAACCGTGCAGAATAACTGCACAGGTTAACCCAGGATTAAATAAATAATAAATAATAGCCAATCAAAATAGGCTATTAACGTCATCTAAGCACCGTCCGTGCATTTAAACTCTTGCCATTGAATAGGGGATTGAATGATTGACAGCCTTGACATCCAATCAGAGTATGGCTCCTACTCTGCAGCTCTGTAGCTACACGGAGGTTGAATGATTGACAGCCTTGAGATCCAATCAGAGAATGGCTCCTACTCTGCAGCTCTGTAGCTGCACGGCTGTTTCTCCCCTCGTGGGATTGATTGATTGATTGATTGAACATTTTATTAACAGAGCAGCCACGTTCGAAACCTCTATATTAGTGTATCTAACATTTAGTACTTTAATAGCAACTTATTTTTCGCCGGCGGGACATTTACTGAGGACCAGCACAACACACCTGTGGATATTATGATTTAACAAGTCTATCTGTCCAGGAGGATGACAACATTATTGCAGGTACTGTAAGCAGGCAGCCTAGCAGTTTCTAGCTTGGATGCTAATAACTACTAACGTTATCGCGCTAGCTTGGATGCTAACTAACGTAATTAAGCTGGTCATGGTTCATGGTGAGCTGTTTGTGTTATAACGAGACAACAAATTAATGAATGAATGAAAACTTTATTTGGGTGAATCGCTTGGGTGACTGTCTGAGTGACCACCTGTCGGAGTCGGAGTCCCGAAAATGGAACGTGTGTCACGCATCAACAGAACAATGTTTAGTGTATTTTGACAGCATCCTCACGCAAATGAAGGATCGATTAGATCACAAAAGACTGCTGTTTGTTGCATTGCTGGATTTGCAACTGCAGAAGATTGTCATTGAACGTTTCATCAGAAAAGAGCGAAGGGTGGATTTCATTTACAAGGAGCGACAGGGACACTATTCCCTCCTAAGAAGTAACGTTGTCAATGGTGAGCGATTTTTTTTTTAAATATTTAGTAGCTGTGTGGGGCGGGTCTGTGTTGATTATGATTTAATTGGTTGTATTTTATGCGTTCTGCCTTTCTGTGGGTAACGAGCGATTTATTTTGGTCCGCCGTGGCCCCCTCCCCCCTCCTCCTCCTCCTCCTCCTCCTCTCTCTCCTCCCTCTCTCTCCTCCCCTCCTCCACCTCCTCTCCTCTCCTCTCCTCCTCTCCTCTCCCCTCCTCCTCCTCCTTTCCTCTCCCTCTCCTCTCCTCTCCTCTCCCTCTCCTCTCCCCTCCCTCTCCTCTCCTCTCCTCTCCTCTCCTCTCCTCTCCTCTCCTTAATCAGAGGTTCCAACGCTATAGGTCTATATGACAGGCGTTGTACTCTTAAACAGTAATGTATATTTGTAGATCTGGTATGTCATAAATGTCTGGAATGTAGCAGTACTGTCTATATCTCTGTATGTCATATATAGATGTAGCAGTACTGTCTATCTGTATGTCATGTTATGATGAATTGAAAATGGGGGACCCTGATGTAAACAAGACGAAAGTCTTTCTCTGGTCTGCATCCCCTTAACAATTGTGTGTATTGAGCCGTACTGTATTGTACCCATTCTGTAATCTGTTAAATAAAGTTTTCATTCATTCATTCATTCATTCATTCATTCATTCATTCATTCATTCATTCATTCATTCATTCATTCATTCATTCATTCATTCATTCATTCATTATCCTTGTGTTACATAAAACCCATCTGTGGCCTCGTGCAGAGGAAGGTGGTAAATACATGTTAAGATATTCCAATGTACAGTTTTGCATACCATTGACTCAGAATGGTCTGTTTTATTGAAATCGTCACAGCAGTATAGTTTGTTTATACTTCAGAAGTATGATATTTAAACATGGTCCCCAAAATGAATGGAAGCGAATGAGGAGCCTGACACCTGGGAGGAATGGGGGTGTTGCAGCGTTGGGGATGTTTAAAAAATATAATTTAATATATAATATAATATAATAATTTGTGCTTCAGCTAAAAATTTGGTCAGCAGCCTCCACTGGTGTGTGTGTATGCTGCATGAGGATGTAGCAATGTGCTACAAATAAAGACTTCTTCAAAGTCCAAGTTTACTGATGACACAACTGTGGTGGTCCTGATCTCTCCAAACGGCGAGAGGGCCTACCTGGGAGAGGTGGAGAACCTGGCGCTGTGGTGCCAGGAGAACAGCCTCTCCCTGAATGTCAGCAAAACCAAATAGGTTATTGTGGATTTTAGGAGGTCTGGGGCAAGGAACTACAGCCCCCTCAGCATCTATGGGATACTGGTCGAGTGAGTGAACAATATCAAGTACCTCAGAGTCCACATATCTGAGGACTTGACATCGAACACACACATAGACAGTGTAGTGAAGAAGGCATGGCGACACCTCTACTTCCTAAGGAAGTTCAAAGTGAGTCAGAAGATCTTAAATAACTTGTACTCATGCACAATAGAGAGCATCCTGACTGGTAAGATCACCTCCTGGTTTGGGAATAGCACAGCACACGACCACAGCAGACTGCAGAGAGTGGCTCGATCAGCCAGGTGTTGCAGGGCCAAGGCTAAGACAATAGTCAAAGACTCTAGCCACCCAAACAACTGCCTCTTTGAACTGCTGCGGTCAGGCAAGCGATACCGCAATCTCATGGCAAGCACAGAGAGACTCAAAAGGAGCTTCTATCCCAAAGCCATTAGGATGCTCAATGTGGACTCTCAACACTAACCAATCCATTCTACATTAATTACACACACATCCACATGTACACACTCACCTTAACATTCACCTTAGACACTTTAAACACTTTAACAAACACCATATTTGATCTATTTATTACTCAAATATTTGCACTACCTTTCTAACTTTTGCATTTTGTACTTTAGTTTTGTATGTTGTATATTTTGTATAGTCTTTATTATTTAACTTTTTTTTACTGAAGCACCATTCCAGGAGGGTCATACAGAACCAAGCATTTCACTGTAATGTACAGTGAACCTTATATGTGACAAATAAAACAAAACTTGAAACTTGAACTTGTTAACAAGAGCACGCATATGACCCGGAGAGAGAGAGAGAGAGAGAGAGAGAGAGAGAGAGAGAGAGAGAGAGAGAGAGAGAGAGAGAGAGAGAGAGAGAGAGAGAGAGAGAGAGAGAGAGAGAGAGAGAGAGAGAGAGAGAGAGAGAGAGAGAGAGAGAGAGAGAGAGAGAGAGAGAGAGAGAGAGAGAGAGAGAGAGGGAGAGGGGTGTGGCATTCACCCTCTCTCAGTGCACCACTGCACCAGTAGGGCGGGCCATACTTTTTTTTTTTTGGAAAATCAATCGAGTGGGGTGTCTAAAATATGTATTTTTTTGTGGGGAATTCAAATATGGGATTATTTTTCTAATCAGATAACTCCTACCTACATTGTTTTGGATTTCAAAATGGCCGATTTGACAATTTTTCACCCCTTGGCCATACATGGATGCCAACATGAATCTGAAGGAAATCCTAACATGCAAGGTGTCTAAATGATGTGTTTCTTAATGGGGAATTCAAATATGAGTTCATTTTTGGGATAGGATAACTCTAACCTACATCATTTTGGATTTCAACATGGCCGATTTTACCATTTTTCACCCCTTGGCCATACATGGATGCCAACATGTATCTGAAGGAAATCCTAACATGCAAGGTGTCTAAATGATGTGTTTCTTAATGGGGAATTCAAATATGAGGTCATTTTTGGGATAGGATAAATATAACCTGCATAATTTTGGATTTCAAAATGGCTGATTTTACCATTTGAACCCATTGGTATTGTATTACAAAATTGCAAAGATAAAAAAATATATGGGAAATCATTTATAATGACAAAGCCATCAAATTTATTAACAAGTGAACTGTATATAACTGGATACAACTCCAAAGATCAATAATAATAATACTAACAATAATAAATTGTATTTGTAATGCACACAAACACCTAAGTGCTAAATCTCGATCTCCTGACTTCTTGAACTTTGCCAGGTTCCAATATCTTGATTGGACTCATTCTTGGATGGCAAGATCTCCTACTGTACTGCTTTAGCCACCAACCTACAAACACAAACTTAAAGTCAACGTCAGCCATAAATAGGTGAGCTCTTTCCAGAACTACTCAGCAGAAACCTCTGTAACCATTTTAACAAACGTCTCAATGTATTGAGAAAATCCATGGGGCTCCATCAATCCTCTATCTTCTTAAAACATTGGAAAGGCAGGGGATGGAAAAGAAGGCAGAGAAAAGGAGAAGGGGCAAAGAAGAAAGCTTTGCAGCAGCAGACAAGGTTGTCAGGAAGGATGTTGAGAGCTTCCTTACAGTCCCTGAAGTTGAGCTCATTCCTGAAACTGACCCTGCAGCTTCAGCAAAGCTACGGAAAAATTATGATGAGATTCCAAACATCGCCCTTGCTAGTGTAAGGTATGGCATAGGTCTAAGGCCAACTGCAGCTATAGCAACTGCAGCTCTGATTGATGCAGGACTCATCTTAGAAGATGACACAAGTAAAGTGATTGATAAGAACAAGGTTAAGAGAGCACAAGAAAAGTTGATGCAAGAGCTGGGGGAAGAGTTTTAGGAGAAGTGCAGGGAGGAGGGGGGGATCTCCTGTATCCTCTTTGATGGGCGGATTGACATGACCAATGTGATGATAGAAGCTGAGGGCAGTGACTAATCTTTTCCTGCAAAGATCAAGGAAGAACACTATAGTGTTGCTACTGTAGTGAGCCTGGCAGCAACTATCTGTTCCACTTTACACCAGAGAAAGCAACTAAAGAGGAGTCCCATGCAGAGAAGATTTCTAAGGTCCTGTTTGCCTGGCTGAAAGAGAGAGGGTCTGATAAGACCTTGTGGGCCATTGGAGGAGACTCGACCAATGTCAACACTGGAGTGAAGGCAGGTGTAATGCGGAAGCTGGAGCTGCACCTGGGGAGAAAGCTGGTCTGGTTGGTGTGCAACCTGCACACTGGTGAACTTCCACTGTGCCGTCTCATTGTTGAAGTTGATGGGGCTACTCTGTCAGACAACAAATTGTCTGGGCCAATAGGACAGCTCCTTGATTCTGTTACAGACTTGGAGATCAATCCTAACTTCACCAGGATCTTTCTTGGCCCTCCGCTGATCAAGCTGCCTGAGAAGATCATTCAAGATCTCTCAACTGATCAACACTATGGCTATAAGCTGGTCTGTGCAATCAGGGATGGAGTGCTTTCTGCAAGGCTGGCTCTGCTGGAGATTGGACCGGTAAACCACAGCCGCTGGCTCACCACAGCAAACAGACTCCTCAGGCTCTGGGTGTCAAAGCATCAACTTAAAAGAAAGAACCTGAATAATCTACAATGCATTGTGGAATTCATCATTGGAGTGTATTATCCATGTTGGTTCAACATGAAGGTCAAGCACTCCTGGATCGAAGGGCCTAGGCACATCCTGTTTCAGCTGGACTGCCTCAAGTCTCAGAGGAAGGAGGTGCTGGATGTTGTGATGCCAACTGTGAGAAGATCTGCTTGGTATGCCCACAGTGAAGCCATCCTCCAAACACTGCTGTGCTCTGAGGATCAAAAAGAGAGAATTGAGGGGGTGGAGAGAATCCTGGCCATCAGGGGAGAGGGGGATCCAGACACTCAGCTGGGAGACTCCTGTGTCAGGATCAGAAGAACACCTCACATCAATAGTGACGCTTCCAGCATTGGTGGCTTAATCAGCTGGTCAGAAGATTTGTCAGAGCCACCTCTCACCTGCTCCCTAAGCACCTCCGAGGTGAAGAACTTAATCAACACCCCCATGGAGGTTCTCGACTGGCCTTGCCACACACAAAGCATCGAGAGGGTTGTTAAAATGGTGACTGAGGCCTCTGCTAAGTACTTTTCACAAGAAAAAAGGGATGGAGGGATCAGGGCTCAGGAGACCAGCAGGAGGCTGATGTCCAAGAATGAATCCAAGCAGGACTTGTGCAACCTGATCAAATTTAAGAAGATAGAGGATTGATGGAGCCCCATGGATTTTCTCAATACATTGAGACGTTTGTTTAAATGGTTACAGAGGTTTCTGCTGAGTAGTTCTGGAAAGAGCTCACCTATTTATGGCTGACGTTGACTTTAAGTTTGTGTTTGTAGGTTGGTGGCTAAAGCAGTACAGTAGGAGATCTTGCCATCCAAGAATGAGTCCAATCAAGATATTGGAACCTGGCAAAGTTCAAGAAGTCAGGAGATCGAGATTTAGCACTTAGGTGTTTGTGTGCATTACAAATACAATTTATTATTGTTAGTATTATTATTATTGATCTTTGGAGTTGTATCCAGTTATATACAGTTCACTTGTTAATACATTTGATGGCTTTGTCATTATAAATGATTTCCCATATATTTTTTTATCTTTGCAATTTTGTAATACAATACCAATGGGTTCAAATGGTAAAATCAGCCATTTTGAAATCCAAAATTATGCAGGTTATATTTATCCTATCCCAAAAATTAATATCCCCATTAAGAAACACATCATTTAGACACCTTGCATGTTAGGATTTCCTTCAGATTCATGTTGGCATCCATGTATGGCCAAGGGGTGAAAATGGTAAAATCGGCCATTTTGAAATCCAAAATGATGTAGGTTAGAGTTATCCTATCCCAAAAATGAACTCATATTTGAATTCCCCATTAAGAAACACATCATTTAGACACCTTGCATGTTAGGATTTCCTTCAGATTCATGTTGGCATCCATGTATGGCCAAGGGGTGAAAAATGGTCAAATCGGCCATTTTGAAATCCAAAACAATGTAGGTAGGAGTTATCCGATTAGAAAAATAATCCCATATTTGAATTTCCCACTAAAAAACACATATTTTAGACACCCCACTCGATTGATTTTCCAAAAAAAAAAGTATGGCCCGCCCTACTGCACCAGGGTGAGGAGAGGGGGAGAAAAATAAAGAAAGAGAATGAGAATGAGAATGAGAATGAGAGAGATTGATAAAGTAGATAAGTAAATAAATAATATAGATGTCTGTCTTCTCTGTCTTGTGTGTGTCTATCTGTCTTGTCTATCTGTCTTGTCTGTCTGTCTGTAGGTTTCTCTCTTATCTCTCTGACTGACAGACCAGACTAATCCATGCTAATTTATTACCATGAATTATTCCCCCCTTCCCTCCACACTAGAGAACTGGTCTTTGATGTATCAGTTTCCATGTACTGTATCTGCAATGGTTATTTGGGGAAATATCATACAGTAACGAGGCCTCAGGCCATGAAGCAACCAGTTAGCCAGGGTAAACATAGGCGTGTGTAACTACAGTTCCACTGTGATGTTATGAGACGTGATCATTAACATGTGGCGCAGTGGGCAAGGCGCTCATCCACTAACGCAGGAGATGCTGGGTTCGAGCCCAGCTCTCGCCGTTGCTACCGGCTTGGCTGGTCGTTCATACTAACACAATTGGCAGTGTTAGGGGTGGGAAAGCCGGTGGGTGGGGATTGGACGTTGTGGAAAGCGACTCATACAGGTCGGTTGGTGCACCTGTACAGTAGAATCAGGAAGTAACGGGGGCAGCGTGAGCCTCCCACGCGTTACTCCTCGCCACTGATCGTGCTGTTCAGGTGAAAAGATGCGACAGCTGCCTCCTCGTGTACCGGAGGGGACAGTGTCGTGCGCAATTTCGTCTCCAGTTCCGGTGTTATCCTGTCTAATCCCAGAAAACGACGCTATGCAGCAATACGTGCAATTCACTAAAAACTTTGCCGTTTCTCGCCTGTACATGCTACTATTTCGAAATCACATCTATATTATCGGTATTATCTTTCATCATGAATGCATGAAAGGGTGGGGGGGGGGGGGGGGGTTTTGGATGCTTTAATCATCACCAACGGCACACGTTGTGGAGTAACGTTACACATTATATCTTGTGATCGAAGTGAAGTCATGGTTGGATCACAGCAGGATTGGTACCATATAGGCCTTACCTTGACTAGGAGGTACCCCAAAAAGAATATTCCAATTATCTGATTGCGAGTCCCAGTATTGGTGTCGATCGTGTCGCCAACATAATCCGCCACACATCATGCACCGGGAGCGTTTCATGCTTCTCAATCCGATCGGAACAACCGCTCGCCTCGCCCGACAAATAAAAATCCGACCGGATACTTTTGATCGATGCACAGGCCAAGATATAATATTTCAAAGGGTGCTCGATACTGCCACCTGGGTGGATGCGGCCGGTATTGCACTTTGGCATTCTCAGGATGATTCCCCATGTTTGGGAAATTAGCTTATTTAACATCTTCCCTGGAGTTAGACAAGAAGATACATACCTTTTTTGTCTCTCTGCATGCATTAGGCTTAGGGAACGCCTGGACCGTTAGCCTAGCTTAGCTTCATCACTGGAAGTAGGTCCTACATTAAGCCGAGTTCCCAACAGTCACGAAAATACACTCCAAATACAATAAAAATACAACGCCAAAACGTTCCTGTAAACATGTTGTGACCTGTGTATTTACCACGTGGAGAAATAAAAAATAATTTAATTAGACATTTCCGTTTTCTAAGCAGATATACTCGGAATTTATTTTTGCCTAACCACTCATGTCTGGGCACAGTGATTTCACCAGTGCTACTTTTTCTAACGTCGAGGTCAGTGTTTACATTTTCGTTTCATTCAAAGGATCCGAACTGATTGAAGTTATTATGGCTACCATGGCTGTGGTATGTTTTCATTTATGTTTTTAGATGGAAGGCTGTATTCCATCTGTCTAACGTTAGCGAATATTGTGAGATTGATGAATAGGACGTAACTTTGCTGGACTATCCGACCTAGTATAATCCTCAGCGGCCCCTGCATCCCTTGGATTTTGATTCAATGCTACTTTTGCTTGCTGACTGGCGTTACATTAGCCCCTATCGTGACTGTGATGCACGCCAACAGGGTTTGGACGAGTCCCTGTTGGCGTGCATCACAGCGTTACATAATAAACAAGACTATATTAGGCTACTCATAAATTGGCTAACCTATTTTGTTTACTCAGGAGTTCAGGTCATATGACAGGTCTATGACCAAAGAAAAGAGCATAAAAGTGTCTTCATTGTTTAGCCACAGTTTCTATAGGCTACTATCACCAAGCCTTTCACCCCAGGCATTACAGAACACTGCTCGATCTAGCTAGCTAACGTTATACCAAGATGCAAACCGAATTTGCCTGGTGCCATTACCTTTCCTTTATTCTACTGTATTTCAATAATTTTATCTAATATGGTATTGTTTTCATATACCATTGAATGTGTTGGATCAGCTGTAATGCATTGCATTCCAAATATATTGCCTTTGTGTATGTATTATGAATAATAATGTATTTTTTTTATTCATGCTCTGTCATTTATCAATAATGGTGAAGTGAGTGACGTCCAGCAGGATCCACCAGAAGTTTCCCAAAATGTTGGAGTGTTCCTTTAACCCCGACGTCCATGTGCCTGTAATTAATGGAAATATTGAATAAAATAAATAACGATGAAAACCTGACTATACTCGGGTCTGGCACTGAACGGTTGGTGAGTTAACCCGACTTTACTCGGGCCTGGCGTTGATTGATTTAAGAGATGATGTTATGAGATTAGATTAGATTCACTTTATTGTCATTACACAGTACAATACAGTGCAACAAGATTGTGTACGTCCAACCAGGATGTGACAATCAACAGTCAGTTGCAATATAAGACGCATATAAATAAAACTGTACAGTAAAGTGCAATGGTTAGCACAATGTGCAATGGTGAGAATACGAAATAATCATTAAAATAAAGTCTACATAAGCTATGCTATATACACACATATACAGTGAGGCGGGTGAACAGTCCATGGTTGGGATGAGAAGCGTCTTTGATGATGTTCCCTGCTCTCCGTGAGCACCGCTTCTCATAGATTGATGAGATGGGGGGGAGTGGGGTCTTGGTGATGCGTTGGGCTATTTTCACTACCCTCTGCAGCAGGCACGTGCACACATAGAGGCCAAGGGGTGCTTGAGCACCTGCCTTTTTGAGCCTCATCAAAAAAGTGCCTTTTTTGAAAAAAAAAAGAAAAGAAAAAAAACGTTACGCATATAGACTGCCCTTCCAACTGAAAAATGTCAGGATATAATCAAAATATTAGGTAAAGAGATAGAGATGCCCCATATTCCATTGCAGTTTGCACGGCCTCCTCAGCGTGCCTCTCCGCGGACCTATATATTTTATGCATAGCGTGTGTGGTAATGATGATGATGATGATAGAAACCGCTGTGGCGCATACAGTTGAATGCTGGTATTACACTCATTGAGGGACACGAAGAAGTCAAGTCTGATGGGATTTGGGAATCTCAAATACAAATCGGGATTGGAATAAAAAATGCTAAATATTAAACAATACAGAATATACAGCACTTCTTGGGGTCTGTAGGGTAAGCACTTATTCCCTCCCCCCTGAACATTTATGGAGATGTATGGGACTTTTAAGTCAGTGATAAAAGTGTCTTTCAAGGATAAGTGAGCTCCTGCACTGATTATTATAGTTCAATATTCAGTATTTGATCACCAAAACCCCCCAAAAAGCATAAAAAGGGGGCCCCCCTCCCGAAAAGGGCCCTTAAAAATCGCGCTACGCTCGCTCGGTTAATATATACACACAAGTGTAGTGCCCTTTTCAGCCTTTGAGCACGTGCCCCTCTAAAGTCCTGTGCACGTCCCTGCTCTGCAGTGATTTCCGGTCCTCAACATTTTAAGATGTTATGTTATGAGATGTTATCATAAAGACATGTTATACAATGTGAACATTCATATGTGATGTTATGAGATGTGATAATTAAGATGTGATGTTATGAGATGTCATTATTAAGATGTGGTGTTATAATGAGATATCATCATTAACCTGTTCCTAGCCCTATTTTCTGAAAATCCGCCTAAAATAGATACCTAAGTAAATTGCTTGGTTCTTCGTGCACGCCTGGTGATACTAAATCCAAATTGAACTCTGTCATTGGAACGAATAGATTTGTCCCGATCCATAGATGTGCAACATGGCTATAATAAGGTAATTTATAGGCCTCATATTCTATATTCTATAATAATATTTCAAATTGCATGGGTCCGGATGGCAGAATTCAGTACTGTATCTACAAAACCTTCTGTTTAATCATCTTCCCTTTATTAATTTCCTTAGATTTTTTTGTACACGTGATCTCAAGAAGGTACTGAACGAGCTCAGTTTTTCATGTCTGGTCATTTTTAGCATGGTGTTATTCACTGTCATGCAAAGAAAATTCATAATTCGTATTCTCCTTTGTTTCATCACAATTTAAGCAATCCTAGTAATAGACACAATATTTCTGACACTGGGAATACATTCCATGAGATCCATAGATGTCCCTAGATACCAAGAACATGCAAATGGTCCTTGTAGAAGTGGAGCAATCTTCCATTTACTTAGGTATGTATTTTAGGCGGATTTTCAGAAAATAGGGCTCAGTAACACTTTAACCTATTGGTAAACAAATGTATTGTTGAAAATATACACTATGACTGCTGTTTTGACAGGATTAGGTCTTTACTCTTGGCTAAAAAAAATTCTACTTTTATTCATACAGTCTGTAAACATGGATTTATGACGTGATGTCATCTGCGGTCTGCGACGGACCGCTCGGGCTAAAGAGGTTAAGGTGTGATGTTATGAGATGTCATTAAGATGGGGTGTTATGGGATGTCATCAGTAAGGTGTGATGTTATGAGATGTCACCATTAATATGTGATGTTATGAGATGTCATCATTTTAAGGTGTGATGTTATGAGATGTGAGTAAAATAGTGATGGGAATCAGTAACCTCATTACAGAGTATACATTAGAGCCTCTAGGTGGCAGTATACACATTAGAACAGTCCATTTCCCTACACACATTATAAAAGATAATCTGACTCACATGGCGTTGTGCCTTATACATATACATCTATATCACATCACTCTATATATGACATTGTAGTGGGTGCTATGGACATAATTCACCATTGTATTGTTTTGATGTGTTGATGGGGCACTGTCACTTTAAGGAGGTTGGTTTTGGGGTTGGGCTTAGAGAAGACACGCTGGTGGGATGTCATTGATAAAATGTTTGGTTACTATGAGCTGTCAGAGGGTAGCACGGCATAGATCTGACAGCTGTCACTTGTGCTATAAATGTAATAAATGACACACGGCTTTGTGTTGTCGCAAGGTAGAAATAGTGCGTTTCTCCTTTCCGACGATTTCTACAACATCACTGACATCACTCTATACATCTATATGACATCACTCTATACATCTCTATGGTAAAGTCTCTGTAGATCTATGTCCCCAGTATAAACTATCTTTTCCAGTGACATCCAAATAAAAGCTTCCATAAGCTTTGTCAGAGAACATGCTGCTTATGACACTTTTAAATCTGTGTTACCAAGGCAACCAGAACTCAGAGTGTCAAAGGCTTTTATATAGAAGACTTAAGCTCCCCCGTTCCAGACATGTTTACTGGGTAGAGCTGTAAGGTGGCAGAGAGATATACAGACATGACCGTCATGAGAGAGGGACAGAGAGACGGGGGAAGAGAGAGAAGGAGTGAAAGATAGAGAGACAGGGGTAGGGATGGAGGGAGGCAGTGAGGGAGAAAGAGAGATAAGGAATGAGAGAGAGAGAGAGAGAGAGAGAGAGAGAGAGAGAGAGAGAGAGAGAGAGAGAGAGAGAGAGAGAGAGAGAGAGAGAGAGAGAGAGAGAGAGAGAGAGAGAGAGAGAGAGAGAGAGAGAGAGAGAGAGAGAGAGAGATGGGTTGACAGGTAACAGATTGTGAGCTGGTGTTGTGATGTGAATGTGGTATATCTTTGACCACCAGCAGTACACACCAGACCCGTTTAAAATATCTTTTTAATGCTACATCACACTCACAACAACCATTCAATTCCCAGACGGGCCTCTCCATCGACCACTGGGAAATGTCAAATAAAGCCCCGGTCAATGATCGGGACATTTTGACATTTTCAGCGTGTTTTGTCTTTTCACTAAACACCTGTCACATTAGTAGGGGGGGGGGGGTTCAGGTTTGTGACAAACACAATCAGACAAACTCAAATGACAGTCTACACTCTGTCCTAGTATATCTTTACACCCATTGGCACAGGAGTGAGGTGGTTAGTGTAATATCTCGGATATTAACAGACAACGGAGACAAGTTGGTTCTTTAACTCATTGGGGGCCAACAGCGCCCTCTGCTGATGGCCCTTCAGCGCCAGTGCTTTATCCAATGTAGGATAGGACTTATTTGCGAGTGCTTAAAATATATCAAATATAATAGCAATAGATCTAAATAACACGGTGATCGTCAATGAGTTGCTTCCAGTCAACATGCATGAAACAGATAATTTGTTCATACATACATTTCCGTTTTATACCATGATGAATATCAATATATTTCTAGAGCGTTCTGTCTCATCTCAATAAACTCCAGCAAATCGAGCTTCAATGTATTTAGTTAGAAATCGTGCCATTTGTCACTTGATTTATGAATCGTTTTCAAATAAACGCTAGATTATCGATATTATATGTGTCCTCATCCACGAAGAGAAGCGGGGTCTGAAAAATCGCTTCTTTGTACTTTGGTCGGTGCGAACCTCACACACACACACGCTCCGATGGCTGTGAAAAGAACATCTGATTAACCCAAGATTCGTAACATAAAGTCCTTACCTCACATCTGATGGCCTGCAAAAAGATTAATCCAATTCCTGATCGCCATTCCAAATATTGATCGCGTTTATTGATCCAACGTTATATATCAAAAAAACTTGAAGGCAAGGGAGAACAGGTGGGTTTTGAGGCGAGCTTTGAAGGTGGAGAGTGTAGGGGAGTCTCTGATGGACTGGTGGAGGGAGTTCCAGAGTCGGGGTGCAGTGCGAGAGAAGGCCCGATCTCCAAAGTTTTTGAGTTTGGATGTCGGGACAGTGAGGGACGCAGTGGAGGAGGACCGGAGGGAACGGGTGGGGCGGTAGGGAAGAAGGAGATCAGTCAGGTAGGGGGGGGGCAGGCTGTGGAGGGCTTTGAAAGTGAGGAGTAGTGTTTTAAAGTTTATGCAGTGTTTGATCAGGAGCCAGTGGAGAGAGTGGAGGACAGGAGTGATGTGTTCACGGACCGGGTGTTAGTGAGGAGGCGGGCGGCTTGGACCATTTGCAGTTTATGGAGGAAGCGGGAGGTGCTGCCAGTGAGGAGGGAGTTGCAATAGTCCAGGCGGGAGGAGATGAATGCATGAATGAGGGATTCAGCAGCAGGGGGGGAGAGGCAGTGACGGATTTTTGCAATGTTGCGGAGGTGAAAGTAAGATATTTTTACGATGGAGCGGACGTGGGGGTCAAATGAGAGGGTGGGGTCAAGGAGGACACCAAGGTTTCGGACTAGGGGGGAGGGGGTGATGGTGGAGTCGTTGATGGTGAGTGTGATGGGTCCGGATCAGGTGATGGTGGTTTTGGTGCCAATAATGAGAAGTTCCGTCTTGTCACTGTTCAATTTGAGGAAGTTGTGAGTCATCCAAGTTTGGAGTTCGGTAATGCAGGATTCGATGTGACTGAGGGGTGGGCTGTGGGGGGATTGTGTACTGATGTAGATTTGGGTGTCATCAGCGTAGCAGTGGAAGTTGAGGTGGTATTTATGGATGATGTGACCAAGGGGGAGAATGTAGCAAATGAAGAGCAGGGGGCCAAGGACTGAGCCTTGGGGGACCCCCTGTGTGACTGGGGAGGGGGAAGAGGTGTGGCCGGAGAGGGAGATGAATTGGTGTCTGTCTGTGAGGTAGGAGGAGAACCAGCCAAGTGCTGTGCCCTCAACACCCAGTTGGTGCAGCCTTTGGAGGAGGATGGAGTGACACACTGTGTCAAAGGCTGCACTGAGATCGAGTAGGATCAGGATGTTGAGGGCACCGGAATCAGCGGAGATGAGGAGGTCATTGACGACTTTAACCAGTGCAGTTTCGGTGCTGTGAGCGGGACGGAAGCCAGACTGAAGGGGTTCATAGAGGGTGTTGGACTGGAGATGGGAGTGGAGTTGGGAGGCAGCAATGCGTTCCAGTGTTTTGGAGAAAAAAGGAAAATTGGATATGGGGCGGTAGTTGGAGAGGTTGGATGGGTCAAGAGTGGGTTTTTTGAGGACAGGGGTGACAGCGGCGAGTTTATAGGGGGAGGGGACGTGGCCTAGGGATAATGACGGTTGAAAAGGGCGGTGAGGTGGGGGATGAGAGCAGGGAGGCAGGCTTTGGTGAGAGTAGGGAGGGGGTCAAGGGAGCAGGTAGTGGTCTTGGAGGTGGTCATGAGGTCCATGATGAAGGAGGAGTCGACTGGGGCGAAGGCAGTAAAAGGGGTGGGATAGATGGAGTCAGGTGGGGGGGAAATGATAGTGGGGGAGGCGAGGGTGGGGGAATTGGCGATGCGGGCAGTCAGTGAGCTGTTGATTTGAGATATTTTATTATTGAAGAAGAGGAGAAACGAGTTGCAGAGGTCAGGGGAGGAGAGTGAGTTATTGTCCGGGGGTTGTAGGAGTTTCTTGACAGTGGAGAAGAGGGTCCGGGGGTTGCGGTTGCTGCTGTTGATGATGGTGGAGTAGTGGGCAGATTTGGCAGCTTGAAGTGCATCACGGTAGGAGGAGACGTGCTGTTTGTGGAGGTCGCCGTGGATGGTGAGGTGGTTTTTTTTATAAAGGCGTTCTAGTTGACGGCCGGTCTGCTTCATAGAGCGGAGTTCCGGAGTGTACCAGGGGGAGGAGGTGGTGAATGAGACAGTGATGGTTTGTATATCCATGTACTGTACTGTATATCCATGACAACTCCCCTTTTAGATAGTTAACACTCATATCAATACTATGACAGTTAGCACCGCTGACAGCCCTCACACCAAGAAGGTGTTTTTAATGTTTTTATTTTCATTTTCCAGTTCTTGGTTATGTTCTTTTTACAAATGTTCCAATTCAACAAACAAATCACACAAGACATATAACTGAAACACAATAAAATACAAGTACAACATACACAATAATCTAGCCTCTCAAGTTCCATCACAGGGCAATCCTCTATCCTCCATTCAAGACACAAATGTTACCTACAGCACTAAAAGTAATTCCCAAGGCTGTCCCCTCCCACATGTTCCCCCAGGCAAATCTGCTGCTCTCATCCGCCACCCCCACAAATTGGTCCTCCCACACCCACCACCCCCACCGCTGTAGGGGGAGCTCTAGAGGATGACATATTTTCGGGATTCCCACGGGATGTGAGTCAATTTCACTTTGAATCACGTGATTGGGCAGGACCGGGAGTAAAAGTCAACGGGAGCAGAAGGGAGTGGGAACTATGACAACAAAATCAACGGGATTTGGACGGGAGTGATACATCGGTGCATCACTAATGTAAATGTTTGGTGGTTTTATATTTAACTACTGCATATTTTTTTAATCGCTAATTTTTTGCATCACTCTGAAAAATATGGATCTATATGATCATAATGTCATTTTGGGGTCGGTACCGACCCTGAGGGGTGGAACAACGTTCGGGGGGGTGTATACAGGCTGTTGAAGTCAGAGGCTCTGTGTAGGATTGTTAGTAACTGTCTAACTGCATATATAACTGTTTCCACTAGAGGGCGCTCTAGGCGGAGCCACTCAGGAACACCACCAGGTGGCGAGTATAAATATAAATGTCTCCTCCCACTCTTTCTCTTTCCCCCCAGCCTCTCAGTGAGAGGAGAACTATATAACTGCTGCTCTGCCATGTGAATAAATAAACCACGCCAGTTAAAGGCTAAAGATAGAAACCATGCCTCTTGACCACATTATTGTCGCCCTATAGCCGGATTCTGTCAACACAGGCCGTCACGCCCGTGCTGAAGACGTGCGTACATCGCGTCACTTTGCCCTCGTCTGCCGGCTGCAACCAATATACATTGTTGGAAAGTTGAATTTGCCGCCTTTTGATCATCACCACACTTAACCTATTGCATGCTTCAGGTCTCGAGTTACAAGACGAAATATCCAACAAGCGTCATTTGACAAGCCGTTCCGACAAGAGACCACGTCCGGTTGTTAGCGGGCCTGAACTGAACAATCACCGGTGATGGCGAAAATGATTGACCACCATTGTAGCCAAGGAGCATCTGCTCCGAAAGCGATCCTAGACGAGTGCTGAAAGTGGGGGAAGGTGACACAAGAAAACAAAGTCCATTGTTTTTACTAGATCATCTAAATGAATGGCAGCCGACGGCCGTTTGATAATCACGCTGAATTATTGCGGTACACACATTACAAAAACCATTGTAAAACACAAATTTTCTGTGGTATTTTTATAAACTTTGGACCTGTATGACTATAAGACTTCAGGCTATGGAACCGTTATGTTTTCCAGCTCCTACCTCTCAACTGGAACCCAAAAACAGGCATCTGGCAACAAGTCAACACAAAAGTAAGGAGCACATTTTTTGTTTTGTTTTTGTTTCTCTATTACATTATTGTAATGTTTGGGGTTGTGCTCTCCTCTGGGAGCAAAGGCCCTAGCGTTACCCAATGGTAATTACCTTAGATGTGAAAGATGAATCATACATGGAGATCTGAATATATTCATATAAATAAGAAGAACGACCCCAAGGCTATTGAGCTTACCAACCTACTGGACAGCTTTGAGCTAATACAATATGTAAATGAACCCACTCACCAACATGGTAACACCCTAGACTTAGTGATGACAACAAGACTGAACATTGATAAAGTATCAGTAATTGAATTACCTATATCTGACCATCACTGTGTATTCTTCAATGCTAACCTAAACTTAACAGAGACAAAAAAGGTAACCATTGTAAAGCGAAGAGTACTAGATGACATCGCAGAAGATAAGTTCTCAAACATCATGAGACAAACTTAACCATCCAGCCTGGACTATTCTTTAAACTGCATGGTTGAAAATCTTAACAACACTCTATCATATACACTGGATGCTGTCGCTCCATTAAAGGCAAAAAAAAAGTCAAGTGACAAAATCTCCCCATGGTTAAATAATAGCAGTGTTGGTCAGAACTAAGATTCTAAGCTTAATATATTCTAGTTACTTGTTTCATTAGGATTTAGTAGATACTATATATATGCTCTGCCTCTGCCCTACGTACAGTGTAAGTACAGACTGTACCTATACTGTACGTAGGGCAGATCATATAGTATCTACTAAATCCTAATGCAACAAGTCATTAATGGAATAATAAGCCTATACTGCGTTCATTCATTACGCCATAGGCATTAATGGAATAATAAGCCTATACTGCGTTCATTCATTACGCCATAGGCTACAGTATACTAAGATTATCACAGAGAATGTTGGAAACTCTAGAATATTATTCTCAGCCATCGACCAGCTACTCAACATTGCCCCCACCCCTCCACAGTCATCTGCATCCAAATGTGAAGAACTAGCATTATTCCTCAATAACAAAATAACTTCAATTAGAGCCAGCATTAGTCCTGATACAAACATGGACACCATCAGCAAACCCTGCGGAAAAGTAACCATAGGAAAGTTTGCTTGCATTACATCAACTGAGCTTTACAAAACTGTATGTAACTCTGGAATGTAACTCCTCCACTTCCTGTATTGACCCTATACCCACAGCATTTTTTAAGCGAATATTCGAGAGTATTGCAAGTCATGTCCTAAATATTATAAATACATCGCTTCTGACAGGTATTTTCCCAGACGCATTCAAAACAGCTGTCGTAAGACCCTTACTAAAGAAACCCAAACTAGACAGTAATGTACTAACAAACTATAGGCCAATATCGAACCTCCCATTCATCAGCAAGATACTTGAACACATTTTCTCAATACAAATAAACTTCTTTCTCAAAGAAAACAACATCATGGAGGAATTTCAATCAGGCTTTAGAATGCACTATAGCACTGAAACTGCTCTTACAAAAATAATTAGTGACCTCAGAATAAACTCTGATGCAAACAAAGTCTCAATTATCTTCCTATTAGATCCAAGCGCAGCATTTGACACGATCGACCATGATATCCTAATAAATCGTGTAGAAAAGTTAGTTGGTCTTTCTGACTATGTATTAAACTGGTTCAGAACATATATCAAAGGGAGAAAATATTACGTCAGGCTTGGAGATCATTCTTCTGAGAAACATGACACCTACTTCGGAGTTCCACAGGGGAGCTGCCTTGGTCCATTATTATTCTCACTATACATGCTGCCACTCGGAGACATCATTAGAAAGCACAATGTATGTTTCCATAGTTATGCAGATGACACACAATTGTACATCTCCGCTGAACCAAATGATCACACAGCTATAAACTCCATTTCCGCCTGTCTCTTAGCAATAAACAAATGGCTGACGAACAACTTCCTAAAATTAAATGAGGGCAAAACTGAAATCCTACTAGTCGGTCCTATAACAAAAAGAGAAATGTTACAGAGCAATATGGGGAAACTTGGTGTTATAATAGACTCAGACCTAAGCTTTAAATCACACATCAACAAGGTGACAAAAACATCATTTTCCCACCTTAGAAACATAGCTAAGGTACGGCCGTTTATAAATAAAAAAAGACGCTGAAAAACTGATCCATGCCTTTATCTCAAGCCGACTTGACTACTGTAATGCACTCCTCACTGGCCTCCCAAAAAACCCACAGAACGACTCCAACTCATTCAAAACTCTGCAGCTAGGCTACTAACTAGAACTACGAGGAGAGACAACATCAGTCCTGTATTAGCTAACCTACACTGGCTTCCGGTAACATTTAGAATTGATTTCAAGGTCCTCCTCCTTATATACAAAGCACTAAATGGAACAGGACCAAGCTACATTGCAAATTCTCTAGTCAATTATGTTCCTCCTAGAACATTGCGATCATCTACTACTGGTCTATTGAAGGTTCCAAGCCACAGTCTTTGCAAACTATGCACCAAAGTTATGGAACACACTACCTATGGACATTAGGGAAGCTATATCTCTTAATATTTAAAAAAAATAAGCTAAAAACATACCTCTTCACCAAGGCCTTCTAATACACTCCGCTGTACTGTAGCACTATTTTACTCTGTCCATTCTATTGCATAATTCTACTATCTATTCTATTCTACTATTCTATTATTGCACTGTATTATTTTACTCTGTCTATTGCTTTTTTATTACAGGTTCAAAACTGTCAGGTTTTTATTGCACTGGGCTACAGTCTTCTGTCTATTGTTTATTACAGGTTCAAAACTGTCGGGTATTGAACTGTGTGTGCATCGAGCAGAAGAGACTGTCATGAGCAGGAGACTACTGTCTGATACGGCTTGCCTTAAAATGTGCATTTGTGGTGTCAGGCAACAGGTCAGGCAACAGGAGACTGTCATGAGCAGGGGAGACTGTCAGCTTTAATACTGTCTGATATGGCTTGCCTTAAAATGTGCATTGTGGTGTCAGGCAAAAGAGAAGACTGTCATGTTTTGAACTATGGATACCGAACAAAGGTTTGGGACGGCTTTGAACTGTTGAAACAGTCATTCAGAACAGTTTTACCATTGTACGACTTTTAACTGTTGAACAGTAATCCAGAACTATTTTATTGCACTGTAAAATATATATATATATTTTTTTATCTATTCTATTCTACAATTTTATTGCACTGCACTATTGCACTATTTTACTCTGTCTACTCCTTTTATTATTGTCTATTTAAAACTGAATCAAACCATAAACTAGGTGGCCTGTTGGGATGTTAGATCCTAATGTGAAAAACTGTGATTTTATATGTCTGCACTTTATGTGCTCATTTTATGCCTGTCTTATTTCTGTTGTGAATCACTTTGAGCTGCAGGTTCTGTATGAAAGATGATATAGAAATAAAGTTTATTATTATTATTATTATTATTATTATTATTATTATTATTATTATTATTGTTATTATTATTATTATTATTATTATTATTATTATTATTATTATTATTATTATTATTATTATTATTATTATTATTATTATTATTATTATTATTATTATTATTATTATTATTATTATTATTATTATTATTATTATTATTATTATTATTATTATTATTATTATTATTATTATTATTATTATTATTATTATTATTATTATTATTATTATTATTATTATTATTATTATTATTATTATTATTATTACCTGTCTATCTGCCCTGATTGTACTCATTGGTACCTGGTGTGTATAGTTAAGTTGGCTTTATATGTGCTTCCTGGTTACTATTCAGATGGTCAGTCGATCACTGAACCTTGCCGTGAGTAGTATATGTATTCTTGTTTAAGCCTTGCCTCGCTCCTTGCCACGGAGGATAAGTATCTTCGCTATTGCTCATTATTATCATGTCACTTTGATTGCTCTGTCAATCCGTTATGTTATGTAATATATTATCGATGTGTGTATATGCCGCAACGTCGTCGACATATAATCCTGTATCACTCTTTTTGGATACTTGATTTCTCCCCTTTGCTTTTCCTCTTTTTGGAGATAAAACTATTCTCCTCTTTTGTTTGTACGCCGTTGTCGGTGTGTACGTCTTATCAACAATAAAGAAGTAACCTTTGTTTGAGAATCAACACCTGCCTCTCGTCTATCCCTTCTGCACTGCACCTGGGTCCAACACAACTACCCAACTCGTAACACATTAGCACTCAAAGTGATTTGTCTTTATTGTGTAAGAAACTTCAGTATGTTACCTTTCAAAAGAGACCAGACTCATGCATTTGCTATAAGTATAAAGTATAATAAATAGCCCAAATTGCTTTGGGTAGGCAATCGTCAAGGGTTTTATGCAAAATGTGCGGTATGCTTAGGGTTAATTAATATAACTTTTTCCATCTGTGAATGTTTTGGTCCATCTAGTTTGCCCTCTTGGCTGACTCAATTACAAAGTTTCTAAGTTGGAGGTATTTAAAGAAATGTTTACCGTCAAGGTCAACATTAGTTATCAGCTCTCAAAAGACATCATGACACCATAGTCTGGCAAATACAGATTTTTGATTGCTTTAAGTCCCTTAGAGGCCCATAGTTTAAATGAGGCATCAGCACTGCCTGTGCTGGACTAAACTGTGACAGCGGATGTGGTTCTTCTAAAGTTCTTTTCTGTGATGATAGTTTTTTCTTACTCTGTCTGAATATATGTATTGGGGAAGATGTATTTTCAGACGTTGAGATTCCATCTCAGTCCAATGAGGAACATTATCTGGTGCAGCCCAGTAGTACCACATTAGGTTTGGGCATTTCGAATCCCCTCGAATATATGGTCAGTACAACAAAGTCTTGACCTCCTATTATTCCATATAAATCACACAACTGCTTTCCTTAATCTTGCGAACAAGTCTATAGGTGGAGGCAGCGGGATGTTGTGGAATAAGTAAAGTAGCTTCGGCAGTATATTCATCTTTAGTATATTTATTCTCCCAGCTATGGATATTGGGTCTCATTCCCCAAAATGTTCCAAAGAGTTCTCTTGGAAGACTTATCATAACTAGATATGATCTGATATCTGCTTGGGGAATGGCATTATGTCTTAAACTCAAAAGCGCGTCCCTGTTCAGGTCATTTGCATACAAAACAACGCCTCCAGAGCTCCTTATAAGGCAAAGTAATGATGCAGCCGCGTGAAAATGGATGCGGAAGTGCCTTGCTAGTCTTGCGCGACCCATCAAAATGAGATTAGATTAATGTATTGTCATCATATATAGTACAGCTCGTGGTACACCTGCCGCAGCGCGCGCGCGCACACACACACACACATGCGCACGCACAGTATACTGTAGCCTATGGCGTAATGAATGAACGCAGTATAGGCTTATTATTCCATTAATGCCTATGGCGTAATGAATGAACGCAGTATAGGCTTATTATTCCATTAATGACTTGTTGCATTAGGATTTAGTAGATACTATATGATCTGCCCTACGTACAGTATAGGTACAGTCTGTACTTACACTGTACGTAGGGCAGAGGCAGAGCATATATATAGTATCTACTAAATCCTAATGAAACAAGTAACTAGAATATATTAAGCCTATACTGTTCATTAGACACGTAGGCCATACTGGCGCACACAAGACTTGTTATGTATGGGATAATTGTCGCAAGGTCATTGTCGCAAAATAATTGACCGACACGGAGTTTAGAACACGAGGCGCCTCGCCGAGGTGTTCTTTAAACGTAGTGAAGGTCAATTATTTTGCGACAATGACCGAGTATAGCTATACATTATCCCGCTTATTACATGGCTAACTTACTAACAATATACCTAATTCATTTTACACCATCGACAAGACAAGATCAAATGCAGACGCAGTTGAACTTTGTGTTGCACTGTATCTTTGTCCCCAACCACTGCACTTTCACAGTCTTATTGTTGTCTCACTGTTCAGTCCTGTCTTGCACTTTACTTAAAATTATTAATTTACTGTTGTATTGTTCTTAATTGTGAAAAAAGTATGCACTGTAATGTCAAATCACGTTCCATTTTGTACCTGTATAAAATGGCGAATAAAGTAATCTGAATCTGAATCTGAAATAAAGTTATTATTATCGCCGACAGGTGTGTGGACTGATTGCACTGATGTCAGTGGGCTTGATTGCTACAGCTGCGCACATCGGTCATTATTGCTCGGCAGAGGTCCGTTATCGAGTAATAACGGACCTCTGACGAGCGCTATTGACCAATCACAATCAAGCATTTCGGCGAATGTGAAAACGCCATGTAATAAGGAATATTAATGCAGTCTATTTCCATGCGATTAGCTTTAGTTCTTATTTATTTATCCACTGTCATTTCAGTGTTGGTGTATAGCAGGGGTAGGCAACCCTAGGCACGCGTGCCTGCATAGGCACGCGGGGGCATTTGCATAGGCACAGGGGGCAGCATTAAAAAAAAAACAAAAAAATATTATATATATATATTTTTTTTTGAAATATTATAGTGAAATATTTTGCACTGTTGTCGCATTTATCTTGTTGAAATCCTCCCACAGATTATTTTTACTACCACATATTTAATTGAGACCCTTTATTTGTTTATTATTTCAATTTAGCTGGAAATACATTGCTACATCATTCAGTAACATTTGCAGAGCCTTATAACAAAAACATTATTACGGTCACCATTGTGACCAGTGGGATTAATCAACACATTTTATTATTTATTTTTCTATTTCATTGAACATTGCACATGTTAATAGCCATTTTTTTACTCAAAATGTGAGTATTACAAAGTCAACTTGTGTTCTTAAAACAATGACAATAAACATAGTTTTATTAGGTTGAAATAATGTGGTTGTGTACTTATTTTTCAGTTTTTTACAGTGTAGTCTTGCGATCAATCAAAACGTATTTACACGATATACCTCACATTCACCCTCCATTCACATCCTGGTGTTCTCCTGGTGTTCTCCATTAGGCATGTAGGTGGAGCTATGACAGCACACGTACAGTACACACACCGGTGGTGTGTGATGTGTCCAAAAATGAATGGGCAAATGTGAGTGAAATGGTCGCACTGTATGCAGCTGTTTGTCTGCATTGCATTCCCCCCCCCCCAACTCAGATTTAGGGTTGATACAACCATCATAATAATATTGTTAATAATAACAATAACAATAATGATGTAATAGTGTAAAAATTATCATTAAAAAGACCTGATTATGAGAAAAAATTATTACGATGCATGGAATATTGTTGAGGCACACTAGTTACAACTATATTTCAAACAGGCACTCCATGTCAAAAAGGTTGCTGACCCCTGGTGTATAGGCTATATAGTGTATTTCAATATACGTTTAATTGATTAATGATATATTCGACGAAGGAATGCAGGTTTATAGCTATATCAAACAAAGGTCTGTCCCATTGTATACCAATCAATGTCAATGCATGTTGACCTGCATTCTTTCAAATGTATATAATTAATCATTCAAACAGATGTGTAACAAATAAGAAATACAAATTCCACAGAAGGCATCAAATAATTATTATTTTCAATCATTTCACAATAATTGGATAATTGTGTTTCAATATCTGAGTAATTAAAGTAATTATACATTTGTCCAAAATAGCTGGTTCAGATAGGTTAATCCAGCTGCCCTGTGATCAGATGAATCCATATTATTTATTTTTCCGACATCAAATGCGTAATTTCTTATTGTACAAATATTGTCGTATTTATTTTAATTATGATTAAGTAATTAATTCCAAGGAGGCCTGTAGCGTTAACATGAAGGAATCACTATGAGAACACAGTCTGTCAAGTTAATAAAATGTTCAATTTATTCAATCAATCATAAGTGTGCTCCTCAGCACTCTTAAATTCTGCTCTCAGCCACGCTCAAATCTGATCTCAGGAAAATTTGGGGAATCGCGCTACCAGCCCTAATATGTCTTAAATGGGCAGAAATCTGCCTAAGAGGACATTTTTGGTCGTAAATCCGTTTGGGAATGAGACCCATTGGCAGTGGATTGCCATCTCTCAATTGACTCGTAAATTTGAAGCATCATGGGTTCATAATTAGCATTAGCCACATGCTCTAGCCTAGGCATGATCTGCACCCCTAGGTATGTAAAGTGTTCCACAACATCAAACTGGATTGGAAAACATAATGGGTCTCATTCCCGAACGGTCTCATTCCTGATGTTCTCTTTTCTCTCCTCTCTTCACTTTCTTTATATCCATCTCTCTCTCCCCCCTATCTCTCTCCCTCCCCCAAAGTTGTTCTGATCAACACACACACAGACACACACACAGACACGCGCGCGCGCACACATACACACACACACACACACACGCACACACACACACACACACACACACACACACACACACACACACACACACACACACACACACACACACACACACACACACACACACACACACACACACGTATCCCACACATACACAGACACACACACTAACACATGCAAACACACACACACATGCACACACAGACACACACACAGGCTAGGAATAGCAGCAGAAATGACAGCTTTATTATATAAAGTGTTTGTTATCAGTCACACAGGTTATAATATAACACAGAATAATATTAACAATCTATAATTCACATCTTCTGTCAAAGTTGGCTTCTCACAAGCAGATGCACACACACACACACACACACACGCTTTGTGAGTCGTGGTACTAAATCATGTCAGTGTAATCTGTGTCCCTGTGTTTTCTCTGTGAATATAGATTCTGACACTGTTAACCAGATACATAAATAAATAGACAGACAGACACATATGTTTTCAGTGGAATAGCATTGTTGGGAAACAGCTTTGGTTCAAGTTGATTTATTTATTACTGCCAGATATTCTATTAACAAACACTGCAAGATGAAACACTTCAAATTACAATTTTCATGTTTGAAGTTTTAAATGGTCTACTGTACATACACATACTACCCCCCCACACACATACACACACACACACATACACATTAACATACACACACACATACACGTTCACATAATACACACAGATATACACATACATACACACACATACCCCCCCCCCCCCACACACACAAACAGACTCCGCTAAAAAGCAGAGATGTTCTGTTCTGCTGCTACTTGAGAAGAAGAAATAACTAGAGGAAAATAAACCACCACAAGATACTGTGTGTGTGTGTGTGTGTGTGTGTGTGTGTGTGTGTGTGTGTGTGTGTGTGTGTGTGTGTGTGTGTGTGTGTGTGTGTGTGTGTGTGTGTGTGTGTGTGTGTGTGTGTGTGTGTGTGTGTGTGTGTGTGTGTGTGTGTGTGTGTGTGTGTGTGTGTGTGTGTGTGTGTGTGTGTGTGTGCGTGTGTCTCTATGATATCTGACAGATTGGTGTCACTTCCATTCTGTAGATAAGACATGTCTGCTCTCTCTGTCCGTGTATCTCTCTCTGTTTCTATCTGTCTCTGTGTATCTCTCTCTATAGCTGTGTTTCCATCAACATATTTGTATGCACATTTTGAAGTATTACATCAGACTTGATGGAAATGTCCTCTGTTGCACAAAACCCCAACTGGGTTTAAACGTTCTGGAATTATGAAGCAAAAGACTGTCTGTAACATTCCAACTGTCAGAGGTGTTGCTGCTATTGTAACACATAATGGAGCAAATTAAATATGTTGATTATGATATTGTTAAAGCCATATAAATGTAATATTTTGATTATAAAATATAGTCATATCAACCACAAGGATGTAACATGTCATGTCTCTCCCATACAGTCGTCTCCAGTTCCAAATGCATATTTTGTAGAAACATGAATGGTGATGGTGACACTGGGTGATGTTTTGTACAAATGTCCACCATAGATTTGCAATTGAAACGGTTGTCCGGTCGTGATTAGCATAACATAACTAGGTTGAGTTCTGTCCTTGAAGTGTTTTCTTTTGAAAAGTCACTACAGTACAGTAGGTCTGAGGCACTGCGATCAAGGTGAAAAGTCACTACAGTAGGTTTGTGGTTGTGCCATCAAGGTGAAAAGTCACTACAGTAGGTTTGTGGTTGTGCCATTGTGGTAATATTGAGTTGAATTTCATAAACAGCCTTGTATACTGTTTAGCAGAAGTGGTGGCAGGGATAGTTGAATAGACAAAGGTCACACCCACTATGTGGCCAGATTAGTACTGTATGGTAATAAGGCCCAAAGGGTCAAAGCGTATTCACACCCCCCACCCGAGGACATCATGTCACACCCCCCCTCGTGAGACAAGACAGGCCCCTTCATCTCAGCAAAAGATCACACGGACGTGGGCCACCGATGGGCCCCTTCTGTCTCTGTCCCATCACGTCGCCACACCCCAGGGGGGGGGGGGCTGCCAGCGCCCACAGGAGACCCCCCACAGGAGACGCCTGATTGGATCAACTGTAATAGTGAACTGTATTCTATTTTGGCTAGAAATTGTAATATAAAGGAGGGGACATTTTGGTAATTCGGGAGCTCTCAGACCGGACCAACCCCAGGGGGTCTGGGGGCTCCACCGCTCATTCCACCAGAGAGACTGTGTTGCTGCAATTTATGTGAGTAAAATCATGGACCCATGGTTGGTTAGAATAGAATGTATAGATACTTATGTCTGAAACCAGATTTACTCATGTATAATGTGTGCAGTATGGTTAATGTATGTTCAGATTATGTTAACCAAGTGACTGTTTTATGTACATTATTGAGGTTTGAGATGCAAACCTGATTGTGATATTTCTGTACACAGGCAGCCCTGTTAATGTTCTCTGATAATCTTTTGTATGTAGAAGGCAACCTTCTATTCACTCTTGGCCCTGGCTCAAATAAATCAGTTGAGTTGAACTACAGTTCTGGTTTGTCTGGCGTACACGTTTTATTCCTCATCTGCTAAGTCAGATGAGGAGACCAACAATTCTATCAGTATGAATCCTTCCTCCTCCTTCCAGATAATCAATCTCATTGTATTGTACTACAATAACCTCAAATTATTGTAGAAAGTCTGTGGGAATTTACCACACCATCAAGGTGAAAAGTCACTACAGTAGGTTTGTGGTTGTGCCATCAAGGTGAAAAGTCACTACAGTAGGTTTGTGGTAGTGACATCAAGGTGAAAAGTCACTGCAGTGGGTCTAAGGTAGTTTCTCAAGTTTCAAGTTTCTTTAATAGTTGTCATACAGAAGTACAGAATACTTTTATACAAAATGCTTCTTACTGTTACGCTCCAGAGACTGTGCAAGACAAGATAAGTATGAAATAAAATAACATAGTAAAATTAGAAGTAAAAAAAAATGAGGTCACAGTGTTCAGTTTAGACATATGTACAATGTTCGATGCAGAATAGACGTAACTGAGTTACCATACAATATACAATACTGTGCAGTGTACTAATATACAATACTATATAGTGCAAGGCAGAAATGGGACGAGGTGCAATTTAGGTACAATTCACAGTAGGTGTACGAGTTGTAGTGCAAATCCTTTATCAATAAATATAAAGTGTAAAGTGTGTTTGTGTGATCTAAAGTGTGGAGAGTGGGTGCTGCAGTGTGTTGTTTGTTTGAGTGAGTGTGTGCGTGTGGGTGTGTGTGCTGTGTGCATTTGATGGTTGTTGCATAGTGTTTATTGTTTGTTTAGCAGCCTGATGGCCTGGGGATAGAAGCTTCTTCTGAGTCTTTCTGTGCTCGCCTTAAGACTCCGGTATCGCTTGCCTGACCGCAGCAGTTCAAAGAGGCAGTTGTTCGGGTGGCTCGAGTCCTTAATAATTCTCTTAGCCTTCCCCTTGCACCGCTTGTTGTAAATGTTCTGGAGGGTGGGAAGCCCCCCTCCAATTGTGCGTTCGGCTGAACGTGTCACTCTTTGTAGTCTGCTACGGTCTTGTGCAGTGCTATTCCCAAACCAGGAGGTGATGTTGCCGGTCAGGATGCTCTCTATTGTACATGAGTAGCAGTTCCTAAGGATCTTCTGACTGACTTGGAACTTCCTTAGGCGCCTGAGGAAGTAGAGGCGTTGTCGTGCCTTCTTCACAACACTGTCAATGTGTGTGGTCCATGTCAAGTCCTCGGATATGTGGGCTCCGAGGTACTTGAAACTGTTCACTCTCTCAACCGGTGCCCCGTCGATGCTGAGGGGGCTGTAGTCCTTGACCCCCGACCTCCTGAAGTCCACAATCATCTCTTTTGTTTTGCTGACGTTCAGGGAGAGGCAGTTCTCCTGACACCACTGTGACAGGTTCTCTACCTCTTCCAGGTAGGCCCTTTCGTCGTTGGCAGAGATCAGGCCCACCACTACTGTGTCATCAGCAAATTTGATGATGGTGTTGTTGTTCTGCTGTGCTACGCAGTCATGTGTGTACAGGGAGTAGAGGAGGGGGCTCAGAACACAGCCCTGGGGGGCCCCTATGTTGAGCGTGATGGATGAGGAGGTGCAGTTGCCGGCTCTTACCATCTGGGGTCTGCCCGTCAGGAAGTCCAAGACCCACTGGCAGAGGTCATAGTTCAAGCCCAGGTCCCTGAGCTTGGCTATGAGTTTGGAGGGGACTATGGTATTGAATGCTGAGCTGTAGTCGATGAACAGCATTCTCACATAGTTCCCCTGCCTAGTGGTAGTGTGACATCAAGGTCAAAAGTCACTACAGTAGGTTTGTGGTAGTGACATCAAGGTGAAAAGTCACTGCAGTGGGTCTAAGGTAGTGTGACATCAAGGTGAAAAGTCACTACAGTAGGTCTGAGGTGAACACCTCTTCAACCTCTCCCTGAGGCTGGAGAGGGTGCCCCAGCTCTGGGAGACATCCTGTATTGTCCTGGTAGCCAAGAAGCGACGACCCAGCACCCTCAACGACTACAGGCCAGTCGCTCTGACGTCACATGTCATGAAGACCTTTGAGAGGCTGGTCCTGCAACACCTCAAGCTCCTGGTGCATGACCCCCTCGACCCCCTGCAGTTTGCATACCAGGCAAACATCAGGGTGGAGGACGCCATCATCTACATGCTCCACAGAGCCTACACGCACCTGGAGAAGCCATCATATACATGTTCCACAGAGCCTTCATGCACCGGGAGAAGCCATCATCTACATGCTCCACAGAGCCTACACGCACCTGGAGAAACCATCATCTACATGTTCCACAGAGCCTACAGGCACCTGGAGAGGCCATCATCTACATGCTCCACAGAGCCTACATGCACCTGGAGAAGCCATCATCGACATGTTCCACAGAGCCTACACGCACCTGGAGAGACCATCATCTACATCAGGGGTGGGCAACTTTGTATATGGTGAGGGCCACAAAATGTCCACAATCAATCTGGGGGGCCGCATTGTTTATCGGCAGTCCCGCCAGTAGTACCCCATCACTCAAATAGCCCATAATAGTCACAGATGTGATAAATAAGGTATATAAACCATTATAATTTGTTGTAACTTTGTTTTTATTCCATTTCAAATGCATTTAGTAATGCAATTTCAACTTTATGAATTTATAAACAGCTGAATTTAAAAGTATTGCTGTGTAACCCCAAATATATACAAAAATGATCAATTATAATTAAGCCTTCTAATAAAATAAATATATGAACTTAAAGCCCACTGCTCAACAAACACAAAGCAGCATTCCTGCTGCATTTCACTACGACAGTAAATCAAAAGTGCAATAATAAATGATTTTGTTAAATGTATAAACTTTTATCCTGCTACTAAACAAAACATTATAACACTGAAATGCATGTTATGGATATGAAGCACCCAGGAATGTTTTGTTTAGTAGCAGGATAAAAGTTTATACATTTAACAAAATAATTAATTATTGCACTTTTGATTTACTGTTGTAGTGAAATGCAGCAGGAATGCTTGTTTGTGTTATAGTGTTATCTGAACACTACAAAAGTAAACAAGTAAAGTGCAAGTAAAGTAAAGTGCAATACTACATGCCTCCCATTGACCCTTTACCAAACTGGCATGACATTCACCCTCGCCCGTGGGTCAATAATGGTTATAATAATAATAATAATAATAATAATAATAATAATAATAATAATAATAATAATAATAATAATAATAATAATAATAATAATAATAATAATAATAATAATAATAATAATAATAATAATAATAATAATAATAATAATAATAATAATAATAATAATAATAATAATAATAATAATAATAATAATAATAATAATAATAATAATAATAATAATAATAATAATAATAATAATAATAATAATAATAATAATAATAATAATAATAATAATAATAATAATGGTCCCCTCTCTACACCTCTTCATCATCTCCTTCCCCCCCTCTACACCTCTTCATCATCTCCCCCCCCCCTGTCTTTAATGAGACACTTGTTGTCTCTCTTGTTGGCGCACAATAGCAGGAATGTCAACTTCAATGTTTGTGCATGCAATCTGCATCAGATGAAATAATGTTTCATCTGACAGTCTGTTTCTCTCCTTTGACTTGATGTGCTTCATGTTTGAGAAATTGCTCTCACATATGTATGTGCTCCCAAACATACTGGCCATAGAGAGGGCAAAGTCCCTGAGGAGTGGGAAGCGGGGCTCAGGTAGCAGTTTCCAAAACGAAATTCCCCTCTCATTTCTCTTTGCTTGAAAAAAAGGATCTGACCGTAGCTCGCACAGTTCAAGCTGCAGTTTAACGTGCGAAGTGATATCCGTGAGGAAGGCCATGTCACAGAGAAACGCTGTATATCTGAGTTTAGTGCAGTATGCGCTTGTGTCGCTCGTCAGTTGCTCATCCAAGAATGTGGGGATTTCTTTACGCAGCGCAAAAAAACTCTCCAAGCACTTCCCACGGCTCAGCCATCGGATTTCTGTGTGTAGCTGCAAGTTGCCATAATCAGTGTCCATCTCTTCCAAAAAGGAGACAAACTTTCTATGGTTTAGTGACCTGTTGCCTCCACAAATTAGATTGGTAACCTTGGTAACCAAATCCATAACATGGCTGTAGTCAAGCTTCTCGGCACAGAGAGCCTCCTATATCAGATAAAAAAAAAAAAAAAAAAAACGATTTAACGACTCTCGCATATAATTTGACTACACTCGACTCGCATTGGTCATTATAGTGACCCACAATAGATGGAAATTATGTTAGCGAACTTACCTGATGTATAATGCAGTGCAGCATTGGACACTCAACGCCACTTCATGCACCGGGAGAAGCCATCATCTACATGCTCCACAGAGCCTACACGCACCTGGAGAAGCCATTATCTACATGTTCCACAGAGCCTACAGGCACCTGGAGAGGCCATCATCTACATGCTCCACAGAGCCTACATGCACCTGGAGAAGCCATCATCGACATGTTCCACAGAGCCTACACGCACCTGGAGAGACCATCATCTACATCAGGGGTGGGCAACTTTGTATATGGTGAGGGCCACAAAATGTCCACAATCAATCTGGGGGGCCGCATTGTTTATCGGCAGTCCCGCCAGTAGTACCCCATCACTCAAATAGCCCATAATAGTCACAGATGTGATAAATAAGGTATATAAACCATTATAATTTGTTGTAACTTTGTTTTTATTCCATTTCAAATGCATTTAGTAATGCAATTTCAACTTTATGAATTTATAAACAGCTGAATTTAAAAGTATTGCTGTGTAACCCCAAATATATACAAAAATGATCAATTATAATTAAGCCTTCTAATAAAATAAATGTATGAACTTAAAGCCCACTGCTCAACAAACACAAAGCAGCATTCCTGCTGCATTTCACTACGACAGTAAATCAAAAGTGCAATAATAAATGATTTTGTTAAATGTATAAACTTTTATCCTGCTACTAAACAAAACATTATAACACTGAAATGCATGTTATGGATATGAAGCACCCAGGAATGTTTTGTTTAGTAGCAGGATAAAAGTTTATACATTTAACAAAATAATTAATTATTGCACTTTTGATTTACTGTTGTAGTGAAATGCAGCAGGAATGCTTGTTTGTGTTATAGTGTTATCTGAACACTACAAAAGTAAACAAGTAAAGTGCAAGTAAAGTAAAGTGCAATACTACATGCCTCCCATTGACCCTTTACCAAACTGGCATGACATTCACCCTCGCCCGTGGGTCAATAATGGTTATAATAATAATAATAATAATAATAATAATAATAATAATAATAATAATAATAATAATAATAATAATAATAATAATAATAATAATAATAATAATAATAATAATAATAATAATAATAATAATAATAATAATAATAATAATAATAATAATAATAATAATAATAATAATAATAATAATAATAATAATAATAATAATAATAATAATAATAATAATAATAATAATAATGGTCCCCTCTCTACACCTCTTCATCATCTCCTTCCCCCCCTCTACACCTCTTCATCATCTCCCCCCCCCTGTCTTTAATGAGACACTTGTTGTCTCTCTTGTTGGCGCACAATAGCAGGAATGTCAACTTCAATGTTTGTGCATGCAATCTGCATCAGATGAAATAATGTTTCATCTGACAGTCTGTTTCTCTCCTTTGACTTGATGTGCTTCATGTTTGAGAAATTGCTCTCACATATGTATGTGCTCCCAAACATACTGGCCATAGAGAGGGCAAAGTCCCTGAGGAGTGGGAAGCGGGGCTCAGGTAGCAGTTTCCAAAACGAAATTCCCCTCTCATTTCTCTTTGCTTGAAAAAAAGGATCTGACTGTAGCTCGCACAGTTCAAGCTGCAGTTTAACGTTCGAAGTGATATCCGTGAGGAAGGCCATGTCACAGAGAAACGCTGTATATCTGAGTTTAGTGCAGTATGCGCTTGTGTCGCTCGTCAGTTGCTCATCCAAGAATGTAGGGATTTCTTTACGCAGCGCAAAAAAACTCTCCAAGCACTTCCCACGGCTCAGCCATCGGATTTCTGTGTGTAGCTGCAAGTCGCCATAATCAGTGTCCATCTCTTCCAAAAAGGAGACAAACTTTCTATGGTTTAGTGACCTGTTGCCTCCACAAATTAGATTGGTAACCTTGGTAACCAAATCCATAACATGGCTGTAGTCAAGCTTCTTGGCACAGAGAGCCTCCTATATCAGATAAAAAAAAAAAAAAAAAAAAAACGATTTAACGACTCTCGCATATAATTTGACTACACTCGACTCGCATTGGTCATTATAGTGACCCACAATAGATGGAAATTATGTTAGCGAACTTACCTGATGTATAATGCAGTGCAGCATTGGACACTCAACGCCACTCTGCCTTAGAAGCCCGTGAATCCTGTGCGTTTTCCTTTCATTGCCGGTGCTCCATCGGTAACAACAGCCGACAGTTTATCAAAACCCCCATATTGCTGCGGCACTTTCAACAGCGTTGAATATGTCCACAAAAGGGCTAACCCCTATTAGTCAAATAGTCAACTAATCGATCGAAAGGAGCCATAGTCGACTGCCAACTCTTCTTAGTCGAATACAAAAATTAAAAATTAAAAAAAAAATTATTATTATAATTTCTTTTTTCTTTTTTCTTTTTTTATATTGGCCTGGGGCCGCATGGAACGTCGGTGAGGGCCGCATGCGGCCCGTGGGCCGCCAGTTGCCCCTCCCTGATCTACATGCTCCACAGAGCCTACATGCACCTGGAAAAGCCATCATCTACATGCTCCACAGAGCCTACATGCACCTGGAGAAGCCGCACAGCTCAGTGAGGATCATGTTCTTTGAATTCTCCAGCGCCTTCAACACCATCCAGCTGCCACAGCTAGCAGAGGAGCTCACGGTGAGGCAGCCGGAGCAGAGGAGCTCACGGTGAGGCAGCCAGAGCAGAGGAGCTCACGGTGAGGCAGCCGGAGCAGAGGAGCTCACGGTGAGGCAGCCGGAGCAGAGGAGCTCACGGTGAGGCAGCTGGAGCAGAGGAGCTCACGGTGAGGCAGCTGGAGCAGAGGAGCTCACGGTGAGGCAGCTGTAGCAGAGGAGCTCACGGTGAGGCAGCCGGAGCAGAGTAGCTCACGGTGAGGCAGCCAGAGCAGAGGAGCTCACGGTGAGGCAGCCAGAGCAGAGGAGCTCACGGTGAGGCAGCCGGAGCAGAGGAGCTCACGTGAGGCAGCCGGAGCAGAGGAGCTCACGGTGAGGCAGCTGGAGCAGAGGAGCTCACGGTGAGGCAGACGGAGCAGAGGAGCTCACGGTGAGGCAGCCGGAGCAGAGGAGCTCACGGTGAGGCAGCTGGAGCAGAGGAGCTCACGGTGAGGCAGCTGGAGCAGAGGAGCTCACGGTGAGGCAGCTGTAGCAGAGGAGCTCACGGTGAGGCAGCCGGAGCAGAGTAGCTCACGGTGAGGCAGCTGTAGCAGAGGAGCTCACGGTGAGGCAGACGGAGCAGAGGAGCTCACGGTGAGGCAGCCGGAGCAGAGGAGCTCACGGTGAGGCAGCTGGAGCAGAGGAGCTCACGGTGAGGCAGCTGGAGCAGAGGAGCTCACGGTGAGGCAGCTGTAGCAGAGGAGCTCACGGTGAGGCAGCCAGAGCAGAGGAGCTCACGGTGAGGCAGCTGGAGCAGAGGAGCTCACGGTGAGGCAGCCGGAGCAGAGGAGCTCACGGTGAGGCAGCCGGAGCAGAGGAGCTCACGGTGAGGCAGCCAGAGCAGAGGAGCTCACGGTGAGGCAGCTGTAGCAGAGGAGCTCACGGTGAGGCAGGCGGAGCAGAGGAGCTCACGGTGAGGCAGCTGGAGCAGAGGAGCTCACGGTGAGGCAGACGGAGCAGAGGAGCTCACGGTGAGGCAGACGGAGCAGAGGAGCTCACGGTGAGGCAGACGGAGCAGAGGAGCTCACGGTGAGGCAGCTGGAGCAGAGGAGCTCACGGTGAGGCAGCCGGAGCAGAGTAGTTCACCGTGAGGCAGCCGGAGCAGAGGAGCTCACGGTGAGGCAGCTGGAGCAGAGGAGCTCACCGTGAGGCAGACGGAGCAGAGGAGCTCACGGTGAGGCAGACGGAGCAGAGGAGCTCACGGTGAGGCAGCTGGAGCAGAGGAGCTCATGGTGAGGCAGCTGGAGCAGAGGAGCTCACGGTGAGGCAGCCGGAGCAGAGGAGCTCATGGTGAGGCAGCCGGAGCAGAGGAGCTCACGGTGAGGCAGCTGGAGCAGAGGAGCTCACGGTGAGGCAGCTGGAGCAGAGGAGCTCACGGTGAGGCAGACGGAGCAGAGGAGCTCACGGTGAGGCAGCTGGAGCAGAGGAGCTCACGGTGAGGCAGCTGGAGCAGAGGAGCTCACGGTGAGGCAGACGGAGCAGAGGAGCTCACGGTGAGGCAGCTGGAGCAGAGGAGCTCACGGTGAGGCAGCTGGAGCACGGCTTGGTGGCCTGGATCACGGACTACCTCACCAACAGACCGCAGTACATCAGACTGCCGGACAGTCATACTGATGTGCTGGTGAGTGGTGAGCAACACCGGCACCCCCCAAGAAGTGTGATGTCACACTTCCTGTTCACCCTCTACAGCTCCGACTTCTGCCACAATTCAAGCGGGTGGCAGTGCCAGGGTGAAGTTCTCTGATGACTCCTCCATTGTAAGTTAAATCACTGACGACAATGAGGATTAGTATGGAGCCCTGGTGGAAAGCTTTGTAGGGTGGAGCGACAGCAACTGTGCAACTCTGTTCTAGGTGTATGGGCGGTCTTATAACATCTTGCCAAAAGGACTACAGTTGTGAATTAGCCAGCTGGCTAAAACTGACACATTTACAGAAATGTTGATTAATGTGTACTGTCCTTTTTTAAATAAACTGAAACTGAAACCACCTCCAACTCCACATCAGCAAGACCAATGAGCTGGTGGTGGACATCCGGAGAGGCAAGACAGAAGAGCCACCCCCCCTCCCCCCCCGACTCCCATCACCATCCGAGGGGACGAGGTGGAGATGGTGGAGAATATAAGTTCCCTGGAGTACACCTAAACAATAAATTAGACTGCTCGGACAACACAGAAGCCCTCTACAGGAAGGGACAAATCAAATCAAATGTATTTGTAAGGCCCGACAACACGCGTTAATGTCCCCATGGGCCGGACACGTCTTCTTTAAACAAGTCGAGAAGAAACATCACAATGAGTCATGAATAAAACAAGAACACCATAGAGTCCAACATTGTTTAAATAAATGCAAAATAAATGCAACACTCCCAGACATACCCCACGCGAAGGTAAGGAAAAACTCACTAAAACCTAGCAATAGGAAAAAATGCACCACAGGCAATGTGGAGGAGAGAAACCTTAGAAGGGCCATTCAAGGGGGGATCTCCCTTCTTACAGTAGATGTCGGTGATAGTAGTGTTGCAGTAAAACGCGAACAGTTGGTAGGCAATGGCATGCACTCATGTGCGTAGTGAAACACAGATAAGTGCATGCGATAGCAACTGAACATTTTGAAAGATTAAAGATAGAGCTGATAGCGATAGCAACTGAACATTTTGAAAGATTAAAGATAGAGCTGATAGCGGATCTATTTGAGGCAAAGGGGCGGCGCAGAGAGGGTCGCATCCTCCCGGTCTTCATCACGGGACGTCCAACACTCCGGTCATCAGGGTCGCATCCTCCCGGTCTTCATCGCGGGACGTCCAACGCTCCGGTCATCACTCCGGGACAGCCACCCACAGGGAGACAGGGAGACGGGACAGGCGTTAGACAGCTTGCGTGATTGTGATGGGCAGACATAGCAATAGATACAAGTGGTAAATGGTAAATGGTAAATGGCTGCTTTTTTATATAGCGCTTTTATCCAAAGCGCTTTACAATTTGTTACTCACATTTTACCCATTCACTCACACATTCACTCACACATTCACACACCGACGGCGGAGGCAACCATGCAAGGTGCCAACCTGCTCATAAGCATATATGTGAATAGAATAGATATATGTAGTAAGCATATTATGTGAATAGAATAGAAGTACTTAACCCAGCAATGAAACCACGTTGACAGACCACAAACCATGTTGACAGACCACGGACAGAAGACGGTAAGGAGCTGATCCATGGCCTTGTGGTGCATGTAGAACAGTCACTGCAATCTTGGCCAAGACACCGAGACATCCACCACCTTGGTCAGCACTACGAGACAAGCACTGTCTGTCTGTCTTTCTGCCTGTCTGTCCGTCTGTCTGTCTGTATGTATGTCTGTCTGTCTGTCTGTCTGTCTGTCTGTCTGTCTGTCTGTCTGTCTGTCTGTCGGTCTGTCGGTCTGTCTGTCTGTCTGTCTGTCTGTCTGTCTGTCTGTCTGTCTGTCTGTCTGTCTGTCTGTCTGTCTGTCTGTCTGTCTGTCTGTCTGTCTGTCTGTCTGTCTGTCTGTCTGTCTGTCTGTCTGTCTGTCTGTCTGTCTGTCTGTCTGTCTGTCTGTCTGTCTGTCTGTCTGTCTGTCTGTCTGTCTGTCTGTCTGTCTGTCTGTCTGTCTGTCTGTCTGTCTGTCTGTCTGTCTGTCTGTCTGTCTGTCTGTCTGTCTGTCTGTCTGTCTGTCTGTCTGTCTGTCTGTCTGTGTGTATCTGTCTTTATCTGTCTGTCCGTGAGTCTGTATACTGTGTGTCTGTCTGTGTGTCTGTCTTCGTCTGTCTGTGTGTTTGTCTCTTTGTCTGTCTGTGTGTGTGTGTGTGTGTGTGTGTGTGTGTGTGTGTGTGTGTGTGTGTGTGTGTGTGTGTGTGTGTGTGTGTGTGTGTGTGTGTGTGTGTGTGTGTGTGTGTGTGTGTGTGTGTGTCTGTATGTCTGTCTTTACCTGTCTGTCTGTCAGTCTGTCTGTGTGTCGGTCGGTCAGTCTGTTTGTTATATTGCGTTCCCCTCAAGGTTTGATATGAACACCTTCTCAGAATTCAAACAGTCTTCTCATTATGCAGAGCTGGGAGTGGTCAATTGCATGAGGCAGAGCTCCAATCAGAACCGAACCAACTGCATCACTGCCTTTGAGTGGTCCGGAGCCGAGACTCTAGAAGAATAGTCTGGTCATTATAACAATGGAAGCCATGTTGGCTCCTAATCCTGCTCCATGATGGTTGCTAGGTAACAACTGATTCTATGTTCA
Organism: Notolepis coatsorum; assembly: GCF_963971535.1. Taxonomy (NCBI): domain Eukaryota; kingdom Metazoa; phylum Chordata; class Actinopteri; order Aulopiformes; family Paralepididae; genus Notolepis; species Notolepis coatsorum. The sequence goes on along the minus strand of NC_140179.1, from coordinate 84,568,965 downwards.
TCTCACAATCTGACGCTGCAGGTTCAGATAGCAGATGTGAATTATGACAGATATCAATACATTTGTCAGTTAGCAAAAATGTTAATCCCACCTGAAATCATGTAAAGAAAAAAAGAAAAAAAAAGGCAAATTGTAATCTCACTTCTTTTCACTGAAGATGATGGGGGAGGAGAGGAAGGGGGAGGGGAAGAGAGGAGAGGAGATGGGAGTAGAGGAGAGGAGAGGGGAAGTGAATAGAGGAAAGGAGATGAGAGGGAGGAGAGGAGGTGAGGGGGGAGGAGAGAAGAGGAGGGGGAAGACAGATGATGAGATAATACTTCTAATTAAATGTAGGAGATTTCTGAAATTAAATGTGCCCATGTCTCTTTCCTTCCCTATAACTTAATTTCTCCCCCTCTCTCTCTCTCTCTCTCTCTCTCTCTCTCTCTCTCTCTCTCTCTCTCTCTCTCTCTCTCTCTCTCTCTCTCTCTCTCTCTCTCTCTCTCTCTCTCTCTCTCTCTCTCTCTCTCTCTCTCTCTCACGTACTCTTACAAATTCTCTCTTGCATTTAAAGCAGTTCAGCTTCACACCAAAGGTGTTTTAAAGGGGAAATCATCCCTTAAAGCACAGTTCCCACTTTGTGTTCCTCTAATCTAGAACGGTTCAGTCTCCATCTGAGGACGTGGAGCCAGACGCCCCAGAAATGAACCAGAAACACGAGAGGTGGAGACCACAGAAGTAATACACAGACAGGTAGTATCACTGCCATTTCATAGTGATGGAGGAGAGAGGGAGGGAGTGAGAGAGGAGAGAGGGGGGGGGGGGAGGGAGCGAGAGAGGAGAGAGGGGGGAGGGAGGGAGCAAGAGAGGATAGATGGGGGAGAGAGAGTGGGAGAGAGGAGAGAGGGAGGGAGCGAGAGAGGAAGTTAGTGAGGAAGAAGAGAGAGGGAGGGAGGAGAGAGGGAGGGAGCGAGGGAGGAGAGAGCGGCGAGAGAGGAGTGAGGGAGGAGAGAGGGAGTGAGTGAGGGAGGAGAGAGGGAGTGAGGGAGGAGAGGGAGTGAGAGGAGGGAGGGAGTGAGTGAGGAGAGAGGGAGGGATGAGAGAGTAGAAGGAGGAGAGAGGGAGTGAAGAGTAAATGTAGCCAAGAGCAAAGACCATAACCCTATCAAAACAGCTGTAAAGGTGTATATTTTGCACTATGTTTGTTTACCAATGATTTAAGTGTTATTAGTGTTATTAATATGAGTTCATAAATATCTCTTTGCATCCCGGCGGAAACCGGATGAATTAGAGGTCATGAAAGCGTTGTGGTCCTAAGACAGAGGAGACCCAGGGCTTTCAATGGACATCGACATTTCATAAAACTACACTACCAAGCTCACACCAGCCTCTGTGAAAGCTGCTGAAAATATTAGTTGCGAAAAATTCTGACGTTATTTTTGTGATTATATCTCACATCTCGAACAAACCTGAACGTTATTGCCATAAAATAGAATGTAGTTCGTTTCTTTACCTTTCTGTGAACGTCTAGAAATCGGATGAAAAATGGCGCAGCTATTTACATTATTAAAAGTAACTGTACTTACAGTAGATTTCATTCACGGTCTTTGCTGCCCTGTTAAAGGGGTGCCTGGTGGTACTAAATCCAGATTGAACTCTGCCATTGGAAAGATGATTTGGGGTTTCAGGGGATCAACCAGAACGGTATGGGCTTATTGCATATAGCGTGTTTTATCTCGCAATCTACGGAAAAAGACTGGATTATCTTGGAAACGTGCGATGTTTAGCGTCTAATAAACTACAACCTACAGCATGTAGAAACAAACTATTTTCCCCATGTTGCACTACAAGTAATGTCTGTCAAAATTAGCCACGCCACGCCAAGGAGATGATTGTGGAATTTAGGAGGTCGGGGGTCAGGGACTACAGCCCCCTCAGCATCGACAGGGCACCGGTTGAGAGAGTGAACAGTTTTAAGTACCTCGGAGCCCACATATCCGAGGACTTGACATGGACCACACACATTGACAGTGTTGTGAAGAAGGCACGACAACGCCTCTAATTCCTCAGGCGCCTAAGGAAGTTCCAAGTCAGTCAGAAGATCCTTAAGAACTTCTACGCATGTACAATAGAGAGCATCCTGACTGGCAATATCACCTCCTGGTTTGGGAATAGCACCGCACAAGACCGAAGCAGACTACAGAGAGTGACACGTTCAGCCCAACGCTGAATTGGAGGGGGGCTTCCCACCCTCCAGAACATTTACAACAAGCGGTGCAGGGGTAAGGCTAAGAGAATCATCAAGGACTCCAGCCACCCAAACAACTGCCTCTTTGAACTGCTGCGGTCAGGCAAGCGATACCGGAGTCTCATGGCAAGCACAGAAAGACTCAGAAGAAGCTTCTATCCCCAGGCCATCAGGCTGCTCAACGAACAATAAACACTATGCAACAACCATCAAATGCACACAGCACACACATCCACACGCACACACTCACTTTAAACAAACAACACACTGCAGCACCCACTCTCCACACTTTAGAACACGTAAACACACTTTATATTTATTGGTAAAGGATTTGCACTACAAGTTTGTCTCCTGTCCTGCAGACATCTCTAGTTTACCTCCTGCCTGTCCTGCAGACGTCTCTAGTTTGTCTCCTGTCCTGCAGACGTCTCTAGTTTGTCTCCCGTCCTGCAGACGTCTCTAGTTTACCTCCTGTCCTGCATATGTCTCTAGTTTACCTCATGTCTGTCCTGCAGACGTCTCTAGTTTGTCTCCTGTCCTGCAGACGTCTCTAGTCTGTCATCTGTCCTGCAGAGGTCTCTAGTTTACCTCCTGTCCTGCAGACGTCTCTAGTTTACCGCCTGTCCTGCAGACGTCTCTAGTTTAGCTCCTGTCCTGCAGACGTCTCTAGTTTGTCTCCTGTCCTGCAGATGTCTCTAGTTTACCTGCTGTCTGTCCTGCAGACGTCTCTAGTTTGTCTCCTGTCCTGCAGACGTCTCTAGTTTGTCTCCTGTCCTGCATATGTCTCTAGTTTACCTCCTGTCCTGCAGACGTCTCTAGTTTGTCTCCTGTCCTGCAGACGTCTCTAGTCTGTCATCTGTCCTGCAGAGGTCTCTAGTTTACCTCCTGTCCTGCAGACGTCTCTAGTTTACCGCCTGTCCTGCAGACGTCTCTAGTTTAGCTCCTGTCCTGCAGACGTCTCTAGTTTGTCTCCTGTCCTGCAGATGTCTCTAGTTTACCTGCTGTCTGTCCTGCAGACGTCTCTAGTTTGTCTCCTGTCCTGCAGACGTCTCTAGTTTGTCTCCTGTCGTGCAGATGTCTCTAGTTTACCTCCTGTCCTGCAGACGTATCTAGTTTGTCTCCTGTCCTGCAGACGTCTCTAGTTTACCTCCTGTCCTGCAGACGTCTCTAGCTTGTCTCCTGTCCTGCAGACGTCTCTAGTTTACCTCCTGTCCTGCAGACGTCTCTAGTTTACCTCCTGTCTGTCCTGCAGACGTCTCTAGTTTGTCTCCTGTCCTGCAGGCGTCTCTAGTTTGTCTCCTGTCGTGCAGATGTCTCTAGTTTACCTCCTGTCCTGCAGACGTCTCTAGTTTGTCTCCTGTCCTGCAGACGTCTCTAGTTTACCTCCTGTCCTGCAGACATCTCTAGTTTACCTCCTGTCTGTCTTGAAGACGTCTCTAGTTTGTCTCCTGTCCTGCAGATGTCTCTAGTTTACCTCCTGTCCAGCAGACGTCTCTAGTTTGTCTCCTGTCCTGCAGACGTCTCTAGTTTACCTCCTGTCCTGCATATGTCTCTAGTTTACCTCATGTCTGTCCTGCAGACGTCTCTAGTTTGTCTCCTGTCCTGCAGACGTCTCTAGTCTGTCATCTGTCCTGCAGAGGTCTCTAGTTTACCTCCTGTCCTGCAGACGTCTCTAGTTTACCGCCTGTCCTGCAGACGTCTCTAGTTTAGCTCCTGTCCTGCAGACGTCTCTAGTTTGTCTCCTGTCCTGCAGATGTCTCTAGTTTACCTGCTGTCTGTCCTGCAGACGTCTCTAGTTTGTCTCCTGTCCTGCAGACGTCTCTAGTTTGTCTCCTGTCCTGCATATGTCTCTAGTTTACCTCCTGTCCTGCAGACGTCTCTAGTTTGTCTCCTGTCCTGCAGACGTCTCTAGTCTGTCATCTGTCCTGCAGAGGTCTCTAGTTTACCTCCTGTCCTGCAGACGTCTCTAGTTTACCGCCTGTCCTGCAGACGTCTCTAGTTTAGCTCCTGTCCTGCAGACGTCTCTAGTTTGTCTCCTGTCCTGCAGATGTCTCTAGTTTACCTGCTGTCTGTCCTGCAGACGTCTCTAGTTTGTCTCCTGTCCTGCAGACGTCTCTAGTTTGTCTCCTGTCGTGCAGATGTCTCTAGTTTACCTCCTGTCCTGCAGACGTATCTAGTTTGTCTCCTGTCCTGCAGACGTCTCTAGTTTACCTCCTGTCCTGCAGACGTCTCTAGCTTGTCTCCTGTCCTGCAGACGTCTCTAGTTTACCTCCTGTCCTGCAGACGTCTCTAGTTTACCTCCTGTCTGTCCTGCAGACGTCTCTAGTTTGTCTCCTGTCCTGCAGGCGTCTCTAGTTTGTCTCCTGTCGTGCAGATGTCTCTAGTTTACCTCCTGTCCTGCAGACGTCTCTAGTTTGTCTCCTGTCCTGCAGACGTCTCTAGTTTACCTCCTGTCCTGCAGACATCTCTAGTTTACCTCCTGTCTGTCTTGAAGACGTCTCTAGTTTGTCTCCTGTCCTGCAGATGTCTCTAGTTTACCTCCTGTCCAGCAGACGTCTCTAGTTTGTCTCCTGTCCTGCAGACGTCTCTAGTTTGTCTCCTGTCGTGCAGATGTCTCTAGTTTACCTCCTGTCCTGCAGACGTCTCTAGTTTGTCTCCTGTCCTGCAGACGTCTCTAGTTTACCTCCTGTCCTGCAGACGTCTCTAGCTTGTCTCCTGTCCTGGAGACATCTCTAGTTTACATCCTGTCCTGCAGACGTCTCTAGTTTACCTCCTGTCCTGCAGACGTCTCTAGTTTACCTCCTGTCTGTCCTGCAGACGTCTCTAGTTTGTCTCCTGTCCTGCAGACGTCTCTAGTTTGTCTCCTGTCGTGCAGATGTCTCTAGTTTACCTCCTGTCCTGCAGACGTCTCTAGTTTGTCTCCTGTCCTGCAGACGTCTCTAGTTTACCTCCTGTCTGTCTTGAAGACGTCTCTAGTTTGTCTCCTGTCATGCAGATGTCTCTAGTTTACCTCCTGTCCTGCAGACGTCTCTAGTTTGTCTCCTGTCCTGCAGACGTCTCTAGTTTACCTCCTGTCCTGCAGACATCTCTAGTTTACCTCCTGTCTGTCTTGAAGACGTCTCTAGTTTGTCTCCTGTCCTGCAGATGTCTCTAGTTTACCTCCTGTCCAGCAGACGTCTCTAGTTTGTCTCCTGTCCTGCAGACGTCTCTAGCTTGTCTCCTGTCCTGCAGACGTCTCTAGTTTACCTCCTGTCCTGCAGACGTCTCTAGTTTACCTCCTGTCTGTCCTGCAGACGTCTCTAGTTTGTCTCCTGTCCTGCAGACGTCTCTAGTTTGTCTCCTGTCGTGCAGATGTCTCTAGTTTACCTCCTGTCCTGCAGACGTCTCTAGTTTGTCTCCTGTCCTGCAGACGTCTCTAGTTTACCTCCTGTCCTGCAGACATCTCTAGTTTACCTCCTGTCTGTCTTGAAGACGTCTCTAGTTTGTCTCCTGTTCTGCAGATGTCTCTAGTTTACCTCCTGTCCAGCAGACGTCTCTAGTTTGTCTCCTGTCCTGCAGACGTCTCTAGTTTGTCTCCTGTCGTGCAGATGTCTCTAGTTTACCTCCTGTCCTGCAGACGTCTCTAGTTTGTCTCCTGTCCTGCAGACGTCTCTAGTTTACCTCCTGTCCTGCAGACGTCTCTAGCTTGTCTCCTGTCCTGGAGACATCTCTAGTTTACATCCTGTCCTGCAGACGTCTCTAGTTTACCTCCTGTCCTGCAGACGTCTCTAGTTTACCTCCTGTCTGTCCTGCAGACGTCTCTAGTTTGTCTCCTGTCCTGCAGACGTCTCTAGTTTACCTCCTGTCCTGCAGACGTCTCTAGCTTGTCTCCTGTCCTGGAGACATCTCTAGTTTACATCCTGTCCTGCAGACGTCTCTAGTTTACCTCCTGTCCTGCAGACGTCTCTAGTTTACCTCCTGTCTGTCCTGCAGACGTCTCTAGTTTGTCTCCTGTCCTGCAGACGTCTCTAGTTTGTCTCCTGTCGTGCAGATGTCTCTAGTTTACCTCCTGTCCTGCAGACGTCTCTAGTTTGTCTCCTGTCCTGCAGACGTCTCTAGTTTACCTCCTGTCTGTCTTGAAGACGTCTCTAGTTTGTCTCCTGTCATGCAGATGTCTCTAGTTTACCTCCTGTCCTGCAGACGTCTCTAGTTTGTCTCCTGTCCTGCAGACGTCTCTAGTTTACCTCCTGTCCTGCAGACATCTCTAGTTTACCTCCTGTCTGTCTTGAAGACGTCTCTAGTTTGTCTCCTGTCCTGCAGATGTCTCTAGTTTACCTCCTGTCCAGCAGACGTCTCTAGTTTGTCTCCTGTCCTGCAGACGTCTCTAGCTTGTCTCCTGTCCTGCAGACGTCTCTAGTTTACCTCCTGTCCTGCAGACGTCTCTAGTTTACCTCCTGTCTGTCCTGCAGACGTCTCTAGTTTGTCTCCTGTCCTGCAGACGTCTCTAGTTTGTCTCCTGTCGTGCAGATGTCTCTAGTTTACCTCCTGTCCTGCAGACGTCTCTAGTTTGTCTCCTGTCCTGCAGACGTCTCTAGTTTACCTCCTGTCCTGCAGACATCTCTAGTTTACCTCCTGTCTGTCTTGAAGACGTCTCTAGTTTGTCTCCTGTTCTGCAGATGTCTCTAGTTTACCTCCTGTCCAGCAGACGTCTCTAGTTTGTCTCCTGTCCTGCAGACGTCTCTAGTTTGTCTCCTGTCGTGCAGATGTCTCTAGTTTACCTCCTGTCCTGCAGACGTCTCTAGTTTGTCTCCTGTCCTGCAGACGTCTCTAGTTTACCTCCTGTCCTGCAGACGTCTCTAGCTTGTCTCCTGTCCTGGAGACATCTCTAGTTTACATCCTGTCCTGCAGACGTCTCTAGTTTACCTCCTGTCCTGCAGACGTCTCTAGTTTACCTCCTGTCTGTCCTGCAGACGTCTCTAGTTTGTCTCCTGTCCTGCAGACGTCTCTAGTTTGTCTCCTGTCGTGCAGATGTCTCTAGTTTACCTCCTGTCCTGCAGACGTCTCTAGTTTGTCTCCTGTCCTGCAGACGTCTCTAGTTTACCTCCTGTCTGTCTTGAAGACGTCTCTAGTTTGTCTCCTGTCATGCAGATGTCTCTAGTTTACCTCCTGTCCTGCAGACGTCTCTAGTTTGTCTCCTGTCCTGCAGACGTCTCTAGTTTACGTCCTGTCCTGCAGACATCTCTAGTTTACCTCCTGTCTGTCTTGAAGACGTCTCTAGTTTGTCTCCTGTCCTGCAGATGTCTCTAGTTTACCTCCTGTCCAGCAGACGTCTCTAGTTTGTCTCCTGTCCTGCAGACGTCTCTAGTTTGTCTCCTGTCGTGCAGATGTCTCTAGTTTACCTCCTGTCCTGCAGACGTCTCTAGTTTGTCTCCTGTCCTGCAGACGTCTCTAGTTTACCTCCTGTCCTGCAGACGTCTCTACCTTGTCTCCTGTCCTGGAGACATCTCTAGTTTACATCCTGTCCTGCAGACGTCTCTAGTTTACCTCCTGTCCTGCAGACGTCTCTAGTTTACCTCCTGTCTGTCCTGCAGACGTCTCTAGTTTGTCTCCTGTCCTGCAGACGTCTCTAGTTTGTCTCCTGTCGTGCAGATGTCTCTAGTTTACCTCCTGTCCTGCAGACGTCTCTAGTTTGTCTCCTGTCCTGCAGACGTCTCTAGTTTACCTCCTGTCTGTCTTGAAGACGTCTCTAGTTTGTCTCCTGTCCTGCAGATGTCTCTAGTTTACCTCCTGTCCAGCAGACGTCTCTATTTTACCTCCTGTCTGTCCTGCAGATGTCTCTAGTTTGTCTCCTGTCCTGCAGACGTCTCTAGTTTGTCTCCTGTCCTGCAGCCGTCTCTAGTTTACCTCTTGTTCTGCAGACGTCTCTAGTTTACCTCCTGTCCTGCAGACGTCTCTAGTTTACCTCCTGTCCTGCAGACGTCTCTAGTTTACCTCCTGTCCTGCAGACATCTCTAGTTTACCTGCTGTTCTGCAGACGTCTCTAGCCATTTTTGGGCGGGGAGGGGCCTTTTTATGCTTTCGGGGGGGTTTTGGTGATCAAATATTGAATATTGAACTATAATAATCAGTGCAGGAGCTCACTTATCCTTGAAAGACACTTTTATCACTGACTTAAAAGGCCCATACATCTCCATAAATGAATTATTATCTTTATTTCATTGTCTTATTTTTCTTTATTTCTATACATTTTACTTAAATATTTTATTATAATTTGTGTCATTGTTTTATGTAGTTTTTTTAATCATTTTATTTGTTCTTTTTTAATGTCAACATATTATTTAAATTATTCAAATGGAACTCAAACATGTTCCGTTGTGATGTCACCAGTTACTCAGTTACAAATTATAAAAGTAACTAGTTACTTCAGAAATTGCAGAATTGCGTTACTTTCAAGTAAATGTTTTACATAAACAACATACACAAATCTAAACTATTTTAATGTTGCTGTGGGACAAAGTAAGACTAGCCTCCAATCAAATGCCATGTATGTAGATATTATAATTACTATGTTTATATAGTGGATCATACAAATACAAACACAATAGATGTTTTGGAACTTTTGATATGTATTGCCCCTGTTATGGTTTGTAACCGACCCCAATCGCACAACACAAGACAGGTATGATGGTTTGCCAAGAAACAGATATTTATTTAGAACAGGGAAAAAGGGCACTGTCCCTTTAAGGGAGAAAACACAAGACACTGGAATAACACAAGAGGGGAAGGTAAAGTGCCTTTAAGAGGCGGGCAGGAAAGGGAACACTATGGGAAGGTAAAGGGAAACGCCTAAGGGAAGGTTAAGGGAACGCCTTGGGAAAGTAAAGGGAACGCCTAAGGGAAGGTTAAGGGAACGCCTTGGGAACAGAGGACTAGGGACTAGGAGAGCTAGGGATAGAGGACTAGGGACTAGGAGATCTAGGGACAGAGGGACAGGTACTGGGGAAACATAGGGAACATGTTCTGGGGAACAGAGGGCCAGGTTCTGGTGACAGAGGGAACAGAGGCCCGCGGAGGCGGGCTGGGGAACAGGGAGGAACTGGGGACTGGTGGGAAAACATCTGGGCCGCTCTGCAGAACAGAGGAGAGGGTTAATATTCAAAGGGAAAAAACAGAGCAGATGCAGAACAGTCCAAAAAACAAAGTAACAAAGTAAATACTATCTTCGTGTGAACAAACACACAGTGGGAGATGGAATGTCCAAAATAATATCCAAGTGAGAACTAAAGGAGGCAATACGCTGGGTGAGTGACATCACAATCAAAACTCACCCAGGCGTATGCGTAATGGTACAGGAACAGCAGCGGGAACGAGGGCAAGGGGCATTACGCTGAGTGAGTGACATCACAATCAAAACTCACCCAGGCGTATGCGTAAAGGTACAGGGGCAGCAGCGGGAACGGGGGCAAGGGCACTACGCTGAGTGAGTGACATCACAATCAAAACTCACCCAGGCGTATGCGTAAAGGTACAGGGGCAGCAGCGGGAACGGGGGCAAGGGCACTACGCTGAGTGAGTGACATCACAATCAAAACTCACCCAGGCGTATGCGTAAAGGTACAGGGACAGCAGCGGGAACGGGGGCAAGGGCACTACGCTGAGTGAGTGACATCACAATCAAAACTCACCCAGGCGTATGCGTAAAGGAACAGGGACAGCAGCGGGAACGGGGGCAAGGGCACTACGCTGAGTGAGTGACATCACAATCAAAACTCACCCAGGCGTATGCGTAAAGGTACAGGGACAGCAGCGGGAACGGGGCGAGGGCATCGCCACCGGGTGGCTGGCTGTCCGAGCCGAGGAACAGAGTGCTGGAACAGTGGCGGTGGCGAGGATGTCGTCCACCGGGTAGCCGCTGTCGGAGCCGAGGAACAGAGTGCGCGCCACACCTTGGTGTGCGCGTCGGAACAGTGGCGGTGGCGAGGGCGTCGTCCACCGGGTAGCCGCTGTCGGAGCCGAGGAACAGAGTGCGCGCCACACCTTGGTGTGCGCGTCGGAACAGTGGCGGTGGCGAGGGCGTCGTCCACCGGGTAGCCGCTGTCGGAGCCGAGGAACAGAGTGCGCGCCACACCTTGGTGTGCGCGTCGGAACAGTGGCGGTGGCGAGGGCGTCGTCCACCGGGTAGCCGCTGTCGGAGCCGAGGAACAGAGTGCGCGCCACACCTTGGTGTGCGCGTCGGAACAGTGGCGGTGGCGAGGGCGTCGTCCACCGGGTAGCCGCTGTCGGAGCCGAGGAACAGAGTGCGCGCCACACCTTGGTGTGCGCGTCGGAACAGAGAGACGCCTCGGGGTGCGTCTGCCAGGAGGAGTGTGCCAAGCACGAAGGTCTGGAAGATGCGCGTCGGCGCGCTGAGGTCTGGAGAGCGTGCCAAGCTCGAAGGTCTGGAAGATGCGCGTCAGTGCGCTGGTACGGAGGAGCGTGCCAAGCTCGAAGGTCTGGAAGATGCGCGTCTGTGCGCTGGGACGGAGGAGCGTGCCAAGCTCGAAGGTCTGGAAGATGCGCGTCTGTGCGCTGGTACGGAGGAGCGTGCCAAGCTCGAAGGTCTGGAAGATGCGCGTCAGTGCGCTGGTACGGAGGAGCGTGCCAAGCTCGAAGGTCTGGAAGATGCGCGTCTGTGCGCTGGGACGGAGGAGCGTGCCAAGCTCGAAGGTCTGAAGTGGAACACTGGAATACCTCCCGTAGAGGATTAGAGAGCGCAGTACAGTGTCTCCCTCCAGGCAAACGGCGGCAGGTGGCGAAGGCTTGAGCGCATCTGGCGCGCTGGTCTAGATGTGCGTCAGGACGAACAGCTGCGCTGGGGTCTGCAGTGGAACGCTGGGGAGCCTCCCGTGGAAGTTACAGGGAGCGCAGAGCAGTCTCCTCCACAGGCTACGGCGACAGCAGACGAAGGCTGGAGCAAACATCTCAAGGCTGGAGAGATCCATCTTACAGCATTGGTAGACCAGAGGATCTCCCGAAAAAGTCTAGATGTTAGAGAATATGACTCAGCATGAATACAACACGACCCCACGCCAAAACGAGGGGAAGCGCCCTGGTATTTAAAGCCCACAGGGGGACTAATTAGCCTGCCATCACAGGTGCGAGAGATAATAGAATATCAAACAGGTGTGGCCACTAAGGGTAAGGAACGAGAGGGTGGGGGCTAGAGAGAGTGAGTAGGGAATTCCTAACAGTAGGCTTAAAGAAGACAGAGAAAAGGTAGTGAGCAGCGGGCAAAACCTCACAGTACCCCCCCCTCAACGGGAGCCACCCGGCGACCCAAAACAAATACAGACAGAGTGGCAGGGGGCAAAACAAGAGGTACTGGCCAAGCCAGCAGGGGAAGCCACCACAAGAGTGGGGCTAGCAAAAGAAACAGGGTCGCCGAGGGGTAACTAGGGTAGCAGAGGGGCAACTGGTCTAGAGGAACTGGGTCTAGAGAACTAGTCTAGCGAACTGGGCAAGAGAACTGGTCTAGAGAACTGGTTTAGGGAACTAGTTTAGAGAACTGGTCTAGAGAACAGGTCTAGAGGAACTGGGTCTAGAGAACTGAGGGGCAAGCAGGGTAGCAAAAGGGGTAACCATGGTAGCACCAGGAAAAGGGGCTAGCAGAGGGAAGGTCAGCTGCCAGGGCACTGACAGCTACAGGGCCTATGCTAGCTGTACTGCTACATCAACATAGAGGCTGCGCAAGCTGCCGGAGCTAGGCTAGCAGAGGGAAAGGGTAGCTGCCAAGGCACTGATAGCTACAGGGCCTATGCTAGCTGTACTGTTACATCAACATAGAGGCTGTGCTAACAGCCGGGGCCAAGCTAGCAGGCCGGGGCCATGCAGAGGGAAACTGGGTTAGCTGCCAGGGCATGGCTAGCTACAGGGCCTATGCCAGCAGCAAGGGCTGCATAAACATAGAGGCTGTGCTAGCAGCCGGGGCTAAGCTAGCAGACAGGGGCTCTGCTGAGGGACTGGGTTAGCTGCCAGGGCATGGCTAGCTACAGGGGGGTCAAACAGGGCTAAACGGGAAGCAAACAGGGGAGCTAACCGGCTAACAAGGGAGCTAAACAGGGCTAACAAGGAAGCAAAACTGGGCTAACAGGGGAGCTAGAGGGAACAAGAGAAGAAAAAAAAAAGGCAAACTCAACATACACCGTCTGTGCTGGCTGGGGTCGTCGATTTGGTGGGGTCGTACTGTTATGGTTTGTAACCGACCCCAATCGCACAACACAAGACAGGTATGATGGTTTGCCAAGAAACAGATATTTATTTAGAACAGGGAAAAAGGGCACTGTCCCTTTAAGGGAGAAAACACAAGACACTGGAATAACACAAGAGGGGAAGGTAAAGTGCCTTTAAGAGGCGGGCAGGAAAGGGAACACTATGGAAAGGTAAAGGGAAACGCCTAAGGGAAGGTTAAGGGAACGCCTTGGGAAAGTAAAGGGAACGCCTAAGGGAAGGTTAAGGGAACGCCTTGGGAACAGAGGACTAGGGACTAGGAGAGCTAGGGATAGAGGACTAGGGACTAGGAGATCTAGGGACAGAGGGACAGGTACTGGGGAAACATAGGGAACAGGTTCTGGGGAACAGAGGGCCAGGTTCTGGTGACAGAGGGAACAGAGGCCCGCGGAGGCGGGCTGGGGAACAGGGAGGAACTGGGGACTGGTGGGAAAACATCTGGGCCGCTCTGCAGAACAGAGGAGAGGGTTAATATTCAAAGGGAAAAAACAGAGCAGATGCAGAACAGTCCAAAAAACAAAGTAACAAAGTAAATACTATCTTCGTGTGAACAAACACACAGTGGGAGATGGAATGTCCAAAATAATATCCAAGTGAGAACTAAAGGAGGCAATACGCTGGGTGAGTGACATCACAATCAAAACTCACCCAGGCGTATGCGTAATGGTACAGGAACAGCAGCGGGAACGAGGGCAAGGGGCATTACGCTGAGTGAGTGACATCACAATCAAAACTCACCCAGGCGTATGCGTAAAGGTACAGGGGCAGCAGCGGGAACGGGGGCAAGGGCACTACGCTGAGTGAGTGACATCACAATCAAAACTCACCCAGGCGTATGCGTAAAGGTACAGGGGCAGCAGCGGGAACGGGGGCAAGGGCACTACGCTGAGTGAGTGACATCACAATCAAAACTCACCCAGGCGTATGCGTAAAGGTACAGGGACAGCAGCGGGAACGGGGGCAAGGGCACTACGCTGAGTGAGTGACATCACAATCAAAACTCACCCAGGCGTATGCGTAAAGGAACAGGGACAGCAGCGGGAACGGGGGCAAGGGCACTACGCTGAGTGAGTGACATCACAATCAAAACTCACCCAGGCGTATGCGTAAAGGTACAGGGACAGCAGCGGGAACGGGGCGAGGGCATCGCCACCGGGTGGCTGGCTGTCCGAGCCGAGGAACAGAGTGCTGGAACAGTGGCGGTGGCGAGGATGTCGTCCACCGGGTAGCCGCTGTCGGAGCCGAGGAACAGAGTGCGCGCCACACCTTGGTGTGCGCGTCGGAACAGTGGCGGTGGCGAGGGCGTCGTCCACCGGGTAGCCGCTGTCGGAGCCGAGGAACAGAGTGCGCGCCACACCTTGGTGTGCGCGTCGGAACAGTGGCGGTGGCGAGGGCGTCGTCCACCGGGTAGCCGCTGTCGGAGCCGAGGAACAGAGTGCGCGCCACACCTTGGTGTGCGCGTCGGAACAGTGGCGGTGGCGAGGGCGTCGTCCACCGGGTAGCCGCTGTCGGAGCCGAGGAACAGAGTGCGCGCCACACCTTGGTGTGCGCGTCGGAACAGTGGCGGTGGCGAGGGCGTCGTCCACCGGGTAGCCGCTGTCGGAGCCGAGGAACAGAGTGCGCGCCACACCTTGGTGTGCGCGTCGGAACAGAGAGACGCCTCGGGGTGCGTCTGCCAGGAGGAGTGTGCCAAGCACGAAGGTCTGGAAGATGCGCGTCGGCGCGCTGAGGTCTGGAGAGCGTGCCAAGCTCGAAGGTCTGGAAGATGCGCGTCAGTGCGCTGGTACGGAGGAGCGTGCCAAGCTCGAAGGTCTGGAAGATGCGCGTCTGTGCGCTGGGACGGAGGAGCGTGCCAAGCTCGAAGGTCTGGAAGATGCGCGTCTGTGCGCTGGTACGGAGGAGCGTGCCAAGCTCGAAGGTCTGGAAGATGCGCGTCAGTGCGCTGGTACGGAGGAGCGTGCCAAGCTCGAAGGTCTGGAAGATGCGCGTCTGTGCGCTGGGACGGAGGAGCGTGCCAAGCTCGAAGGTCTGAAGTGGAACACTGGAATACCTCCCGTAGAGGATTAGAGAGCGCAGTACAGTGTCTCCCTCCAGGCAAACGGCGGCAGGTGGCGAAGGCTTGAGCGCATCTGGCGCGCTGGTCTAGATGTGCGTCAGGACGAACAGCTGCGCTGGGGTCTGCAGTGGAACGCTGGGGAGCCTCCCGTGGAAGTTACAGGGAGCGCAGAGCAGTCTCCTCCACAGGCTACGGCGACAGCAGACGAAGGCTGGAGCAAACATCTCAAGGCTGGAGAGATCCATCTTACAGCATTGGTAGACCAGAGGATCTCCCGAAAAAGTCTAGATGTTAGAGAATATGACTCAGCATGAATACAACACGACCCCACGCCAAAACGAGGGGAAGCGCCCTGGTATTTAAAGCCCACAGGGGGACTAATTAGCCTGCCATCACAGGTGCGAGAGATAATAGAATATCAAACAGGTGTGGCCACTAAGGGTAAGGAACGAGAGGGTGGGGGCTAGAGAGAGTGAGTAGGGAATTCCTAACAGTAGGCTTAAAGAAGACAGAGAAAAGGTAGTGAGCAGCGGGCAAAACCTCACAGCCCCTCAACAGGCCACAACTGGGCAACATTAAATACGAGATTACTCGTTACTGAAAAATCTAACGCGTAACGCTGTTAATAATAACTGGATGTCACAGTATGATGTCATAATCAAACATTCTAGAACATTTGTGATAATAGTACATTCTAGAACATTTGTGATGTCACAGTATGATGTCATAATAGACCATTCTAGAACATTTGTGATGTCACAGTATGATGTCATAATCAAACATTCTAGAACATTTGTGATGTCACAGTATGAAGTCTACTTCACCGGTTTGACTGTGTATGAATGAATAATGGACTCTGTGAAGCGCTCTGGGTGTCATGAAGAGCGCTAACTTCTACTGTAAACCGAGACTATACTGTACTTCCACTGTAAACAGATACTATACTGTACTTCTACTGTAAACATATACTATACTGTACTTCTACTGTAAAACGAGTATATACTGCACTTCTACTGTAAACAGATACTATACTGTACTTATACTGTAAACAGATACTATACTGTATGTCTACTGTAAACAGATACTATACTGTACTTCTACTGTAAAAATATACTATACTTCTACTGTGCTAAGACCCTATACTTCTACAGTGAAAATATATGACTACACAGGACAGAATGTTGCTTACTGTTTACTCATCAGATATCTCTATACTCTGCGTCCCACAGAGCCCTCTTCACTCGCTGGAGCGACTCAGAGAAAGCAGTCTACAGTATCCCTGGGGTGTCCCCGGGTATGATGCAGCTCATCATAGAGTACTCCTACACACGCGTTGTGCTGGTGACAGCAGAGAACGTGGAAGAGCTTCTGGTGGCTGCAGACCAGCTTCTCATCACTGGCATAGTAGGAGCGTGCTCTGACTTCCTAGAGGGCCAGCTGTCTCTGGAAAACTGTGTCGGCATCTGGAGGTTCGCGGACATCTACAACTGCCCTGACCTGAGGCGCAAGGCCCATCTCCTCATCGTGTGCCACTTTGAGGAGATGCTGCGCGTCTCACAGGAGATTGTGGAGCTGTCCCCGCAGCAACTGGTGGACATCATCGAGAGGGATGACCTGAACGTGAAGAGCGAGGAGACGGTGTTCGAGGCCGTCCTCCGTTGGATCGACCACTCCCGCGAGGAGCGTAAAACACACATCCCTTTGCTGCTGCCCAAAGTAACTAATTGTATTACGGATACGAAAACATGGTTGCTAGTGCCTGAGCCACATTTATTTTAAATTTTCTTTTTATTATTTAACTTTTTCTTGTTTGTCTGTCTCTTGTCAAGGTCATTATGATTCATGTTACTGTTATTATTGTTGTCGTCGCTGTTGTCATTGTTATTATTATTATTGTACTGTTATGTTCTGTTTTATGTATGAAAAGAAAAGAAAAGAAAAACATTTATAAAAAATAAAAAAAAACGAATTGTATTACTGTGCATTACATTAAAGGGGAACTATTTTAATATTTCTTTCACTATTTGGGCACTTTTACACAAGTCCTGTGAGTCTATGGAACACCTCTGTAATATATATTTTTTTATTCATTGTTTTGTATTTCTAATCAAGTCCTCAAAAACAGCATTTTTCTACCTCAAGATCTCGAGCCGTTTTGAGCCTGGGCTCCAACCACTGTGTGCAGCTCATCTTGTACCGGTGTCTTTCTGACATGACAAATCATCACATTTTCAGATGACTCAGTTCAGTGAGGGTGAATATTGTGAGAGGAGAATTGGAAGAATGCGCCAATATGAGAATTAAAGACATAGATCATATTAATATAAGTTCACATATCTAGGAAACAATGCTAAACACTCAAAAAGGCCATTTATAAGATAGTTCCCCTTTAAAACAACACTAGGTTCCCTAGTACAGTGGTTGTCAAACATTTGGGTCCAAACTGTTCCCTAGCAACAGAAACCGTCTACAACCGATGTCTAAGTTGTACCCGCTGTCTGCTTGTCTCTTCCCAGGTTCGCATGGGCTTGATGAGGCCTGACTACTTCAGGAGCAACGTCCAGAACAACCCTGTGGTGTGGGACAGCCACGACTGCAGGCCCCTCATCCTCAGCGTCCTGAACCCCCCTGGCTCCGACAGGCTCCCAAACCCCCTGATGCGTCCACGCCTGCCCCAGGAGGTCCTATTGGCCATCGGAGGCTGCGGTGGCGGCAGCACGGCCATGGAGGCTTACGATATCCGAGCCGGTGGATGGATGGACGTGAGCGTTGAGGGGGAGAGTCCCCGGTGGGACCACAGCACCGCTTATCTCCACGGTCTGGTCTACTGCGTCGGTGGCTGGCACATCACAGCTCTCAGCAGTGTGTGCAGGTTCAACCCTGTCACTCGCAGCTGGCTGCAGGCGGCTCCCATGCACTCACGCCGCAGTGAGCTCAGCGTGGTTGTGTTGGACGGCTGTATCTATGCCATGGGAGGGTACGACAGTGGCGTGGTACTAAACACCGCCGAGCGCTACGAGCCTGAAACCGACCAGTGGACAGTGATCTCACCCATGCTGGAGCGCAGGCACGACGCCGGGGCAGCAGCCCTCCATGGCAAGGTGGGTGGAACTGAGGGACACAGGGTGCTAGATGAACACAAGGAACGTTAGATCAGAAATCATAAATGTCTTTATTGCCAAGTAAGCTTGCACATACAAAAGATGTGTCTGGGTCCTTTGGTGCATCAACATTAACAGACAATTAAAGTAGAATGAAATCAAATGGAATATATAAACTAAATTAGAATATTCTTTCTTATTACAGGTTTACATCTGTGGTGGCTTCAACTGGACGAGGTTGGAGTGGCTGTTCACAGCTGAGTGCTACAGCCCAGACACCGACCAGTGTACTCTGATCGCCCCCATGAGCAGCAGGCGTAGCGAAGTGGGAGTCGCTGCATACAGAGGACAAGTCTATGCGGTAGGTGCACACAGAGACAAATGCTTTATACTAGATATTTTTATAGAAAATATGTATCATTTGACTTTCAATGCTTCTGTGATGCCCTCATTTCCCTAAATGGATTAATACAGTGTCTGCCTGCCTTAACCACACACTAAAACATTCCTCTCATGTGTCTTGTCCTCAGGTGGGGGGGTTTGACGGTAGAAACGCCCTGCGTAGCGCGGAGGCCTACAGCCCCTTGACTGACTCCTGGAGCGCTCTGCCCGACATGCTCACCCCCCGCCGCGGCTTTGGCATCGCGGTGCTGGACGACCTGCTCTTCGTGGTCGGAGGCGTCAATGATAACTTCAGCACCATCTCCAAGGTGGAGCGCTACGACCAGAGCAGCGACAGGTGGACTGTAGCCGAGGACATGAAGACCCGGCGCAGAGGCCTAAGCTGCTGCATAATGCATGGCCTGCCTAACATGAGCCAGTACGCTGCTCCCCGTGGAGGAGGAGGAGGAGGAGGAGGAGGAGGAGGAGGAGGAGCAGGAGGAGGAGGAGCAGGAGGAGGAAGAGGAGGAGGAGGAGGAGGAGGAGGAGGAGGAGGAGGAGGAGGAGGGGGGGGGGGAGGAGGAGGAGGAGGAGGAGGAGGAGGAGGAGGAGGAGGAGGAGGAGGAGGAGGAGGAAGAGGAGGAGGAGGAGCAGCAGGAGGAGGAAGAGGAGGAGAGGAGGAAGAGGAGGAGGAGGAGAGGAGGAAGAGGAGGAAGCGAAGGAAGAGGAGCAGGAGGAGGAGGAGCAGGAGGAGGAGAAGCAGGAGGAGGAGGCGCAGCAGGAGGAGGATTAGGAGGAGGAGGAGAAGGAAGAGGAGGAGGAGGAAGAAGAGGAGGAGGAGGAGGAGGAGCAGGAGGAGGAGGAAGATGAGGAAGAGTAGGAGCAGGAACAGGATGAGCAGGAGGAGGAGGAGGAGGAGGAATAGGAGGAGGAGGAAGAGGAGGAGGAGGAGGAGGAGGAAGATGTGGAAGAGGAGGAGGAGGAGGAAGATGTGGAAGAGGAGGAGGAGGATTAGGAGGAGGAGGAAGATGAGGAAGAGGAGGAGGAGGAGGCGGAGGAGGAAGAAGAGGAAGATGAGGAGGAGGAAGATGAGGAGGAAGATGAGGAAGAGTAGGAGGAGGAGAAGGAGGAAGAGGAGGAGGAGGAGGAGGCAGCAGGGGATCCATCTAAGAACCTTAAACATTTGTTAGACCAAAAGAAATCCTACGAAATTAATAAATTACTATCAGCCAAAGGTGGTGCATTTCTTTCTTTCAGTAATTCAGACAATATCGGTTTTTAGTTTGTGTAATGTAATGTAATATCTGTTTTTAGTTTGTGTAATGTAATGTAATATCTGTTTTTAGTTTGTGTAATGTAATGTAATATCTGTTTTAGTTTGTGTAATGTAATGTAATATCTGTTTTTAGTTTGTGTAATGTAATGTAATATCTGTTTTTAGTTTGTGTAAAGCACATAATATGGGAACTTTTATCCATATGGTTGAGCCTGTTAGGAATTGCACCCCCAACCCAAGCAGATTGCAGATCACTCTCTCTATATGAAGGTAAAAAAGAAAATGTGGTAAAAATAATTGGCATAAAAAGGGCACTTTTTTATGAGGCACAAAAGGGCAGGCGCTTGTGCACCCGTTGGGCTCTATGTGTGCACGTGCCTGCTCACTGTGCCCTTGAGCAAGGCACCTCAGCTTTAACCGCTCCAGTGTTAGCTGCTCAGGGGCCAGTAGTAGAGTGCCTGGTCATAGTGTCTTTATACCTGTATCACTGGACATATAAATGCATATTAAATCAAATCAAATTGATTTGTAAAGCCCGAAATCATTAGTTAATGTCCCCATGGGCCGGACAAGTCTTCTTTAAACTATTCAAGAAGAAACATCCCAATAAATCAAGAACAAAAAACCCACCATGAAATCCAAAATAAATGTAAAGTAATAAATGCAACACTCCCAGACATACTCCAGCGAAGGTAAGGAAAAACCTATAGCAATAGGAAAAAAGCACCACAGGCGATGTGGAGGAGAGAAACCTTAGAAGGGCCGTTCAAGGGGGGATCCCCCTTCTTGGATGTCGGTGATAATAGTGTTGCTATGGATGGGTGGAGAATAAAACAGGCAAATAGTTGGTATGTATGTACATATACATGTAATAAAACACAAATATGTCCATGCAATAGCAACTGGGGTACATAAGACATTTTTTGATTTAAATATATTACAATTCTGTACATCTGTACATACATGTGATTAGCATTATACTCAGTAGAACAAATGTATATATCTTATACCCAGTTTAATCACTATATTAATATTACTATTGCACTTTACTGTTATATTTGCACTCGGGTTGGATGCCCCACTTATTTTCATTGTAATGTACTTATGCTGTATGATGACAATACATTTCAATGTAATCTAATCTAACTGGTACTATGACCTGAATGATGGTCCTAGAGGTCAGTGATTTGATGCTCTTTTGGTGTTTTGGCGATGGTGGCGTAAGACAGTGCTGTCTTAACGTAAGAGAGTGCCATCTTAACAGGTTGTGGGAAATCTCCCATATAGGCATTGGATTGGGTGGAGAGCTGGTGACTGCATGTGAATGCCCTCGTATGCCCTGTGTATGGGGACATGTCACCGATATAGACACACCTCTTCAATCAATATCTGAGATGCAAATAAATAAATAACCTTAATAAATATAATATTTATATTGTAGTGGGTTCTATAGAGACATAATTCCCCATGGTATTGTTTTGATGTGTTGATGGGGCACTGTCACTTTAAGGAGGTTGGTTTTGGGTTGGGCTGAGAGGAGACGCCCTGTGTGGGGTTTCATTGATAAATGTTTGATTACTACGAGCTGTCAGAAGCTAGCCCGGCATAGGTCTGACAGCTGTCACTTGTGCTACTGCGAAATAAATGACACACAGCTTTGTGTTGTCAACTGATAGAAATTGTGCGTTTCTCTATTCCGATTATTTCTACAATATAATATATATATAAATAACTGTCTTTTACTAGTACCTTACTACTATGTACTATGTTACTATCCGTATACTACTACCTACCATGCTAATATGTCTATTTTACTATGCACTCAGGGTGTAACACTCACGTTCAACACTATTTGACGAACGATGCCACTGACCATAAGCTGCCAGAGATGCACATCTCCTGCTGACCAGAAAACCACACACTTTTCTGATAGTGGGGTTCCTGGACACTCAGTCATTTAAAATGTATATGCGAAAGTTTCGTTTTCACTTCTAATTTGAAGATAAGGATCTATAGAACAATTTTGGTTTGAGTGTCAAGGAACCAGTTTAATTTAATAAAAACGTATCCAAAATGGCCACAATCGAAATCATGAATTCTTTAAAAACTTCTTAATGTTCACACAATTGCTGTGTAATATAATGTTGTATTGCTATTTTAAGTTAATACTGTGTGAGGAATCAACTGCAGTTCAAATATTGATGTTTTGAATATTCTGGTATGGCAAAAATCAAAGATGGCTGCAATTTCTGTATTTATTTCTAATTACGCTTCATAACTTTTATTCTATTAAACCTAGAATGGTGATGTTGGTGCCTGTACCTAGGTTTTCATGAATGAGTAATTGAATACAAATAAAATAAACATGATTGGAGCATATCTTATATGACAGGGATCGGCAATAGGCGGCCCGCGGGCCAACATTGGCCCGCCAGCAATCATTTCTGGCCCGTCAGATTATCTTGAGAATATGATATTTATTTGACGCGCGGGAAATATTCACTCGGGACGCCAGGGTGTCTTTTATTGTGAAGCTGTATCTATCTACCGGCAGTCATCAAAAGCATGTCTGTCACTATAGCCAATTGAAATGCTAGAAATGGTCAGGTGGACTGGGAGAACCAATGGAATAGTCCCACCGGGCCCCGTGTCTATTTCCCTAACGCACTTTCACTTCCGCGTTCGAGATGCGACTCGCGAGCGAGTTGAAGAAAACAAAACAAACATCTTTGGATAGCAACGGGGAAATATAACGCTTCTTTTAATAAACAGGAGCCATACTTAAAATACGGGTTTATTGCAACAGGTCGGTGATTCTTGCGTGCCGAGCCGACGTCCTCTCTGCATAATATGTGGCGACAACAACAACAACAACAACAACAACAACAACAACAACAACAACAACAACAACAACAACAACAACGAGGCAAGTTGGCAGATAAAGTAGCTGCATTCAACGCCAATCTGGAATTGGAGGGCGGCGAGTGGATATGACATGTTTCAAACATTAGCAGGGATTTTGGAGGACTTAACAACAAACAAGGAGGTATGGTGAGTCGTGTTTTCATGCATTCTGATCTGTTCATCACATGCCGGCGCCGCGGTGATCTGCAACAGCTGAGAGCTGTTCATGAATAAATGGATGAGTGAGAACTTTGTTTGGCGGATTGCAGAGTGGGTGCAGTGCAGTGCGGCGCAATGCACACGGTTGTTGCGGGGATGCAGACCAGAGAAAAACGTTTGTCTTTTTTCAATATCAGTATATTAAATTAGCCATTGTTTTTTATCCTGGCCCGCCAAGCAACGGCTTGGGGAAAATCTGGCCCGCGGCCAAACCTAATTGCCGACCCCTGTTATATGATATTTCACACAATGAGACAATACATATGTGGAGAACTAGAGTTAGATATGAGAACAGTAAACAACAGTTGATTGTGAAGAACAAACGATGATTGTGAAGAACGTCCTCATCACAAGAAAGGATCTGCATCTCAGCACCAATGTCAACGCCATGCCAAAGACCTGATGGAGTTCTTGCTGAGCAATGGGAATCCCTTTGAGGAGGGCAGTAAAGACCTGGTTACATTAGACAATAAGGTGTGTGAGGGCGGATTTCAGAATCATGTATATATATATGGACATTGTTCCAACACATCAAAGCCTTTAGTATTGAGGGGAGATGAAGAGAAGAGTGTTACCTCTACCATGTCCTGCTGCTGTATTGTACTGTGTTGTAATTACAGCAGGGGGAAGGAAACCAGGAGAGCTGAAGGTGACTCTGTTCATTATGGCCTATTCATAACCCAGCATGTTTGACTAACTAGACAGCGTCACCCGTCCTCTCCCTAACGGTATGTACCGTGTTGGCCTGGATAACCCCCGCCCTCAGTACAGGTCCTGAAGATACGGCAGGAAGTGGGATGACGTGACATATCTTAGTTGTAACTGAGGGGTACAATTCCCTGACTGTATTACTAGATATGATACTTACTACCACTACCTTTGTACTTAATATTCGGCCACCCAGTACACGGCATAAATATATTATCATGAACACTCTCACGTAGATGAAACGGATCCAACACAAATGTACGAATTAGAAACAGGTCTTTATTTCCTACACAGCGATGGTGTGTAGAATAAGCACTTAATCACTTAATTACATTTATGAATTGAAATAGTATGCACTTTTATGGCAAGGAGTATTCGTCGGTATATCAATAGATAATGTCCAATCTCTGAAGGCGCAGGTGGTAAATATACGACCTGGAATAGTTAAGGAATAACAGCAATGATACTTTAATGATTATAGGCTGGATACACTAGAGGGGGTTAATCCGGTCGCTTGTAAGCCGACAGGAGTAGGAGGGGGGGGGGGGGTAGAATCCAGCTGCCTCGTCCGGCCAAGGGTATCCCAGGTGAACCCACTGTAGTGCCGTTCAATGCGCCGGCGATCCTTGGACCACAGATGAAAGCAGGTGGACTCTTTGTGGGCCGGCTCTCTCCGGTCCACGGGGGAGAGATGTGGAGAGACCTCGTCTTGCAGAGCGTCTCCTCACCTTGCGTCCTCTCCAGGGGGGGGGGGTTCCAACACACGGTAGTGTCGGGGGTCTTTATCCATAGAATAATCAAAGTATCCAAAGCATAATCCGTGCCTGGGAAGGCGGGCTGTCGTCGGTAGAATAATCCGGTATACAGGTCCACTCGCTCGTCGGCTCTGGGGCTCCTCGGGTGCAGCTTCACATAGGGTCAACCACCCTGGGTAAGCAGCCAGTTCTCTGCCCGAAACGATGGGGTACTGACTACGGTAGTATTCTCACCGCACGAAGCACTATATATTAACAGACTATTATTAGCTTAATAGACTACGTCCAACTCGACGATATAGTGCCAAATATGACTATTCAAATATTAATATACACGATGTCTCAATACCGATGGTAGGCCGAACTTGGCCTTACTCCCACACGTGGCATCGCGGGGAGGCTTTACGTCTGTGACTCTATTGGAGGGTAAGAAACTGGACTGAAAAGAAAGTCCTACTTTAGTAGCGCAGTATATATACGCACTATGAACAAATAGTCCCATTAGTGGTGCGGTAGCCAAATTCCTACGCGGAACTAGGACTTGTTCGTACATGTCGAGCGGTACGTTTGAACTGGGTCTGAGGGGTATGGCAGCCTGGCACCAAGGTCTCGACCAATAGTAGAATGGAGACTATTATGGGATGTTCAGTAGGCTAGAATGGATATTCAATGCATATTGTACAAGGAATATACAAGGGATATCAGGGAATATTAGAGAATATACAAATACAATTAAATATATATATATAAATAAATATATATATTCGGTTTAATCTGGCCCTTCACAACAGCCACCCCCTGAATAGGTCCCAGACCTAATCAGTTAAACGGAGACAGATTAATCGCGTTGTCTATTTACACATAAGGGTTTGCTGTAGGGGTCAGTCAACTTCACAAAGTCATAGGGTTGTAGGGTCATGGTCATCATCGATTGTGTCTGGGAGTCGAGGCAGTTCTATGAGCCTTGCCACGGGACGGGTGTAAGTGCGACCCTGGACGAGCACTTCAGCTGCTCGGACCTTGCCGTCGGCACCGGTGATCACTTTGCTTACGCGGCCGGCCGGCCACATAGCTCTGGGCAGTGATTGATCAATAATCATGACGACTGTTCCTTCTGTCAAATTGTCTCTCTCCTTTACCCACTTCTGGCGGGTCTGCAGAGACGGTAGGCAGTGCAGTAGGAAACTGTTCCAAAACCCGTCGGCTAATACTTGGCTGTACCTCCACATTCGTCGGCCGTTCGCTTCTTCAGGCCGGTACATTGTCTGGGGTAATGTGGGATCTAGCCGCCCCATCAGGAGTGTGTTGGGGGTAACTGGGTCGATATCCGCCACATCACTGGAGACATATCCGAGGGGCTTCGAGTTAAGTACTCCCTCAATCTCCGTGAGCACTGTCATTAGGACTTCTTCCGCCACAGTCTGGGCCCCAAGTACTGCGTACAGGGCTGTCTTTATGGAGCGCACTTCTCGTTCCCAAGTGCCACCGAAGTGGGGTGTGCGTTTGGGGGGTTGAATTGGAAATCAACCTGTGCTGGAGCGAGGTGGGTCTTAAGTTCTGGGCCCATAGCTTGGAAGCTCTCTCTCAGCTCTCTTTCGCCGCCTTTAAAGTTTGTCCCATGATCGGACAATAGGGTAGACGGTCTTCCTTTCCGTGATATGAATCTACGGAAGGCCATAAGGAATGAGTCTGTGCTCATGGTCGGGAGAAGCTCGATGTGTATCGCTCTGGTGGTCATGCATTTGAATACAATACCCCACCGCTTCTCGGTTCCTCTTCCTTTCTTTATGTGCAGCGGGCCAAAGCAGTCCATACCCGTTGAGTGGAATGGCTTGTCACCGATTCGGAGGCGACATGGAGGAAGGTCAGCCATCCTTGGTATGCTGGGCTGCGCGCGCCACTTGCGGCAGTCTAGACATGTTCGTTGGAAGCGTCGTACCGCCTCTCTTCCTTGTAGGATCCAGTAACGACGTCTGATTTCCGCAAAGACTCTTTCTGCTCCTGCGTGATGTACATCCTCATCGTATTTCTTTATAATCAGCTCTGTGACCTTGTGTCGGCTGTTCAATACGATCGGGTATTTAATGTCATCCGGTAGATTGGGGGCTCTGCGTAGGCGACCACCCACTCTGATGAGGGTGTGAGCGTCGCTCTCGGGGGCCAGGTGAATTAATCTGCTGTCGGATGGGACGGGCTTTCCTCCCTGTAGACAGGCCAATTCATCTGGGAACGAGTCTCTCTGGGCTCGCTGCAGTAGAAGCAATTCTGCTTCCTCGTAGTTAGCTGCTGACATATCAGCGGGGGACTTGCACTCCGGGTGGTACCGCAGGAATGTTCTTTGTTGTGCACTCTCTATGGACGTGCAATCGTTTATGTTAGGGTCGGTGGAGGCTACGGTGCTCAATCCACAGAACACAGACTTCTTAATTTCCACCTCCTCTGGACTTGCTTCCCTCGGGATAGGCATGGGCCACTGTCCTTCCGGGAGTCTTAGGAATGCGGGGCCGTCACTGTAGACATTGCGACGGGTGAGGTCATCCAGGGGCATCCCCCGGGTGATGACGTCAGCTGGGTTCTGTTTTGTATCAACGTAGCGCCACTCTGTTTCTCCGGTTAACTCTTCGGTTAAGTCTTGAATCTCGGTGACTCTGACTCCCACGAAGACTTTGTACTTGCATGAGTCCGATTTGATCCAGGCGAGTACCGTCGTGGAATCTGACCACAGGATTGTTCTAGACACCGGTATGGTGAGCTCACGTTGGATGAGCGTGGCTAGGTGCGCTCCGGCTAGGGCTGCGCAGAGCTCTAGACGTGGGATAGATTGTTGCTTGCGTGGGGCTATTCTCGAGCGGGCGAGGACAAATGCTGTGTAGATCTCTCCCCCTTGGTCTTGGGCCCGCAAGTAGGCTACTGATCCGTATGCGACCTCTGAGGCGTCACTGAAGACGTGTAAGTCCATTTTACATGTCTCTGGCCTCACCTTGGGTGGGAAGTAGCTTCGGCGCATATTAACGCCTGGGAGTGAGTGGAGCTCCATCTCCCACTCTCTCCAGGTGGATGCAAGGTGTGCGGGAATGGGGTCGTCCCAGCCCTGGTCCTTGTCCCACAATGCTCGTACAATCATTTTTCCCCTGGTGGTGTACGGTAGAATACATCCTAGCGGGTCATATTGTCGGGCGAGTGTTGTGTACACACTCCGTCTGGTGGTCGGCGCCGCCGCCGGCCTTCCCTGCTCCGTAGTCAGGGGCTTGTGTCTGTAGTGAAGCGAATCTGTTTTGAATCGCCACACCAATCCCAGGGTCATCTCCTGGGCTTCTCCCGGGATTGTAGCCATCCAGGTCTCGCTGCTGGCTGCCTTGTCCTCGGAGGAGAGGCTGCGCAGTACTTGCGGATCGCTGCTGGCCCACTGCCTGAGATCAAAGCCGCCTTTGATCAATGAGGCGCGGAGTTTAATCAGGAGAGCCTCGGCTTCTTCCTGGGTTGAAAGGCTTTGTAGACAGTTGTCTACGTAGAAGCTGTTCTTTACGCTGTGTCGGACCTCCTCGTCCGCTGCTGGGTCCTCTGCTACATGTTTCTGTAGTGCAAATGTCGCACAGCAGGGGCTGCACGTCGTTCCGAAGGGGAGGACTTCCCATTGGTAGATGGCTGGGTGCTCATCTCCTGGCTTCTCTCTCCATAGGAACCGTAACAGGGGCTTGTCCGCCTCTACTAATCTCACCTGCAGGAACATTCCTTTAATGTCCCCGCTGATGGCCACCTTTTCCTGGCGGAAGCGGAGTAGAACGCCGAGTAGGGAGGGGCCGAGTGTGGGACCGGGCAGTAACTCTTTATTCAGATTTTGGGATCCGATCTGGTAGCTGCAGTTAAATACTATGCGGTCTTTACCGTTGTGATGGACCTTGTGGTGGGGCACATACCACGATTCAGTGGTCTGGTCAGCCTCTTTAATGTCCATCTTTGTGACGTGTCCCGCTGTGATGAGCTTCTCAATCTCAGCGCGGTATACACTCTCTTGGGCGGGGTTCTTGGCTAAGCGCCGCTCCGTGTTCAGCAGGTACCGTTCTATGGCGTCTGTCTTGGCGTGGAAAGTAGGCATTCCTTCTCGCCGCAGGAGTGGCGTGGCGTATCTCAACACGCCGTTGACCGGGACTCTCTTGGTCCCTGTCTCGAGGAGGTGAATGGCGTAAATGTCATCTTTAGAGCGAATGTCTTTCTTTCCATTCTTAAAGGGCATTTGTTCCAAGCTCCATAGCCGCTCTACGTGTTGCAGGAGTGCGGTTTCTCCCTCTGTGACTCGGGAGTGGAGACATCTAGTGGCTGTACTTCGGTTGAGAGATTTGGCGAGCGGGCCTTGGAGAGTCCATCCCAAACGGGTCTCGACTGCTGCAGGACAGCCTCGGGGTCCGGTATGAACCCGGTCTATCGGGACAATGAGGTCTGCATGGTCGGAGCCTATCAACAGGGTCGGCATAGCATTGTCTATGAGCGGGATCGGTAACTTGCGCAGATGTGCATATTTCTCCATCAGCTTGGCGACGGGGTATGTGTACCGCGACAGTCCTATTTCTTGGCTGGTGAAAGCGTCTGCAATCTGGTACCGTCGCTCAGGCTGGCCGCTTGCTGCGATAGAGAATGAGACATTCTCGCCCTTTATCGTCTTCAAATCTCGTCTTATTGTCCGAATTGTCATTTGGGTTTCGCTTCCCCGCAGCCCTAGCTGGGCCGCAGCGGAGGCGAGCAGCAGGGTCTTCTCTGACCCGTCATCGAGGACGGCGTAAGTGTCCAGGACTTTATTCTGGTAGCTTAGTGTCACACGCACTACTTTTAGGAGTACTCGGGCTCCACTGCTGCTGGCGGGATCGATGTACATGACGCTCGCTTTGCGGCTGGATGGTGCAGGTGAAGGGCGCCGTCTGTTACTGTCGTGAAGTATGTCCAGATGGGCTCCATCGCACTTGGTGCACCTTTTCTTTAAGCGGCATTCGGCTGCCATGTGTGAGCGCGCACAGCGAAAACAGCGCTTGTTGGACTTTATCCATTGACCTGCTTCCTCCGCGTTCAGCTTGGGGAAGGAGTCACATTGCGCTAGCCAGTGTTCTTTCTCACAGTAGGGGCACACTATCTTCCACTTCTCCGTTCTGGAGGGGGTACTGTGGCTCCTGCTGCTCGGTACTGACTCCGATTGGTGCATCACAGTCACCGATCTTCTTCCATCATTTAGTCGTCTGGTTCCTTCTCTGGAGCCAGGGGTGCTCCGTCCGAATGTATCTAGCCGTAGGCTGCTGACTTCTCTCGCCAGGAAGTCTGCTAGATCGAGGAGGTTCGGTTCGGGGCCATTCGGGTCTCTGTGGTCCCTCTGCCGCCTAAAGCGCTCCTGACGAGCGGGCGGCAGCTTCTGCAGGATCCTTTCCACATTTTAGTTGGCGTAAAGTTCATACTTCCCCTTCTCTCTTTGCGCTCCCAACATCCCTACCAGGGACTGCACTCTGATGGACAGGTCGTCCAGTGCTCGATTGTCTATTGCTGGGGGTAAGCGGTCGATGTGTCGGATCTCCTGGATCACGTAATCCCATATGCGCCCATACCTCTGGTCCAATGCTACCAGCGCTGCTGTGTATGGGGTGGTGGAAGTCGCGTAGGCGAGCGCTATATTATGTGCGCGGGGCACCTTTAAGTGCTGCAGTAGGATGGCGTATTTGTGGCGTTCATCCAATACATCCACCAACATGGTCTCCAGACACATGCGGAGTTCTGTATACTGGGCCCGGTTCTCTTGGGTGAAGTCGGGTACCATAGGCGTGCCAATGTATGACGCTGACTGTGGATACATCGGCGAGCGTTGGGGGAGAGGCCTCCTAGGCGAGTCTCCTCCCGCTCCTTGGTATGGGCTGGTACCGGCAGTGTACCATGGCCCGCTTGTCCAGGTGCTGTTCCTCGGTGCGGGTCGTGCGTCGTGCTCACCCGTGTATAGAGTCGGGGGTCTGTAGCGCAGCTCCGCGGGAGTATAGCCTGGGCTGTACCGGACCTCCTGGTCCGGTAGAGTACTGTGCTGTCTTCGGGCGCGGTTCTCCTCCTCTTCCTCTTCGTCTTCAGTTAGGTCATCCAGTGCTTGTAGTCTCTGGTTTAGCCTCTCCACAGGATATGCTGCTCCTTCCCGGTTGCTAGGTCTCGCTTGGACCGGTGGGGGGAGGTGGTCTGTGGGGGGTATAGACCTCGTCTGTTGGTCAAGTTCAGGGTTGTTTACTCGGCTAGGGGATGCCGCCCGGGAGGTGTGTCTAGACGAGTTCCTGGAGCCTCTGGCGGAGGGAGAGGGTGTTGTCCGTCTGATCAGCTGTTCTATTAGTTGCGCTTGCTGTCTGTCGCGCTCTGCGTCCCGTAGAGCACCAGCAGCTGCTCGCTGGCTGTCTGCTCGGTCTCGGGCCACATTCTCTTCCATCTGAATGCGTCTTATTTCCAGGCGTATGTGCTCTTCTTCGCTCCGTTGCTGTATCTGCAATCGATCGCGTTCACCCTGGAGTCTATCGCGTTCAGTAGAGGCTTTCAGGCTGACGAGGAATGCCTGCTGTAGGGTCCTCTCTGCCTCGCTGGGAGAAGGCGGTTGTATAGGGGAGCCTTCCCTCGGGGTACTCCTTGCGGAGCCTTGGAGCTCTATCTCCACGGTGCTCTCCCCGTCTTCTTCCGTGCCGAGTTCTCTCTCGGTAGCGTTGTATTCCTCCCGGGACTCATCGGGGACTACTTCTTCAGTACTGGCGGGGTGTGAAGTCATGTCTGGTTCCCACTGGTCCCCACCGTGAACTTGGTCAGTTACATTAGAGCCCGTAGGGGCCTCTATGGTCGGGGTAGTCTGGGCGTTGGGGTTAGACATACTTTTACTTTCTAGTTTTACCGCGTTTACTGTTAGTAGAAGACTAGGTTGTTGACTGACAGCGTAAGCCTCTAAGTACTGAGGGAGCCGTCGTTCGCGCTGCAGGCGTTGGTTAGGAGGATCGTTTCGTGGAGTGTTCATCATAGGCCATTTCAATATTAATAACACTATATTAATATTACACTAATTACCATCCGGCTCGAAGGACCAATTGTAACTGAGGGGTACAATTCCCTGACTGTATTACTAGATATGATACTTACTACCACTACCTTTGTACTTAATATTCGGCCACCCAGTACACGGCATAAATATATTATCATGAACACTCTCACGTAGATGAAACGGATCCAACACAAATGTACGAATTAGAAACAGGTCTTTATTTCCTACACAGCGATGGTGTGTAGAATAAGCACTTAATCACTTAATTACATTTATGAATTGAAATAGTATGCACTTTTATGGCAAGGAGTATTCGTCGGTATATCAATAGATAATGTCCAATCTCTGAAGGCGCAGGTGGTAAATATACGACCTGGAATAGTTAAGGAATAACAGCAATGATACTTTAATGATTATAGGCTGGATACACTAGAGGGGGTTAATCCGGTCGCTTGTAAGCCGACAGGAGTAGGAGGGGGGGGGGGGTAGAATCCAGCTGCCTCGTCCGGCCAAGGGTATCCCAGGTGAACCCACTGTAGTGCCGTTCAATGCGCCGGCGATCCTTGGACCACAGATGAAAGCAGGTGGACTCTTTGTGGGCCGGCTCTCTCCGGTCCACGGGGGAGAGATGTGGAGAGACCTCGTCTTGCAGAGCGTCTCCTCACCTTGCGTCCTCTCCAGGGGGGGGGGGGTTCCAACACACGGTAGTGTCGGGGGTCTTTATCCATAGAATAATCAAAGTATCCAAAGCATAATCCGTGCCTGGGAAGGCGGGCTGTCGTCGGTAGAATAATCCGGTATACAGGTCCACTCGCTCGTCGGCTCTGGGGCTCCTCGGGTGCAGCTTCACATAGGGT
Organism: Notolepis coatsorum; assembly: GCF_963971535.1. NCBI lineage: Eukaryota > Metazoa > Chordata > Actinopteri > Aulopiformes > Paralepididae > Notolepis > Notolepis coatsorum. Next base: position 84,537,206 of record NC_140179.1, on the reverse strand, counting down.
CAACCACCCTGGGTAAGCAGCCAGTTCTCTGCCCGAAACGATGGGGTACTGACTACGGTAGTATTCTCACCGCACGAAGCACTATATATTAACAGACTATTATTAGCTTAATAGACTACGTCCAACTCGGCGATATAGTGCCAAATATGACTATTCAAATATTAATATACACGATGTCTCAATACCGATGGTAGGCCGAACTTGGCCTTACTCCCACACGTGGCATCGCGGGGAGGCTTTACGTCTGTGACTCTATTGGAGGGTAAGAAACTGGACTGAAAAGAAAGTCCTACTTTAGTAGCGCAGTATATATACGCACTATGAACAAATAGTCCCATTAGTGGTGCGGTAGCCAAATTCCTACGCGGAACTAGGACTTGTTCGTACATGTCGAGCGGTACGTTTGAACTGGGTCTGAGGGGTATGGCAGCCTGGCACCAAGGTCTCGACCAATAGTAGAATGGAGACTATTATGGGATGTTCAGTAGGCTAGAATGGATATTCAATGCATATTGTACAAGGAATATACAAGGGATATCAGGGAATATTAGAGAATATACAAATACAATTAAATATATATATATAAATAAATATATATATTCGGTTTAATCTGGCCCTTCACAACATTAGTTATCTAATTTATAGCACAAGTTATTAAAAACATGAGCCGTATGCCGAATATAGATTCTTGACGAGTCGGAACACGTGGATGGAATGTAGGTCTGGGGGGCGATATGGCCAGAATGGCAGCGTTTTTCCAGTACATGTTACAATGTGATAGGACATATTTTGTATGTTGTTATCTTGTAATACAATTATCATGGTACTACTTCATTAAAATTTTAAATGTTCTTCTTTTTTTCTTTTCTATACTGCTGCAAGGAACCATTTTCGTATTAACTCGTACAGGTATGTATATTCTTTATAATAGGTATATTTTGTGGGTGACGTTATAGTAAAAATCCATAACCATGCACAGATGCATGGCCGTATATTATGTTCATATTCTGTATACCTCTCAGCCCTAAGTATGCTTTTTAGAACTTTCAGAACGACACATGTTTAGCCAATGTATATTAGCATTACAAATACATATTTTTTTTTACAGCATCAAAATACATTGGAGACTTGGAGGATGGTCTGGTTTTAAGCCCATTTGTTTCAATTTGTATTACAGATTGCACCTTTAATAGACACTACACTTCCCCACAAGTAAGCCCTGGCAATAATACCTGCGTCTTGGCTCGTGGCTCTCATGGGGATATCTGTGGACGTGAGGATTTAATGCGTAGAAGCTGCTGCTGCTGTCGAGAGCCATTACTTCAGCTGCTCTGGAGGACACTTGGGTAGCAGTGCTGCACGTGACGTCTGAGGCACAGAGGCGTGGGCAGCTAGTGAGGCATCTCCAGAGTATCGATGGCACTACATTCTCAACAGATGAGATACCATCTGCTGTGACCCGGACCACAGAGGCTCCAGGGGAACCACCAGCAATTTCCACAAGGTCAACGGTCAAGGAACTGCCAACGCTGGGCGAAAACATAAAGGGGGCGAATTCACAAAGGGATCGATTGCGCGGCTTTTTCTGACACAATGCCTGTGCAAATAGCTCCAAAGCCCACATCTTGCTATTCACAGAGCTCGCAACAAAGGGTGAAATACGGTGCTATAACTGCGTTGCCGGTAGCATTGCGTCTTGGTGCGTCGGTGCTATTTGCGGGTATTTAAATGAGGTAATATGGGCGGAACATGTGCCCCTTTCTATGCAAATTAGCCTCATTGCAAAAATCCGAGTTTTTGAAATTTTTTGGATTTCTCAAGAGTTTTAAAAAATGATCGGACTTTTCCGAGTTTTTGAAATGTATCAGACTTTTCCTAGTTTTAGAAATGTTTCTGATTTCTCAGTTTTAAAAAAAATTCGGATTTTTCCGAGTTTTTGAAATTTTTCTGACTTTTACGAGTTTTTTAAATTGTTCGGGACTAAGGGGGTGTGGCCTAATGGGGCGTGGTTTAACGGTCGGGGGAGTGGTCAACATCGACCAATGAAAGAGGATATCCCTACCGAGTACAATGGCACAATCCGCAAGTCTATGACAAACGGTTCAAGAGATACACTGAGGGGGTGTGGCCTAAGGGGGCGTGGTCTAAGGATCGGGGGAGTGGTCAACATCGACCAATGAAAGAGGATATCCCTACCGAGTACAATGGAACAACCCTCAAGTCTCTACGACAAACGGTTCAAGAGATACACTGAGGGGGTGTGGCCTAAGGGGGCGTGGTCTAAGGATCGGGGGAGTGGTCAAATCGACCAATGAAAGGTGGTCAACATCGACCAATGAAAGAGGATATCCCTACTGAGTACAATGACACAACCCGCAAGACAGAGGGCGCTGTCAAGCAATTCAGTACTGCTACACAGAGGGGCAATAAAGGGTTAAGTCAATGAGGTCATTGGCAGGGCAGCTGAGCCATGAGCCATGAGCCTCACAGCTGTTAGGCTGAACCAATCATGAGCCATGAGCCACACAGGTAATGTAATCACAAATGACTTTGCATTTTCACTTTGAATGTATTCCAATGGAGGCAGATGCATGACTGCATTGTCACATTGATTAAAAGAAAACTATACGAGATGAAGCGTTGTGACGCGCACGTGAGCACTTCAACGAGTAGGCGAAGGGTTGTGTGCGATATTGTGGCATTCCTTCGACAATTGTGGCCTCGGTGGCGATCGGAACAGAAGGGGAAAAAAGCTAAAAAATCATCGGATTCCTAGAGTGGAATTACATTGGGGTCTATGGGGAAGAGAACCTTCAAACAAAAATCAGTTGAGATAGAAATGTCCAATTCCATTTTTTTTCCATTATTTCTTTTGTGAGCGAACAGACAGCCGTGTCATCGTTTTGACGTGTTTGTTTTTTTTCTACGTCCAAAATTGAGATCACTCTCGCAATTTACCCAAGGTAGTGGAAAAAAAATTATTTCAGCTACCGCACTCTAACTTGCAATGCATTTCCAATGGGACTGAAATGTTCCTGTTTAAAGTCGATTCGTAGCCAAACGGTGTGGTGAAACTTTCCAAGTTCGAATAGCGATGTTGCCATAGGCAAGCTGGTCGTTTTGATACCTTTTACGTGTATGGGGCCCGAACGCTCTGGCAAGAGTAGTGTTTGCAAAATCGGTGGAATAAAGAAAGAATAAAAATAGACAATTCCATGCGGGGGAAATTGTGAAAGTGTGGGTGACGCCTGTGCACCGCCGGCCAACGGGAGAGGGTCTCTCGCAAGTCTCTATGACAAACGGTTCAAAGGATACAAAAAGGGGGCGCAGCCTAAGGATCGGGGGAGTGGTCAACATAGACCAATGAAAGAGGATATCCCTACTGAGTGCAATGACACAACCCGCAAGTCGCATAGCACACTATTACACTATTACACACTATTACACTATTACACACTATTACACTATTACACTATTACACACTATTACACTATTACACTCTATTACACTCTATTACACTATTACACTATTACACACTATTACACTATTACACTATTAGACACTATTACACTATTACACTATTACACTATTACACACTATTACACTATTACACTATTACACACTATTACACTATTACACACTATTACACTATGACACACTATTACACTATTACACTATTACACACTATTACTCTATTACACTCTATTACACTATTACACTATTACACTATTACACACTATTACACTATTACACTATTACACACTATTACACTATTACACACTATTACACTATTACACTATTCCCCACTATTACACTATTACACACTAATACACTATTACACTATTACACTATTACACACTATTACACTATTACACTATTACCCTATTACACTATTACACACTATTACACAGTATTACACTATTACACTATTACACTATTACACTATTACACACTATTACACTATTACACTATTACACTATTACACACTATTACACTATTACACACGATTACACTATTACACTCTATTACACTCTATTACACTATTACACTATTACACACTATTATACTATTACACTATTACACACTATTACACTATTACACTATTACACACTATTACACTATTACACACTATTACACTATTACACTATTACACACTATTACACTATTACACTATTACACTATTCCCCACTATTACACTATTACACTATTACACACTAATACACTATTACACTATTACACTATTACACACTATTACACTATTACACACTATTACCCTATTACACTATTACACACTATTACACTATTACGCACTATTACACTATTACACTATTACACACTATTACACTATTACACACTATTACACTATTACACTATTACACACTATTACAATATTACACACTATTACACTATTACACTATTACACACTATTACACTATTACACAATATTACAATATTACACTATTACACACTAATACACTATTACACTATTACACACTATTACACTATTACACAAGAGATACACTAAGGGGGTGTGGCCTAAGGGGGCGTGAAGAGGGATAAGAAGAAGACATGGGAATAGGGAGACAAAGAAACAAAGAGAAAACAGTGTAATTGAGCAGAAGAAAGAAATGAGAGACGGAAAAGAGAGGAACAGAAAAACAGAGAGGGAGACAGAAAAATAGAGAGAAAGGGAGAGCGAAAGAGAGAGATGGAGAGACAGAGACAGAGGAGAGAGAGAGAGAGAGAGAGAGAGAGAGAGAGAGAGAGAGAGAGAGAGAGAGAGAGAGAGAGAGAGAGAGAGGTAGAGAGAGAGAGGTAGAGAGAGAGAGGTAGAGAGAGAGAGGTAGAGAGAGGTAGAGAGAGAGAGATACAAAGAATGAAGGAAACTCCAGTAGAGGAAGAATCCCTGGAGATGTTGGACTGTAGGCTGGCTCCACCCGGCTGCCAGCGCCCGAAGGGGGGAGCAGCAGGATCAACTCAACGCACCATCTGAGCTCCGAACAGAATGTAAACAACAAAGGGAGCTGTGGGGCGTTTCATTAATGCTACAGAGAGTCCAGTTTAACACCACTCACTAAAGTCCTTGGGCACACACAGACAGACACACACACACACACACACACACACAGACAGACACACACACACACACACACACACACACACACACACACACACACACACACACACACACACACACACACACACACACACACACACACACACACACACACACACACACACACACACACACACACATTACACACACAAAGACACACACACAGACAGAAACACACGCAAGCATGCACGCAGACATGCGCGCACACACACACACACACACACACACACACACACACACACACACACACACACACACACACACACACACACACACACACACACACACACACACACATGTAGCTGGGGAGAAATACAACCTACGTTAGGGAAGCTAGATCTCGTAATATGTTTTAAAAAATAAGCTAAAAGAGGCATTTAAAGATGGTAAACTACCTCCAAGCAATTATCTCACTTATTATTAAAAAAAAAAAAACAAAAAAAAAAAAAAAGCCAAAGACTCAAATGATTGTAAAAGCTATATCGCCCAATTTGTTTAATATCAGTCGACTGTCGACTACTCTCTAAAATACTAGCTAGACTAGACAAAATGCTTGGCTCACTTGTAATCCAGACCAGGTAGGGTTTATTCGACAAAGAAATCCTGCTGATAATGTAAGACGTTTATTAAATATTATGTGGTCTGTCCGAAACTCTTAACCACCCAGCAGCAGCTATTTCACTCGATGCTGAAAAAGCATTTGATAGGGTGGAATGGATGCTACACACACTCAGAGCAAAAAATAAATAGCTGTATATCATCCTACTTTAAATTAGGCAGAGGCACCAGAGAGGGTTATGCACTCTCGCCAGGACTATTCTGCTTAGCTGTCGAACCTTTTGCAATAGCCATTCGGAAAAACCCAGACATCCAGCGAATCAAAATGAAAGAAACTACACATAAATTACTGCTTAACGCTGCACATTATGTATTATGGCTAGCCTCAGATCCTGCTAGATCAATCATAGCAGTTCTAGACAATATTGAATCATTCTCCAAATGATCTGGGTATGAGGTCAATTGGGCAAAATCGGAGGCTCTCCCCCTAAATTCATACTGTCCAAAAAGTCTCTTGCAGGCCGGGGTGTTTCAGTGGCCTACTGAAGGTCTCAAATATTTGGGTATTGTAACGTTTGGGGTTTTTCTCTCCTCAGGGAGCAAAGCGTTACCTGGTGGTAATTGACCTGTCTATCTGCCCTAATTGCATTCATTGGCACCTGGTGTGTCTAGTTAAGGTGGCTTTATATGCTCTTCCGTGTTACTACTGAGACTGTGAGTCGATCATCAGACCTCCCGTGAGAAATACCTGTGTGAGTAAATCATATCGCTATTAGGAGGATAGTACATTCGCCACTGTTCAGATTTGTCGTGTCTCTTTGACTGCCGTGTCACCCCGTTATCATATGTATTATATTTCTGTGGTGTATGCAACGTCGTCGTTTGATGCATTTATTGCAGCGCGTTTTGGAGACTTGCTTTCTCCCATTTGTTTTTTCCACTGTGTCATGCGTATCATTGAGCTACTCGAATTAAAGGAGCAGTGCTCAAATTCGAAAATCAACATCTGTCTCTCGTCGTTTCTGTTCTGCACTGCACCTGGGTCCAACACATAGCAGCAAAATCATAGAAACAAATCTGGACACCCTCTTTAAGAAAATTTCAATAGATACAAAATGTGGTCATCATTGTGCCTTTCTTTATGGGGAAAGATTAAAATAAACTGTATACAGAGAATTTATTATTTGCTTCCAGTGTTTACCAATTGCCATTCCTCATAAATATTTGTAAATATATGACAATATCTGTAAGAATGTTTTGTGGAATGGCAAACGCCCAAGGATAAGGTTTAGAACAGCTACAAATTCCAGTTGATAAGGGTGGTATGGGTCTCCCTAAAATTATACTGTATCATTATGCATTCTGTCCTAGGCATACAGTATAGCTCAATGGACACTACCACCTGAGAGCCCCCCCCCCCCCCCCCCCCGGTATCATATTGAGTCCAGTTTATTTTCCCCACTTACTCCACTTGATGCCTTTTCTACTAAATTAACTTCTGAACTACAAACTCACGCCATTATAGCCAATCTTTATTATATATGGAAGAATATTTCCAGAGCCGTTAATATAAATGTGTATCTCTGAATCCTGCATTTGGAAGAACCCCAAACTATGCATTGGCGAATCATCCTTCTTATGGAAGGACTGGGCAAATAATAATCTTTTTTTTTATCCACTTTTTCTCCTCCATTTTTTAAATTGTTTCTCCCATCCCAATTTAGCCGTGCAAATTCTCCCCTCCCCTGTCTTGATCGTTGCTCGCATGTGCCCCCCACTGGCCGGTCGTAGGGAGGATAGAAGCCCATCACATGTCCCCTCCGATACATGTGGAGGCAGCCAGTCACATCTTTTCACCTGCCAGCGCGGACTCTCATTGGCGAGGAGTAACGTGTAGGAGGCTCACACTATCCCCCCCAGTTTCCTGTCTCTGCTGTGCAGGCGCCCTGACCGACCTGTAGGAGTCGCTGTTTACCACCCAACATCGACTTCCACCCGCTAACTCTGCCAATTGAGTCAGTATAACGGCTGGCCCAAGCCGGAGGCAACGCTGACAGCCGGATTCTATACCGGTGTCTCTTGTGTTGGTGACGAGCGCAATGTCCGCTGCGCCACCCAGCTGCTTAAATAAAGGAATTATTAAACGAGCAGATGTAGACTAGGGACATAGTATTAAGTCATTTGATAAACTGGTTCAAGAATATAATCTTTCCAGAAGTAGCTTCTGCCAATATTTACAAAACTCAGGCATCTGCTGACTCAGACTATAGGTAGAAGTGGAGCCTCACCGCGACAGTCAGACCTCCTCCATCGTATCTCTAGCGTAATGTGCAGGATATGAAGCCTCTATCTACTACTCAATGGTGCTTCAGCAGACAGTCAGCATGCCTAATGCTCTGAAGCTAACTTGGGAAAAGGACCTAAACACTTCTATTACAGAAAGATGATGGGAATATATGTAAAACACCTGAAGATCTCTAGAGACATCAAGATTAGACCTATACATTTTAAGATAATTAATCGCTATTACTGGACTCCATCCATCCAAAATGTTTAGACTCAAGCTTAATGACAACGCTGACTGCTGGAAATGCCATGGTGCTGAAGGAACACTGGTTCATTTACTTTGGGAATGTCCCTTAATCCACAATTATTGGTATAAGCAGGGCCGCCTCAGGGGGTGTGCGAGCAGTGCGGTCGCACAGGGCCTCGCGGGAAGGGGGGCCTCGCAAAATATATATATTTTTTTTTTTTTTTTTTTTTTTGCGAGGCCCCCCTTCCCGCGAGGCCCTTTTTCATCACATACCTAAAATCTAGTTTTGCTTATATGCTTATATATTTCACATTAGACACGTTTGTAGAATGTGTCTGACTTGTTCCTGGGTCTGCACCTGGGTCACTATTGGAGCTCTGGTGCTCTGCAGCAGACATACTATTGGTTTCAACGAAGGGAGTGGTTACTTACATCATAGTACACCGCCGGAAACTTAAACGAATAAGAAGAAGAAGAGTCAGCTGCGTTTGAATATTTCGCGCATGCAGCTTTTGACTATTATGCTTAGTTATGCCAGCCAAGGTCGGTCATTATCAGTCGGTCAGTCACCAAGGAACGTTGACGAAAGGCGGGACAAATGGCCGGAGCCTTGTCATGATGCAGTCGGGATATAGCCATGGCCCATGATGATGTCGGCTAGTAGCTAGCTTAGCTAAAGGCTATCTAGCGTTAGCTAACCTGCAGCCAAGATGAAGAGGATGGTCGTTTGGCAGATGAACTTCGTCAACTCCACGCGGTTGTCTCCATCCTCTTGGACGTTTGGTGAGTTTTTAACCTATTCTATTAACTCTATTCTATTCCCGCCGTGGACATCGCTCTCTCTCTCTCTCTCTCTCTCTCACTCTCTGGAGCTAAACTGGCCGACTAGCTATTGTAGTACTACTAGTAGCTAACGGTGTGTGCCTGGTGTCAGCACCTGGCTGTATGTAGCCGCATAGCTTGCTTCTGCGTTAGCTAATGGTTAGCGATAGCCTGGTTGAGCTAACTGTTAGCCAGTTAGCTGTTTAGCTTCGACGTTAACTGCCGGCTGCGCTCGGCTGGGAACGTTCTTTTGATGCTATCAGTTAGCCTTGAGTTAGCTGTTAGCTTGTGCTACGACCATTGACATTAGCCGTGAGAATAGCAGGGGGTTCTGGCACTCTGACTACGACATCATCTTTGACAGAAGATGTAGTCGGGCCTGCACCATGACAAGGCTCTGGCAGCAGCTTATTTTTGTCCCGACAGCGAGAGGCCTTTCGTCAACGTGGAGACCTGTGTTGCAGCCTTTCGCCCTGCGTTCCTTGGTGCAGGTAAGATTAATGAAAATGTCATGACATTACCCCACTCTTCCTTCCTTCCCCTCCCGAATGTTTTGTTAATAACGATGTTTTTTTCCAGGCAAAACATATGCTACTTCACAACATTTGGAGATACGACATGTGCTGTGTGTGAATGTCTTGGTCGTTTGTGTAGCTTGGGTAGCGTTGGGCCGTTGGCCAAAGCTGTGTGTGGCCTGGTGTCACAGTACCTGGCTAGCCTATTTAGCTGATGTCGGCCATTGGCTCCTTGCTGCTTTGGTTTCTCTGGTATAGACCCTCTTCTCTTTGGATTTAAGTGTTGATCTTTGTCCTTTTGGATCTCTCATACATGCTCTCTCTCTAACACACACACACATGCTCTCTCTCTCTCTCTCTCTCATACATGCTCTCTCTCTAACACACATGCTCTCTCTCTCTCTCTCTCTCTCTCTCTCTTTCTAACACACACAGTCTGCCTATGGCGGCCTTTCTCGATGGCTAGGCTGTGCTCGCTGAGTCTGTACATAGTCAAGGATCTTCAGTCACAGTGCTCAGGTATTCTGCCACTGTGTACTCTCTGTTTAGGGCCAAATAGCATTTCAATTTCTTTCCAATGTGTCTCTCTCTCTCTCTCTCTCTCTCTCTCTGTACACTGTATATTGACTGTAGAACGGGAGCTCTCTCTCGCTCTCTCTTTTGCTATATGTTGACTGTATCATGCCCCGCCTCGGGCAGCGCTATTATTTAAGAATATGTTGACTGTATAAAAAAAAAAAAAAAAAAAAAAAAAAAAAAAATGTAACCTTTTGGGGGGGGGGCTCGCGTTAAATCTCGCACAGGGCCTCGCATTTCTCCCAGGCGGCCCTGGGTATAAGATACATCAATGTTTAAAAAATATTACCCATGGCAATTATGAGTTCTGCCCGAGGCTATTATGTTCTTAATGACCCACAAATAACATTGCATTGCGTGACAAAAGATATGATTCAGACCACCAGTGTGATTGTGGGGAAGCAGACACTAATGAGGAACTGGAGGAACCCTGGGGAGCCCTCCTTTCGGGAATGGTTCACAGAACTGGCGAAAGTTGCCTCATATGAACAAATATTATTTAACTCAATGGACCGGACCGATCAATATGTGGAGAAGTGGGGAGAATATCTGAGATACATAGCCTACAGTATAATGTGAAAAGATCATGAGCTTGCTCCTGGATAACACAACCCTGTTATAAAAACTATTATGAGACATGTCAGTGTGTGTAGGATATGTGATGCATAAATATAGTGATATGTGTAGTGAATATCTTGTCCAGGTGAGCTTTACTGCTATTGATAATGTGTATCTTTTGATTTGCTTGCCTTGTTTGCTTGGTTGTGTTGCAGACTGTTTTTGTATTGTCTTGTTTTGTTCATTTAATTTACTGTATTTATGTATTTGTTATTTGTGTGTGGGTGTTTATTTCACTGGACATAATTGCTATGTCCAGGTTGTGTATCAATGAAATACTGATTATAAAAAAGAAAAAAGCTAAAAACGTACCTCTTCACCATAGCCTTTTAATACACTCCGCTGTTGATTGTACTGTAGCACTATTTTACTCTGTCCATTCTATTTTATATTTTTATTGCACTGCACTTTGCATCATTTTACTTAACTTTTATTGCACTGCACTGTTGCATAATTTTACTGTCTATTCTATTCTACTATTTTATTGCACTGCACTATTTTACTCTGTTCACACACTGTTACTCTATAACTTTCTATTACAGGTTCAAAACTGTCAGGTATTAAACTGTGTGGGTATCAAACAAGAAAGACTGTCAGGTTTTAAAACTGTGTAGGACCCAGGCCTAGAACTGCGCCCTGAGAGGAAGGTTTGCCCTGAGTGGGAGGTTGGAATGGTCAAAGTGGGTATCAAACAGGAGGGAAGGTTTTAAACTGTGGATAACAAACAGAGAAGATAACGACGACTTTAAACTGTTAAACAGTAATCCAGAACTATTTTATTGCACTGTAAAAAAACTGTGATTTTATATGTCTGCACTTTATGTGCTCATTTCATGTCTATTCTTTTCTACTGCTTATTGCACTGCACTATTGCACTATTTTACTCTGTCTATTCTATCTTACTTTTTATTATTGTCTATTTTTAAAACTGAATCAAACCATAAACAAGGTGGCCTGTTGGGATCCTAATGTGAAAAACTGTGATTGTATATGTCTGCACTGCATCAAGCCTATCCTCGACTATCTACAATCATTGATCAGGGTTAATTTCCCTCACGCCTGACTAGACCGACACCACCTAACCCCCCGGACATTCAACCTGCGGAGACTGACATAGTCATCAACTGTGGAAAGCCCAGCAAGCAGGAAATCCAACAGGCCATTGCACAACTAAAGAATAGTAAGGCAGCAGGACCAGACAACATCCCTGCTGAGGCACTGAAGGCAGACATAGACACCTCGGTAGAGATGCTACACCCTCTGTTTGAGAAGATCTGGGAGAAAGAGGAAGGGCCAACAGATTGGAAAGAAGGCTACTTGGTCAAAATACCTAAGAAAGGAGACCTCAGCCAATGCCACAACTACAGAGGAATCATGCTTTTATTTGTGCCAGGAAAAATCTTCAACAGAATCCTCCTCGAACGAATAAAGAAAGCGGTGGATCCGCAGCTAAGAGACCAGCAGGCAGGCTTCCGGCCCAATAGATCATGTGTGGACCAGATTGCAACCCTCCGAATCATAGTCGAGCAATCATTGGAAATGAACTCTCCACTATACATCAACTTCGTAGACTACGAGAAGGCATTTGACAGCCTCCACAGAAGCACCCCCTGGAAACTGCTTCGACACTACGGCATACCAGAAAAGCTTGTCAACATCATGAGGAACCCCTATGAAGGAATGACCTGCAGAGTCATACACAGCGGACAGCTCACACGAAGCTTCCAAGTGAAGGCCGGAGTAAGGCAAGGCGGTATCCTGTCCCCTTTCCTCTTCCTCCTGGCCATCGACTGGATATTGAAGACCACAACAGCACAGAGGAGAAACGGGATCCAGTGGACACTCACAACACAACTGGACGACCTGGACTTCGCAGACGACCTTGCCCTACTATCCCACAGTCGACAACAGATGCAAGAGAAGACTAACATACTGGCAGACACCTCAACACAACTAGGCCTCAACATCCACCAAGGAAATACCAAAATACTCAAGATCAACACAAACAACGAAGACCCAGTAAACCTGGAGGGAACAGCACTTAGGAAGTAGAATCCTTCACCTACCTAGGTAGCATCATAGATAAGAAGGGTGGCACGGAGGCAGATGTCAGAGCAAGAATCAGCAAGGCAAGGCCATCATACATCCAACTAAAGAACATCTGGAGCTCCAAGGTAATCAGTCAGCAGACAAAGATCAGACTCTTCAAATCCAACATCAAGCCAGTACTCCTATACGGATCAGAGACTTGGAGGACAACCAAGATCACAATGACTAGAGTGCAGTCATTCATCAACAGATGCCTGAGGCGGATCCTGAACATCCACTGGCCAGATACCATCAGTAACAACGATCTCTGGCAGAGAACGGGCGAACAACCAGTGGAAGAACAAATCATGAGAAGAAAGTGGGGATGGATCGGCCACACACTACGCAAACCAAACACCAGCACCACCAGACAGGCCCTTAGATGGAACCCCCAAGGCAAAAGGAAGAGAGACCGGCCCAAGAACACCTGGCGCAGGGACAGACATCACACAGAGCGGACTGACATGGAAACAGCTGGAAAGCAAAGCACAGGACAGAGGACCCTGACGGCCTATGCTCCCCCAAAAGGAGCGATAGGCGTAAGTAAGTGCTGTAGGTAAGTAGGTAATTTCCCTCACACTACACAAATAAAGTTTATTATTATTATTATTATTATTATTATTATTATTATTATTATTATTATTATTATTATTATTATTATTATTATTATTATTATTATTATTATTATTATTATTATTATTATTATTATTATTATTATTATTATTATTATTATTATTATTATTATTATTATTATTATTATTATTATTATTATTATTATTATTATTATTATTATTATTACAGTACTATGCTACTGTGTCTATACTACTATCTACTATGCCAATATGTCTATACTACTATCTACTACATTCTATGCTACTATAACTATACTACTAAATACTATGCCAATATGTCTATACTACTATCTACTACATTCTATGCTACTATGTCTATACTACTATATACTATGCCAATATGTCTATACTACTATCTACTACATTCTATGCTACTATGTCTATACTACTATATACTACATACTATGCTATTATGTCTATACTACTCTCTACTACGTACTATGCTAATATGTCTATACTATACCTACTATGCTAATATGTCTATACAACCATTTACTACATGGTATGCTACTATGTCTATACTACCATATACTATGTACTATGCTACTGTGTCTATATTACCATCTTCTATCTACTATGCTACTATGTCTATACTACAGTACTATCTAGTATGTACTATGTCTATACTACTATCTACTATGCACTATGGTAATATGTCTATACTACTATCTACTATGTACTATGCTAATAATGTTTATACTACTGTGCTGCTTTACACCCGCAGCTGGGGTGAAGGGATGAACAGGATGCCACTCAGTTGCAAAAAGCTTTTAATTCTTCCTCCAACAGGTTACAAACCTTGAAACAAGACACACATTCAATCAATAACTACCACAATACTACTATCATTCTTAAAACAAATCGCTTACACACATCCACTCACCGGTTCTCAATCGTCTCCCTTCGCTGCTGTCAAATTCCCCACAACTTCCTGTATACAGTTTCACTGACACCACGTGACGTATCTCGACCAATTACAGCCCACTCCTCGCTACGTCCCTGGATCACATGTGAAATGACTACATCTCCATTCACAACTTTAATCAAGCATACAGTGCCTCCATACATCCGAAAATGAAAACATAATTATAATCATAGCTCAACTACCACTAATCAACATTCACATAAACGCACAGCATAAAAAACACCACAAAACATTACTTATTTACACACACAGACTAAAGTGCACCTAAACTCCACCACCACAATAGAAAGCTGCACACCTCCCACTTGGTATCCTGGACTTTAGACCCAAGGAGACCACAACAAATAACCGCTCTCCTTTGGCGGTGGAATCTTCGGATCAACCTTCTCATGGGGTGCTGTTATTGCTCTTCTACAGGTAAGAGCACCACGAGTCTTCGGACGTCTCTGCTGAGGACAATAGAGAGTCTATGATCGCTGCTGATCTTCTCCGGACGCTTGCCCGAGGCCACTGGACAGCTGGGGCACGTTCTCACTTTGACATCACGGACGACCCCATTTACGTCAGGGGCCACCTCCACAACCCGGCCCAGTCTGAACTGACCCCTTAGCGCGTTCTGATCGGCAAGCCAAACAAGATCTCCGACTGCCACATTGCGAGCCTTACTATGCCACTTAGGCCTGATAAACAAGCCTGGTCCAGCAAGCTGGCTCCACCGCTGCCAGAACTTGTTTACTTCAGTCTGGACTGCTCTCAATCTCACAAATGGGTAGCCCTGGAACTCGTAGCTCCGTGAGTCCCCTGTGGGTCCAGCCCTCCCCAGTAGCAGGGTGTTGGGGGTGATCACCTCTACCGCGTCATCTTGGACCTGGAGTCTGGCGCCGATCGGTCTCTCATTCGATAAGTTGGCTGCCATGTAGAGCATAGTTTGGAACTCTAGTCCTGTGAGGTCCCCGCCACCTCCCACATTACTCAGCGCTTGCTTGAGAATGCGGACTGCTGCTTCCGCCGCACCATTCCTGTGAGGTGAGTCGGCTGGGTGGAACACCCAGATCCACTCGGTTCCTTGTCTGGCAGCCTTTCCCCTTACTTCATCCTTGTCGAGACTGTCTAGGAAAACATAGAGTTCCTTCAGTGCAGGCCGAGCTCCAACAAAGTTTGTGCCCCGGTCTGACCAGATTTTCTTCGGGTGTCCTCTGAGCGCTGTGAATCTCTGGTAAGTGCCCATGAAGCTCTCTGTGGACAGTCCCTCCACCATATCGGCGTGCATAGCTCTAGAAGCCATACAAGAGAACACCACACCCCAGACTTTCATCCTAGACCTCTTCTTTACCACATCCCTGACCATGTATGGGCCAAACAGATCCAGAGTTGTAAACTCAAATGGGGCAGCCGGCTCAGTCCGCTCAGAGGGAAGGTCAGCCATAACCTGCTGGCACATCTTTGCTCTGGTCTTCCGGCAGGAGACGCAACAGTCCCCAACCTTCCTTGCAACCCGCTGAGCCTGAACCACCCAAGCCTTCCTCCTCATCCGCAACATAGTGCCAGCGACTCCCTCATGGTTGGTTTCATGAGACTCTCGCGCCACGAGGGTGCTGACCCAAGCTCTATAGGGAACCAGAGGCACTCCTGACTCCCCCGCTGCCCGGGCCCTTCCAAAGCACACCAGAAGCCCTGACACCTCCTCCCTGACTACCACGAGCCTGTTCAGTGTTGACTCAGGGAATGCTACCCCTTTTTGAGCTGCCAAACAAAGTTCTCGGAAAGCGGCCCCAAGCTCCCATGCGTCGAGGACAGGCTTGCCCTCTTTCTCTTTTGAGTGCTTGGCCTCCCACTCTGCTCTCTCTATGGCTCTTCCTCGGATTAGCCACTTGTTCACCGCTCGGCGGACCCAGCTGATCACTCCACAGAGCTTGGTCAAGCTGCTGAACTTCTCAGGTTTGACGAGATTGACGATGGCTGCCCCCCAGAGCTTTTCCTCGCTTCCGGACTCGCTAGAGGGCTCTTTTTCTCCTTTCTTAGAGAGCCCGGGAGCCTTGTCCGCCTCGTTCGGAGATTTCTCGGACGAACTTGACGCCTTTTTCAGCTGGGCTCGAGTAAGAACCGCTGTGAACGCCCTCCTCTGGAGCCTACACACAGCCTCTCTGGTGTTAGCCGCTACCTCTGCCGCGGACTTCATGGGCCACTCTTCCACAGGCCTTATTAGAAACTCGGGTCCCTTTTGCCACTTGGAACCTTCATCCAGGTCTTCCGGGGGACATCCTCGAGTGACAAGGTCAGCGACATTCAGATCCCCTGGGATCCAACACCAGTCGGCTACTGGCCCTGCCTTCTGAATCTCCCCAACCCTGTTCGCAAAGAACGTCTGATACCCGTAACTCTCCCTCTGAATTGCTCCCAGTATAGTTTGGCTGTCTACAAAGTGAAACCACTTCTCTACCTCCAGACGGCCTTGCCTCTCCCAGAACCCTTTCAATCTGGCTGCAAAGACTGCACCACAGATCTCTGCTTTGATTACATCACCCTTCTGGTCAAGGGGTGTCAGCTTGGCCTTCGACGAGACGAATGTCCACACCTGCTGATGTCTCCCACCTCAGATACAGGACAGCTCCGAAAGCATCATCACTTCCATCAGAAAATGTCACACCCCACGGCCTCCCTCTCCATCCGGAAGGAGTGAGGCTTCTCTCAAAACCAACTTGACGAAGTCGACTGTACTCCTCAAAGAGCTTGATAGCTTCTGTTCGGAGGTCTGCTGGAAGAGGATGGTCCCACGTGTCTTTCTTCGAGCCCCCTCCCCCAGCCACCTGGAAAGCTCTCCTCACCAGAATGGCCCCTTTCTCTTTGACCGGGGTAGCAAGCCCGATAGGGTCATAGAGCCCTGCCACCTGACTCAGGAGCTCCCTTCTGGTCAGAGGATCTGGCGTCTGCTCTCTGACCTCCCCCTCAAGAAGGTCGACCCCTGTCCTCATCTTCTGCTTTCTTTTGGAGAAATGTATCGAGACCATCAGGAAGAGCCTGTCACTATCAACATAGTAGCCAACGCTGAGGGCCTTGTTGTCTTCCTGCCCTAGCTGGTTGGGCAACACCAGGGTTTGGAGCGCCATATTCGGAGTCTCAATAGATTGTTTGGGCTGACTTCTTTCACGCCTCCCACTTTGACCGGACCGAACCCATGGCTTGAGAGAAAAGCCTCCAGCGGTGAGGATCTCTTCCACTCCTCTTGTGATCTTTTCCAGCTTCCCTCGGTCATTGTGGGATGTGACGATATCGTCGACATAGCTGTCCTCCTCAAGGACCCTCCTCTCCTCATCCATGTGAGAGAACTTGGGAAGCCTCGCCGTTTCCCTCATAGCCAGCTGTGCTATGCACCCAGCTGGCCTGTCTCCGATGTTGACCCGAGTGATGGCGAAATCTTTGATCTCTTCCTCTGGTGAGTCCCTCCAGAGGAACCGATGAAGGTGGACCTCTCTTTCATTTAACCACACAGAATTATACATCTTTCTAATATCTCCTATGGCCGCATGCTCTCCTGTCCTGAACCTGAGCAGGACCGCCCGGATGGGATTTAGAACATCTGGACCCTTCAGCAGAATGCTGTTCATACTCGTCCCTTTGAACTCCTGGCTGCTGTTCCAGACAAGGCGCACTGGCGTAGTGACAGAATGTGGGTTTGGTGCGATTAGATGACTCACGTACCAAACAGGCCCTCTCCAACTGCTGATCATGTTCTTCTCCAACTCGATGGCTGCTCCTCTTTCCACCATCTCATGAACTTGTGCTGTATACGCCGTTCTCCATAATGGGTCCTTCATGAGGCGCTTTTCGGTCCTCAGGAACGTCGCTTCGACCACCTTCCTGTTGTATGGAAGCGAAACAGGATCTTCTGTCCAGGGGTATCCTGCATCCCAGTGAGGTGAGTTGCTATGGTTGTCAGTGATCACATAGGACAGACCTTCTTTGATCTTTTCTAGTTCCCTTTCTTCTACTAGAGTCATCTCCTTTCCCCCTGGCTGGCAAGTCCCGCACCGACATCCCCCGCACTTTGGCTCGCAGGCGGCTCCGATGCTATCCCACCTCCACCATTCAAGAACTTCTTTGCTGGTCGTGGCTGTGTTTCTGACCTCCTCACTTTCTTGCTCCGGGCCCTGAGCCCCTTTTCTGGTGTTTACCCGCTCACAGGAGATCTCCTCCACCTTGACTGCCTTTGTTCTCATAGAGCGTGCAAAATGAGTCCTCGAGTTGTGAATTGACATCTCCATCTCCTCAAACAGATCAGGGTGCGCTCCCCCCACAGTCTTCCCTAGTGGGCCGTCCCACAGCACCAGGTCTCCCACTCTTTTCATCCGCTGTGGAGCAAGCCGTCCCTCCCGGTGGCTGATCAAGAGCTCGATCTTCTCTGGCCGGACCAGCTCCTCTGTCTTGACCTCTGGGAAGAACTTTTGAAGCTGCTTTGGGCTAACGACCTTGCCTGCTCGGGCGATTTCATCCAGGCCATAACAGACTATCTGGTGGGGACTCCACATGTTCTCTGAAATGCGCATCCTGACCTTGAGCAGGTACCTTTCAGTCTCGACTCTCACCTTCATTCCTCCGACCCCATGCACGACCAACGTTATTTTCTCCCCTCTCAGTCTGAGTCTTTCGGCAGCTTGGTGGGTTATGTAGTTAGTGTCGGACGCGAGGTCTACCAGGGTCCCAATAGTTTGCCCTCCGTTTGTCGTGACCTCCATGATCATCATAAGCACAGGATGCTCTCTCAGGCCAATCTCTTCAAGGAGACTACCACTCCAAGTGTTTGTACTCATTGACACCGTTGTTTGGTTGGTGAATGCCTTTATAATCTGGTCTGCTGCTTCGGGGGAGATATTAGCAAGCGCCCTCTGTTGTTCATCTGAGAGCGTTCCCGCGTTTGCGCCACTTGTTTCCACCCTTTGCCTTCCCCTTTTCCTCTCATCTCCTCTCTGCCCCCCTTCCGCAGAGCACATGAGGTAGTGGTGGTCGGAGGTCTCTCCCTTTTGGCAGCACTTTTTCCTGCAGAGGAACCTGTCGCTGCATTCTCCATCCTCCTGATGGGATGCCAAACATCTCTGGCAGGCTTCATTCTTTTCGACAATGTCTCTCTTCTCAGCCAGACTGAGCGCTTTGAACTTTTTACAGAAGAAAATCCTGCCTCCGTGTTTCTCATCCCCACACACGCTGCATTCTTCTCCAGCCGCATCCTTTCCTGTGGCCCTTGTGAACGCCTTCCACTCTGGTTTGCTTGGCTTCTCGAATACCTCCGAGGGTCTTAGCTGCACCAATGCCTCAAGGACTACTTCTTCGTTTTTTAGAAATTTTAGGAGAGCGTCAAAGTGGCCTTCAGGGGTGACATTATTCACAGGTGCAGCTTTAAAGGTGAGCCAGCTCCTCAGCTCACATTCAGGCAGCTTGCTCTCAATAGATTTGATAACAAGTGGATTCTTTATAGCATCAATGCTCCCTAAGTCTGTCAGGTCAGTAAGGGCCTTCTCAACAGCTTGGATGAGCTCTATTGTTTTCCTCGGCTGGTTACCTTTTGCCACCGGCAATTTCTCCAACTCTTCAATTATTTGAATTGCGATGGTAGTCTTATTCCCGAACCGGTTTTCAAGGACCCTAAACATGTCATGAGCTGTGTCGTAGCTTGAGAGCCTAACGCCACTGACGACTCTCTCCTCCACACTGTCTAGGAGCTGGAATTTCTTCACTTCGGCTGACCCAGATGGATCTCCCTGTCGCTGGAGGTTTTCCCAGTCTCTTCGCCAACGGTGAAAGTCTCGCATGCAACCGTCGAATTTTGGTAGTTTTATTGGCTGGAGCCGAACTCTTGGTGAGGCTGATGCTTGTGAGCCTCCTGCTCCCAGGTTCGCCAGGCTAGCACTCTGTGCTTCCTCCCATGCTTTCCGCTGCCCCTTGGCCAGCTCGGCACGCTCTTCTGCGGCGGCCTCTGCCATTTCCAACTGAATCCCAGCTGCCTTTTCTCTGGCCTCTGCGGCCCTCTCCTCAGACCCAGCGCTAACTTCGGCTGCCTTAAGCCTGGTCTCTGCGGCTCTTCTTTCAGCCTCAGCGGCTCCCTTTTCAGCTTCTGCGATGTCAGAGGTGGCCTTTTGCCTGATTTCAATGGCTCTATCAGCCTGCTCTTTCTGGACCCTGCCGAAATCAACTACCCACCTTTGCCAGAGGTCAATTCTCTTGTCTTCCAGCACTTGCAGCTTCTTACTAACCTCGCACGCAGCGCCTTCAGGGATCCACCCTTCCCAGACAGCTAGCAGACTTCCTGCCTTGGTGATGAGAGATTCCACGAGTGTGACTTGTTCTTTACCATTTTCATAGGTGATTGTTTCCAGGTTAACTTCTCCCGCACCTTCATAGCTTCTTTCTGCCCGTCCAATGGCTGCTTTTAGCTCGGTCTCTGCATATTTTGACCAAAGGTTGGAATGGATTGCCTGCTTCACCTCTTTTAATGTTGTATCACACTCTATGGTTACCCTCTCCAAGTCTGCTTTGGCTTTATCATCCACAGCCTCCATGTCGCCTGCTTCATCAATCAGACAGGCCTCACAAACATAATTAGCTGCATGAAGCCTTTCTGCGTCCTCAGAAAGGGATTTCCACTCACTTTTCAATTCCTCTCGCAGCATAGTTGGCGCCATTCGCAAAATGCTGTTGGCCTTTCTTGTGAAAGCTGCCTTCACTTTGGCCCTCTCTTTCTTTAATTGATCCATTTTTATTTATTTTTATTTATTTATTATTTATTTGACCATAAAATAAATAATTGTAATGATAAATAACCCAATAAATAATAACCTAACCTAATTGAGCGTACCCGTAACTCCTTATCTACCTTGTGTCTTCCGCCCTCTCTAGCTGCCTAAAACTAGCTCAGAAGCTTCTTCCCTAACTATCCTAGCCTAACTAGTCTTCAGCGGCGTTACCAGGCTCACCAGAGGTCCCCCCAGGGATACCGCCCAAAAATGGAAAACAATACAAATAAACAAAGTGGAGTAGGTTTCACCTTCTCCCACCGGCTTGCCACCCGGGTACACTCAAACTAAGCTAAAGGTCTTGACATTAGAGGGCTACTAAATCATCTATACCTAAATAATAAAATTGGCACCATCACAGGGCTAGTAATGAGCTATAACTTTTATCTTTAGCTGCCTTCATGTTTGTCCACGTTAGTGTTGGTATGCTATTTGATAGCTAATTTCAGTAGCTTGGCATTACTCCTGATCGCATTTGACGTTAGCACTGACATCTGTCAAACACCGTTTTCATTCAATCACTTATCCAGCTGCGTTAGCTTCTTGTATTTAGCATTTGAACCAGGTGAACGTTCCTGCTCGCTGACCCGTATGGCCTGATGCACGAGTTATTTCATTTACAACGACACAGGAGTACCTCATATCCCTCGGTTGTTTTGTCCTTATCTGACGGCGCGTTCAGTCACTCTTCTGCCGCCGCCCGTGGTTTGTAACTGTGCTGCTTTACTCCCGCAGCTGGGGTGAAGGGATGAACAGGATGACACTCAGTTGCAAAAAGCTTTTAATTCTTCCTCCAACAGGTTACAAACCTTGAAACAAGACACACATTCAATCAATAACTACCACAATACTACTATCATTCTTAAAACAAATCGCTTACACACATCCACTCACCGGTTCTCAATCGTCTCCCTTCGCTGCTGTCAAATTCCCCACAACTTCCTGTATACAGTTTCACTGACACCACGTGACGTATCTCGACCAATTACAGCCCACTCCTCGCTACGTCCCTGGATCACATGTGAAATGACTACATCTCCATTCACAACTTTAATCAAGCATACAGTGCCTCCATACATCCGAAAATGAAAACATAATTATAATCATAGCTCAACTACCACTAATCAACATTCACATAAACGCACAGCATAAAAAACACCACAAAACATTACTTATTTACACACACAGACTAAAGTGCACCTAAACTCCACCACCACAATAGAAAGCTGCACAACTACTATCTACTATGCTACTACTTACTTACTCTTAGCTTCCAGAGTTGTACGTACAACTCTGGAAGCTAAGAGTAAGTTAATCTCTCACTCTCTCTCTCACTCTTAATCTCTCACTCTTAATCTCTCACTCTCTCTCTCTCACTCTTAATCTCTCACTCTTAATCTCTCACTCTTAATCTCTCACTCTTAATCTCTCACTCTCTCTCTCTCACTGTTGACTTGTTGTACACAATTTGTAAGTCACTTTGGATAAAAGTGTCAGCTAAATTACTAAAGGTAAATGTAAAATGTTAATGTAGTCTACTATATTTATGTATGTTGGAATTCATATTAGCAATAGAAACTGCTGTAGGCTACTGAGATACAAAAAAGAAAAGAAAAAATGTATTTCCCCCAAACATAATCCCTCGTCACCAAAGAGAAACAGGTCTATTCAGGGCTGTCAAACTCAATTACCATGGTGGCCGAAATAAAAAGAAATACTGATTTTGCAGGCTGGACACATAATAACAGCAAAACAATTTGCATTTTCCTGAGGTCACTAGCTTAATTGGTCATACTATTGTTTAGCTATTCAATGTGTGCATACCAGCTCAATATGTTGTTGTAGGCTAAATGTATGTCTGTTCATTATCTGGTGCCGCAATGAATACAAATGAATATACCAATGGTATTTGTTTAAAAGGTACGGTGTCAGTGCATATTGGCTCATAAATTATTTTACAGATTTTAATTACACATTAGGTTTCAATGTGTCATCTCTCACCTCACTTTCACTGGTCTTGTGCAAAACCAATTATTTCCATGGATTTCATTTCAGAGTATGTATGTGAAATGTATTAAAATATTGAGGAATTTGCAAGCTAATGACACCTATTATATTTCAATTAGTTATTCACACACAAGTCTGTAAGATTAGCAATTCTAGGTTAAACTGGCCATGGACTTGGAGATCTAAGTGGAACACAGACAGACACACACACACACACACACACACACACACACACACACACACACACACACACACACACACACACACACACACACACACACACACACACACACACACACACACACACACACACACACACACACACACACACACACACACACACATTTAGAATTTTTATTGTCCACATAAATACAATGTCTAAAGGACACAAATATTATCAGTGCAATTGAACATTGTGGGTTATTCTGTTACATTTGTGCCCAAATGCGAAATTAGAGGATGTGCCCTATTGGTGCCCCCACGGTTGAAAAACGCGCACTAAAGTGCCCTTTTGAGTGAAAGAAATTAGAGGATGTGCCCTATTGGTGCCCCCACGGTTGAAAAACGCGTGCTTAAGGGCCCTTTTGAGTGAAAGAAATTAGAGGATGTGCCCTATTGGTGCCCCCACGGTTGAAAAATGCGCGCTTAAGTGCCCTTTTGAGTGAAAGAAATTAGAGGATGTGCCCTATTGGTGCCCCCACGGTTGAAAAACGCGTGCTTAAGTGCCCTTTTGAGTGAAAGAAATTAGAGGATGTGCCCTATTGGTGCCCCCACGGTTGAAAAACGCGTGCTTAAGTGCCCTTTTGAGTGAAAGAAATTAGAGGATGTGCCCTACAGAAAGACTCAGAAGAAGCTTCTATCCCCAGGCCATCAGGCTGCTAAACGAACAATAAACACTATGCAACAACCATCAAATGCACACAGCACACACACCCACACGCACACACTCACTTAAACAAACAACACACTGCAGCACCCACTCTCCACACTTTAGATCACACAAACACACTTTATATTTATTGATAAAGGATTTGGGGGGATGGCTGACACACACACACACGCACGCACACATGCAGTAACCTGTTCATTTCTGCAACTAGGGTGGATGGTACTGTAGGGCTGGGCGATTCTTGCTCAAATGTAAATCACGATTTTTCTCTCTAAGAATTGAGATCACGATTCTCTCACACGATTCTTATTTTTTCAATAAAATAATTGATTGCACTCTTTCTTAAACAGACAACATAACATATCAAAGTGCTTGACTTAAACTTAAACATAACATATATGAAAGTGCTCGACCTAAACTTAAAAGTCTATTGTAACATACAAAATAACTCAAGTCAGAATCATCATCATTTAAAAAAGTTAACTTAACTTTTTTTAATCTTTTTTAATAAAAAATATCTTCATCATTTAGAAATGAGATTGCATACGTCTATGAATCGAGATCGCGATTTTATTTCGATTAATTGCCCAGCCCTAGTGGATGGCGTGACACTTTTATGCCACACGCTTAATAGTGATTTTTGAAAAAAAGAAAATTGATTATTTTAACGTGAGTCAAAGATGTGATACTGAGATACTTTCCTGGCATATACATAAAATATAGCCAACGCTATCCACAAACACACATGAAAAAAGGCTATTTGCAGAGAATTGCGACAAGGGTGACTGGAGGGTTACGTTTTAGACACACCCCCTCTTGAATGTTCAGATGCCAGATGGCTGTAACCCTGCATCCTACTGCTGTGTGAGGTGGTAGGTAATACAGCAAGCTTTCTTTGAAGTTGCAAAGATTGAGTTTGTTTTACCAATTATGCATTACTAAATACTAATGTATGTAGGCCTACACTGCAAGTGTTTTTATTGATGGCAGTATGTTTTAGACTAGGCTAGTGTAGTCTAGCTTTATTACTACTGTAGCTAGCTAACTAAACAGGTACCTTGCTTAGCTGGTTATATGCTATAATGCTAACCTGTGTTCTCAATTTAGAAATAAAGTGTACACATTACTTTAGGATGGTTTGCACAAAATATACCCATAGCACTTTAAAGTTCAGTGTGGATTGCTTTTTAAAGTTAATTTAAGAGTGGTAGTAAACTTAAACGTGGGTTTAGCATTGGCCTATATTCTATGATTACAGAATGCCAAGGAGAGAGAGAAATCGGAAGAATATTAAAAAGCATCTGAGAAATGCTGCGAGAGGCAACTTCTCTTTGAATAATTGGGTCCAAAGCAATAATAGTAAGGGAGGAGATAAGGATACAGGTAGCCTATGTATTTGTAAGTCCTCACTACTAGCTACATGTACAAGCTGCTTGTCTCACAGAGCCATAGTTTGGATTATAACTGAGAATCTGGTGCTAACATGGTCAATAATGCTTATTTTGGACAGAAAAATGTGTCTTAAACATTTAAATTTACCGTTTTTATTCCAATCAAGGCAAGAAGGCTAGTGGTAGTGCTATATGACATATTATTTTATAATACAACATTGTAGGCTACAGTACAAATATTATATACAGTACAATTATATTACTATTATAAAACTAATATTATTTGCTCCACCTTAGATAAAGACAGTACAGACAATGAAGATGGAGATATTCACAAGGGAAATGGTGAAGAAGTGGAGGAAGGAGAAAATGCAGATGATTGTATGGAGAGAAACGATGAAGAAGTGGAGGAAAGAGAGAATGCAGATAATGCTATGGAGAGAAATGATGGTGACACAACAACAAATAACTTGAATGCTCTCCTGTTGCCATTAAAATATCCCACTGATCCAGCCCATGTTCAGAAGCACAGCATAGACCACCACTCTGATAGATTTGTTGAGTTTTGTTGCTCTATTCTGAAGATAGGGGGGGGGGGGGGGGAGAGAAAGAGAGGGAGAGAAGGAGAGGACAGGAGGAGAGGACAGGATGAGAGAAGGAGAGTAAAGGACAGGAGGAGAGAAGGAGAGGACAGGAGGAGAGAAGGAGTGGACAGGAGGAGAGAAGGCGAGTACAGGAGGAGAGAAGGAGTGGACAGGAGGAGAGAAGGGGAGTACAGGAGGAGAGAAGGGGA
Source organism: Notolepis coatsorum (assembly GCF_963971535.1). Classification (NCBI taxonomy): domain Eukaryota; kingdom Metazoa; phylum Chordata; class Actinopteri; order Aulopiformes; family Paralepididae; genus Notolepis; species Notolepis coatsorum. The sequence continues at coordinate 84,510,958 of NC_140179.1, read as the reverse complement.
GTATAGGAGGAGAGAAGGGGAGTACAGGAGGAGAGTAGGGGAGTATAGGAGGAGAGAAGGGGAGTACAGGAGGAGAGTAGGGGAGTATAGGAGGAGAGTAGGGGAGTACAGGAGGAGAGTAGGGGAGTATAGGAGGAGAGAAGGGGAGTATAGGAGGAGAGTAGGGGAGTATAGGAGGAGAGTAGGGGAGTATAGGAGGATAGAAGGGGAGGAGAGGACAGGAGGAGAGAATGAGAGGAGAGGGGGAGTACAGGAGGAGAGGACATGAGGAGAGAAGGGGAGGAGAGAGAAAGGAAGAAGCTCAACGGCACTCGAATTAACTTTAACTGTTAAACTGTTTTATGAAATAAAAATGTTAAAGGTGTATTGTTCCCTGTGTGTTTTTATCATAGAGGTGTGGTTATACTATTAATCTGGATTGTCTATGTTATTCTAATGTTAATCGGATGAAGACTATTTCATCATACATGACGCATCATAGCTTTTTGCTTACTGATGGGGTCCCATGTTGTGCAGGTGCCCTTTTTTTATTTTCGCCCCTGCCCTTTAAACAGCCTGAGTCCGCCACTGCTCTCATCAATAGCTACACTTTAAAAAAAACTGCATGCGAGACAGAGTGGTCAGTGGCAGGGAGACAAGCAAGCTTCCCAGGCAGTTTAAGCTCAGTCCAGTGATGACGTTGGCATTGTTGTTGTGCCGACATGAGATTACCACGGGCATAAAGTGGCAGTTCATGCCACGTTCCACAGATGTCAATGGTGGCCTTCACGGACATGGTAGGGTCAGAGATGATCTCCTCAGAAACATTAACATCATCTGAGTCCGGCCGGACCCACTCCAGGGCCATGTTGGACCAGCCACATAGGTCATTCAGGTCTGGCCAGTCAGACCACACCCCTAATCCGGGAGCACGGCTGTCCAGCTTTCCGCTCGGTTTCTTCCTGTAGCCCAGGAAGTTTGGATCAGACCCACACGCCAGGGGGACCTTGCGTCTCTGCAGGTCTAAGAACAGAGAGGCTCTGGCGTGCTGGTCGTCACTGTTCAGCATGTTGAGAAGATGACGGAGTCTCGTGGCAATGTAAGTCCATTCAAAGTTGGGAACACCCAGGCCGCCCCTCCGCATGGTATGGAATATGATGTCCAATGTTGAGTGAGTGTTCAGTCCAGTCCATTGTCTCACCATCTGTACCGTCTTATTATTCATTTCACAAAGAAACGTGCAAGGAATATGTACATTTGAGAACAAGTGCTGAACTTTGACCAGGGCTAACTGTCTGACTGCTTCAAGTTTCATGATGAGTGGCAGGGGCGATGAATCAATTAAATCTAATCTGGTGGAATAATCAGAGATCATTTCACTCACTTGTTTTTCCCATTCACCTGCCACAAAAAATGTATGACCCAGATAAGTATAATGTTTCATGAAGTGCGTAGACTCTCAGTGGCTTGTTATCAACTGTAAATGTGGGAATTATATCTGTTTTGCCCAGTACCAGCGGTTTCCCCCGCTCCGCCTCTCATAGAAAGATGTACATTTGGCATCTTTGACCTCTAATCCAGACCACTCTAGGAAGGAGTCGGTTCTGGAGAGCATGGTGTTTATGACAATGACATCCTCCTGCCTGGAGGCTATTATTACATCATCTGCATAACCCTGGATGAGGTTAGGGGAAATTTCAAAGCCACTTTAACCATGAGTTGATAGCGAGTACAAACTTGACTGCACTCCATGGACACTCAGCCTGTCTTTATACCTACTTGGAGTGGGATTGGGTCTGTGAGCTGTTTGCCACACATCACCTGTATGTATGAACCAGAGTAAACATCCCTAACAATGTCAATGAAAACCTGGGGTAGATGTATTTCCTCAAGGGCTCTCAGCATGACATTATGTGCTAGGGTTCCAAAAGCACACACAAAACACTCTCACCTCAGCATCTCTCTGTCTACCACAGCTTTCACTTGCACAAAACAAATCATTTTCACAGTGTTTTAGATTTTAGAGTAGGTATGATGATTTAGCAATAATTCCCTTGATAAAGTCAAATAGGATGCAACCGAATAATAACATGAACGTGAAAGTAAATAAAAACACCTGGTACAACTGAAGGCTGAATACTGGGTTGTACTTCAACATGAAAGCAGCGTTAGGTTATTCACCAAAAACACCATGCAGGTGCAGATGGCGCTATTGTTTGAAAGGTGAAGATATTTGTTTTGCTGCACAGTGAGCCAGTTGAGTTGCTGCCAGGAGAGGCAGTGGGCCTAAATTAATCATTCAGTCCAGGGGGGGGGGGGGGGGGGGGGGGGGGTAGCTGGAAATGGCGGGGGCCTCGAGTATGAAGCATAACGTCTGTATGAAGAGTTCCATCTTCATTAACATGAACAGCTCCATTATGATGGAAACTAATTTAAATACAGAATGGAGTCACTAATATGCTCTCATGACCATTTCATAACTAGTGATGAAGACTCATGACAAAATAGTAAAAGAGAATAAACACATATACCTGCACACACATGTACATACTGTACCAGGCCCTTCCTCGACCCACTCTGCTCAACAGTCCAGGACCAACAGCAATAAAAAATCTTCAAAAACTTGATTTTCAGGCTGAGTGGCGCAGTGGGCAAGGCGCTCGCCACTAACACAGGAGATGCTGGTATCGAGCCCAGCTCTCAGCGTTGCTACCGGCTTGGCCGGCCGTCATACTAACACAATTGGCAGTGTTAGAGGGTGGGAAAGCCGGTGGGTGGGGATTGGATGTTGTGGACAGCGACTCCTACAGGTCGGTTGGGTGACGCCGGTGCGGCGGAAACAGGAAGTATCGGGGGCAGCGTGAGCCTCCCACGCGTTACTCCTCGCCACTGAGAGTTCGAGCTGTTGTGGTGAAAAGATGCGACAGGCTGCCTCCTCGTGTACCGGAGGGGACACGTGATGCAAGGCTTCTAGCCTCACTACAGCCGACCAGTGGGAGGCATAGTCTAGCAACGTTCAAGACAGGGGAGGGACGAAATTGGGATGGGAGAAAAATGGGGAGAAAAAGTGGATAAAAAAGATTTTTACTTTCACACATACAGTAGTGCAGGCAGGGCCGCCTGGGAGAAATGCGAGGCCCTGTGCTAGATTTAAACGCGAGCCCCCCCCCCCCCTAAAGGTAAAAATAAAATAAAAAATAAAAAATTATATACATTTTTTCTTTTTTCTTTTTTCATACAGTCAACATATTCTTAAATAATAGCGCTGCCCGAGGCTGGGCATGATACAATCAACATATAGCAAGAGAGAGAGAGAGAGAGAGCGAGAGAGAGCTCCCGTTCTACAGTCAATATACAGTGTTATCGCTGCACAGACCCGGCAATGCCCCTGACCAGAGGAGAGAGAAATATAATATAGTTAGTAAAAGCACTATATAAGTTCAGAACACAGCACAGCTTAGAACACAGCTCAGAACACAGAACACATCTCAGAACACAGCACAGAACACAGCTCAGAACACAGCTCAGAACACAGAACACATCTCAGAACACAGCACAGAACACAGCTCAGAACACAGCTCAGAACACAGAACACATCTCAGAACACAGCACAGAACACAGCTCAGAACACATCTCAGAACACAGCTCAGAACACAGAACACATGCAGAACACAGCACAGAACACAGCTCAGCACACAGCGCAGAACACAGCTCAGAACACAGCTCAGAACACAGGACACCTCAAAACACAGAACACATGCAGAACACAGCTCAGAACACAGCTCAGAACACAGCTCAGAACACAGGACACCTCAGAACACAGAACACATGCAGAACACAGCTCAGCACACAGCTCAGAACACAGCTCAGAACACAGAACACAGCTCAGAACACAGCTCAGAACACAGAACACAGATCAGAACACATCTCAGAACACAGCTCAGAACACAGAACACATGCAGAACACAGCTCAGCACACAGCTCAGAACACAGGACTAGGTACAGACTCAGCGAGCACAGCCTAGCCATCGAGAAAGGCCGCCATAGGCAGACCTGGGCCCTCATTCATCAATAGTGTGCGTAGAACATTTCTATTTCCACACGTAAGCACGGAATGTAGAACTAGTGTACGCACAGGGAAGTCGGGATTCATCACACGGTGCGTAAGCAGGCTCTATGCTCCTCCGTGTTGATGAATACCACTTTGTTCTACCGTCAATGCTCGTGCATGATTATCCATATATGGTCATGAAAATGAGGAAACACCCCCCATGGGATGTGAAATAATGGACTGACCCGAGCGGGACTCTGAGAAACTCCACGAAGATTGTTCACTGCTGTCGAACCAAGAAGACACTATCGCGTATTATGATTTATGGGATAAATAAAAGGCGGACTTGTAAACGGTGATGTCAGATATCAACGGCTCCCTAAGACCATTGCTGCAATTCTGCCTGGACAGCTCAAAATACTAATAAAGACCGTTCGTTGACCACTGTTTGGCGTTGGTTGTGTGTCATTATAACCGTGCTGTAATATGAATGCCTTTATTAGTTGTGTTCGATTGGCTATATGATTTTTAGAGGCATCTATTTTGTTGTCGGCTAATAAAGACCGCGCTGGAATATAACTGCCTTTTCCCGTGTTGTTTGATTAATACCCACGGATTAAAGTTCTCCTCAATTCTATTCCAAATCGCGATGGATCTCCCGTCAATTTTCTACCTGCTGCATATGATTTCTAGAGGCATACTACAATCTATTTTGATGTCAGTATTGGGTAGCCTATATAAACAATATAATACGAGAGCATATACAAGAACAATGAATCTCACTGCATGTATGATAGCCTGCCTTTCAATACATGAACTTGAATTCCATCATGTTTGTGTGCGGGACTCACAAGGCTGTTGTCACAATGGGTGGTACCGGTGTACAGTAATAATAACAGTCCACACAATATCACGATCCATGCCATAGCCTATGTTCCATTAGGACATGATCTGTGACGACAAATGTTCTATAATGTTTGATTAAGATATCATACTCTGACAGCATGCCTATGAGCAACAAAAACGCGAACTTGAATCCCATCATATAGTCTGTCCACTATCTGCATGGTGTCATTGCAATGCGTTTCTATTCTTTCTTGTACAGTAAAAAGGGGGAAGAACACTATATTCATATGACTTATTCTGCTTACAGCTACGAAATTCCACTTGTTTCGTTTAACGTAAAGCCTTTTAAATATAATCAAAACTTTCCCGTGTTTCGGCGGTCTGTGCGCAAAATAATAACGAGTTGAGCTTTATGATTTATGATGAATTGAAAATGGGGGACCCTGATGTAAACAGGACGAAAGTTGGTCTGCATCCCCAATTAACAATTGTATGTACTGAGCTGTACTGTACTGTACCCATTCTGCAATCTGTTAATAAACTTTTCAATCAATCAATCAATCAAGCTACGCGGAGCGCAGTCAGTCAGTAGCCTACACCCCGTATATTCCGATAACGCTATATAAACCATGCTGCATTCATTCTGAGAGAAAGATCTATTATTCCAAATGCTATTTATAGGGTTTTTACCATAATTACACTACTGTTGCTATTTTACAATGAACTATAATGAACTACGGTTCGTACAGAACATGCCAGTGTTATTATGCACAGAAGCTCATTTCCTTGTTGTAATAATATATTCTACCACTGGGCGCTAGGTACGCCAGGTCTGAACTGTGCGTAGATGTAAGCACGAAGTCAAGTTCAAGTTGAAATTGATGAATCCCACTCTTTGCTTAGAAATGATCGTACGCACAGGGTAAGCACAGATCTGTGCGTAGAACACGTTGATGAATGAGGGCCCTGGCTCCCAAGCGAAGACAGACTATGCACCCACTGCACACAAGATGAGGTGGAAACCAAGCTCCACTTCTTAACAACCTGCCCACTATACCAAGACATCAGAGACATATACTTCCCACAAATTGCAAACACCCAAAGAGACTTTGAAAACATGGACAATAACTCAAAACTCCCATACCTACTGGGAGAAATACAAGAATGTGCAAACACAGCAGCCAGATTTGTGAGCTGCTGTGACAAGAAATGGACATCCAACGGAATACAACCACCATAAAGACTGTACAAGAAATTCCTTCTGTAATGTACTGATTTCTTTTGTTTTATCTGTTTGATTGTTTTGTTTTGTTTGGCTTTGGCAATGTAAACGTATGTTTCCCATGTCAATAAAGCCCATTTGAATTGAATTGAGAGAGAGAGAGAGAGAGAGAGAGAGAGAGAGAGAGAGAGAGAGAGAGAGAGAGAGAAAGAGAGAGAAAGAGAGAGAAAGAGAAAAAGAGAGAGAGAGCGAGAGAGAGAGAGAGAGAGAGGTGAAAATGTGACAAGGATAATAACAGGTATTGGAGGTGAACTGAATCCATCATTTGTGACGTGCGTTTGTTTTCCCCTCTCTCACCAGGTGATGATGGCCAGGTGGGGTGGAGCCATGCAGGCCGCCATGAAGAGGACCACGTTCTCGTGCCTCGTCTGTCTGTAGTTCATCACCTCCTTCTTAAAAAGGTTCAGGTGGTCCTGGTTGTTGCCATGCCTAGTTAGCTAGCGTTAGCTAACGCTAGTTAGCCTTTAGCTAAGCTACTAGCCAACATGGCTAGCCCGACTGAACCACACGTTAGCACTCGATAGCTAGCGTTAGCTAACGCTAGTTAGCCTTTAGCTAAGCTACTAGCCGACATGGCTAACCCGACTGAACCACACGTTAGCACTCGCTAACTTTGCTAACGCAAGTTAGCCTTTAGCTAAGCTACTAGCCGACATGGCTAGCCCGACTGAACCACACGTTAGCACTCGATAGCTAGCGTTGGCTAACGCTAGTTAGCCTTTAGCTAAGCTACTAGCCGACATGGCTATCCCGACTGAACCACACGTTAGCACTCGATAACGTAGCTAAAGCTAACTAGCTGTCCCTGCCTTTAGCTAAGCCGACATGGCTAGCCTGACTGAACTTTCTAACATGCAACAACTTTCATCTTCAGTCCATCTGCCGAACTACCGTCCTCTTCGTCTTGGCTGGCATAACCTCCAATGCTGCACGCGCTCCCGTGGAAATAGTCAGACTGAGACGCACGCCGGCCGACTAGTACCTTACCTGTAACCCCTCCCCTCTTTGAAACCAATAGTATATCTGCTGCAGAACCGCAGAGCTCCAATAGTGTATGCAGAGCCACAGAGCTCCAATAGTATATCTGCAGAGCCGCAGAGCCCGGAACAAGTCAGACACATTCTACAAACGTGTCTAATGTGAAATATATAAGCATATAAGCAAAACTAGATTTTAGGTATGTGATGAAAAAGGGCCTCGCGGGAAGGGGGGCCTTGCAAAAAATAAATAAATAAATAATTTCTTTTTTTATTTCTTTTTTTTGCGAGGCCCCCCTTCCCGCGAGGCCCTGTGCGACCGCACTGCTCGCACACCCCCTGAGGCGGCCCTGAGTGCAGGGAATGTGACCAGTGCCTAACAGACCAATTATATATAAGAGGACAGCCACAATACATACATACATCTATGTACACCTGCATACACATAACCTGCACACAGTACATCTACTGCACACAGTATCCTAGAAATAATCTACAATAGTTACAGTGTTTGTGAAGCAGGTTTTACAATGGCTACTTGGGTTAGTATACAATTCATAACTAAATGTCCGTGGAATGGATAGAAATACAGACACTGCATTCTAGATCAAATGAAGGACTAACTTGCATTCTAGATCAAATGAAGGACTAACTTAGATTATATTCTAGATCAAATGAAGGACTAACTTAGATTGTATTGTAGATCAAATGAAGGACTAACTTAGATTGTATTCTAGATCAAATGAAGGACTAAATTAGACTGCATTCTAGATCAAATGAAGGACTAAATTCGATTGCATTCTAGATCAAATGAAGGACTAACTTAGATTGTATTCTAGATCAAATGAAGGACTAACTTAGATTGTATTCTAGATCAAATGAAGGATTCAATTAGACTGCATTCTAAATAAAATGAAGGACTAAATTAGACTGCATTCTAAATCAAACCAAGGACTACATTAGACTGCATTCTAGATCAAATTAAATAATAAATTAGACAGCATTCTAGATCAAACTAAGGAATACACAAGACTGTATTCATGGTACCATAATGAAGTCCCATGGTTTGCAGATCCATGGTTTGCAGATCCATGGTCCATCTTGAGTCGTAAATGTGTTCCCAGTCCTGGTAATAAAGGAGTTTCATAATCAGGACCATTGGCTTGTTATTATTGCGTAGCTTGTCACTGCAACCTGCCAATACTGTGACTACTTTCTACCACAGGACAGGGAAGGTATCATTTATTGGGGTGGTAAACATGTCCATCCATTTATCAGCCTCAGATTGGAACTGTCTCCCATTCAAGTGGTCAACTTTCAACATAGGTTTGGGAAGTTGTTTTTGACAAAAACAACTTCCCAAACCTATGTTTCCATTCCGTTCCACTGCTTCATCTAGCCTCACTGTCTGTATGTTCAAATCTGCATGTATACCTTGAATGTCAGATAGATATTGTATCCACTTTGCGATAAGTAAGGGATAATGTATAGCTACGAGGTCATTGTCGCAAAATAATTGACCGACACAGAGTTTAAAATACCGAGCCGCCTCGGCGAGGTGTTTTAAACGTCAGTGAAGGTCAATTATTTTGCGACAATGATCGAGTATAGCTATACATTATCCCGCTTATTACATGGCTAACTTACTAACAATATACCTAATTCATTTTACATCGACTCGCAACAGTAACACTGGTTCTGGCTCCGCTGAGTGCTCGTCGCTCCGCCCCCCAGCAGCTTCCCCGGCAGCCGGCAGTTTGCACTGATGTCAGTGGGCTTGATTGCGAACAGCTGCGCACAGCGGTCATTATTGTGGGCTTGATTGCGAACAGCTGCGCACAGCGGTCATTATTGTCCCACAGCGGTCATTATTGTCTGATAACTGACCTCTGACGCGCGCTATTGACCAATCACAAGCAAGCATTTCGGCGAATGTGAAAACGCCATGTAATAAAAATTGATATTGATATAGATAGCCTTGATAATTTATGACCCAGGGCAGAGTGTGGCTGATCCCAGGTCTGATTAGCTTGACCCATGACAGGTGTGGCTGATCCCAGGTCAGATTAGCTTGACCCAGGACAGGTGTGGCTGATCCCAGGTCTGATTAGCTTGACCCAGGACAGGTGTGGCTGATCCCAGGTCTGATTAGCTTGACCCAGGACAGGTGTGGCTGATCCCAGGTCTGATTAGCTTGACCCAGGACTGGTGTGGCTGATCCCAGGTCTGATTAGCTTGACCCAGGACAGGTGTGGCTGCTTAGACCAGACATCCCCACATCACAGTAATATTCTACATGTTATAGAAAAGGCCATTTATTATTGAAATTGCTTTTTAAAACAATAATGCAGCCACCTCTTCTCTCCTCCTCTCCTCACCTCACCTCTCCTCACCTCACCACTCCTATCCTCACCACTCCTCTCCTCCTCCCCTCCTCAACTCTTCTCCTCTCCTCTCCTCACCTCTCCCATCCTCATTCTATCCTCTCATCTCCTCTTGTCCTCTCCTCCCCTCCTCTCTTCTCCTCCCCTCCTCCCCCTCCTCACCTCTCCTCGCCTCCCCTCCTCTCCTCCTCTCTTCTCCTCCCCTCTCCTCACCTCTCCTCGCCTCCCCTCCTCTCCTCCTCTCTTCTCCTTTCCCCTCATCTCCTCTCATCTCCTCTTCCCTCCTCTCCGATCCTGTCTGGTCATCTCTTCTTTTCTCCTCACCTCTCCTCCTCTCCTCCCCTCCTCACATCTCCCCCTCTTCTCCTCTCCTCTCATCTCCTCTCCTCTCCTCACCTCTTATCTCCTCTCCTCTCCACTCCTCCCTTCTCCCCTCCTCTCCTCATTATCAACATCTGATTAAAGTTACTTATAGATTAGATCCATGCGGTATTTAGTCTTTAATAAATCACAGTTCAATGAGGTTGTTATGACACTTTATAATGAAAGGACAGAGGATTATAATGAAATGTAAGCTGTGACTGAAGGCTTCATCTCTTCTTAAGGACCTTAAATCTCCATGAGTGCAGAACATAGTTGATGGTCTACACACAGTGTAAACAGTAGAAAACATGTAACAGAGGTCCGCTGTGTGTTTCATATCAAAGACAGTAACACTGGAGAGAGTTATCAGAATACTCCCACTCTTATACATTCTCCCACTAGGCTAACGTCTAGAAAATGAAACAATTAGTGAAATTAAACTATTCCTCGTTTAGCTGGGGACCCCGTGGGACATCATCAAGGACCACCAGCCTGGGACCCCCTGACTTGTGTTATAGCTACATCTGGTACAAGCCCCGGGCCATTGTGTCCACATACACCCACCCACTGTATACACAGAGTGATGTCAAAACAAACCCTCTATCAAAAACTCTAACAGATGGCTGTGCTCCCCAGTATCACAACGTTCTTGTCAACAGAAACTGTCAAGATTTAATGAGTCCATCAGGACAGCTACCATGCAATTAGTCCGCTGGGCTTCTCTGAACTCTGGGCACTTTAAAGTAGACAACTTCAAGATTCAAATATGAAGTACTCTTTTTCTCCTCTCCTCTCCTCTCCTCTCCTCTCCTCTCCTCTCCTCTCCTCTCCTCTCCTCTCCTCTCCTCTCCTCTCCTCTCCTCTCCTCTCCTCTCCTCTCCTCTCCTCTCCTCTCCTCTCCTCTCCTCTCCTCCTCCTCTCCTCTCCTTTCCTCCCCTCTCATCTCCTCCCCTCCCCTCTCCTCTCCTCAAGTTTCAAGTTTCTTTATTAGTTGTCATACAAAAATACAGAATACTTTTATATGAAATGATTTTTTCAGTTTTGCTCCTGAGAGTGTGCTAATGTAGATAAAAATAGATAAAATATAAAATAGAAAGTCAAAAGTACGTAAACAAAGTGTAAAATTGCACTGTATCATCGCTGTATCCTCGCAGCCAATGAAATAGGTCAAGCAAATACATTTCGCCTATCAGTGCGTAACGCACTGTGCGTTGAAATATGATGTAATATGATGGAAGCTGGGCGCGTTTTCTAGCGCACCAAGCAAGCAGGGTCCTTCCGGCTAATCGGAGCCTTCCGGCGTGGTAGTCCGGATATTTTGCTACCTTTGCTGGTAGCTGGATGCAGCTAACAACGGTATGGACTGTTTAAACGTTACTGGAGTTTCTTTTTGAGTGGATTTAAAAGAAGTGGATTATTATTAGTTGTGGACTGGACAGCTGAATATCTCGCCCCATTCAACTCTTGTGATGGTAAGTAAGTCTTGTAACGATAGCTTGGATGTGTGTGTCTGTGTGAGAGAGAAAGATAGAGGGGGATACTAACTAATTAATTTCGCCGCGGGGGGGGCATAATTACCCGGACAATAGAGAGAGAGAGAGAGAGAGAGAGAGAGAGAGAGAGAGAGAGAGAGAGAGAGAGAGAGAGAGAGAGGAGAGAGAGAGAGAGAGAGAGAGAGAGAGAGAGAGAGAGACCTGTGCGTGTTTGTGTAGAGCTATTGGAAACGTGGCTGCATTGACTGACTGTGATCATATAATCATATATTGATTGATGGCAATGGTGATAGTTGTACTCTACCTACTTAAATATTCGCCAATGCGTGCCTCTGTACATGTTTGCAAAATGTTTGGTATAGCGCCCCCCCTGGAGAAGAATTCACCAGCCGCCACTGACCCACAGGCCTGGTGGCCTGGATCACGGAGTACGTCACCAACAGGGCCGTCAGTCAGATGTGCTGGTGAGCAACAACGGCGCCCCCCCCCCCCCCAACAAACTGTGCTGTCACCCTTCCTGTTGATTGATTGATTGAAAACTTTATTAACAGATTGCAGAATGGGTACAATACAGTACAGCTCAATACAAAACAAACTGCTAAGATGATGCAGACCAGAAAAAGAAGTTCGTCTTGTTTACATCGGGGTCCCCCATTTTCAATTCATCATGACATTTATGACATACTGTACACGACAAACAGATATACAGAACTGCACGTAGTAAAAATAGATCCTAAAAAAAATATACATCCGAGGGGGAAGAAACTGTACATTGGTGGGGTGGGGGGGGGATTTCATTTACAGGGGCCAGTTTCTAATTGCAGCCACCCGTAGGTGCTCTTTGTGAGCGGTTTTGAAGGAGGGTAGGGATTCACATTCCTTCATGGTTTTGGGTAGGGCATTCCACATTATTGTTGCATAATTGCGAAACTGAATTGTTTAGTCCAGACCTGGGCATTGTACGGCCCGATGATTTTGACCGGCCCGCGAAAGATTACATGATGATAAAGTTAAAATTTAAAATTTAAAATTAATTAATTATTCTTTTTTTTTTATTTTTTTTTACTTTTTTATTTTCATCAAGGCAACTAGGCAGCAACAATCTCAAACACATGAAAACCCTGAAAGAAGTCAAACCATCAGCTGATCACCGGCACAGGTACTCATCCATGTTGGGAGCACTGCATGATGAATTTTCAAGGCGTTTTCAAGATTTCAAAAAGGTTGAGGATGAAATGCAGCTGGTTTCCTCTCCCTTTACCTGCAGTGTTGATAGAGCACCCACTGATGTTCAGCTTGAACTCATTGACCTGCAGCCTGATTCACTACTGAAAGAGCACTTTAAGTCAGCATCACTGCTAGAGTTCTACTCTGCTCTCAAGGAGGAGAACTTTCCAAACAAGAGGAGACATGCTCAGAAGATGTTGGTTCTCTTTGGATCCACCTATATGTGAACAGACATTCTCAGTCATGACGTTTACCAAGTCCAGGTACAGATCCTCTCTCACTGATGAACATCTGGCAGCTGTGCTTCGCATCTCCACCTCAGACATGCAACCTGACTTTGATGGACTTGTTAAAGCTCAACAGAGACTGGATTTATCACACTGAATGAAAAAAAAAGAGCTGAAGAACACTAAAATGTGGAAATATAACAAGTGAAATGGGACACTTGATCTTTTTTTTTCTTTTTTTTGCACAGTTCTGAAAACATTAAATGTTTAATATAGGCATGTAAAGTAAAAAAGGCTACTGGGACACTTTTCTTTACACAGTTCAGTGACATGTCTTGTTTATTTTGGCTATAAGATGATATGATGTCTTTAGAAAGCTAAGAAAATCCTTGTTTCAATAGTATATGAAACTCAAAATAATAACTTTATTTGTATAGCACTTTTTCATACATGCCCTTTGTTATTAATGTTTCACATTTTGTTTATCATTTTGGAAATAAATTCTATTTGAATAAATTATATTTTTGAAAGCTAACCTCACCTTTTAATTGCCAAATAATAACATACACTCTTACCAGGGGTCAAAACAATGCCATTTACTGCTTTTTATATAGAAATAAAATGTATATTATGCATAATTGAGTTTGGAATTTTGGCCCGGCCCTCCAACATATTTTCAGTTGCTCATTCGGCCCCCCGGGAAAAATAATTGCCCACCCCTGGTTTAGTCCCTTGTTTGAGCCGAATCTGGGTTGAACATGATTTGTGGAACTCCCTCTGGTGTTGTGGGTGTGGAATTCACTGACCTTTGGGAAGTATTTCGACATGTACATGGGTATCCCAGTGGTGTAGTGTATCTTGGAGACCAGGCCCATTGCAAGTTGCTGTACTCTGTCGTCTACTCTAAGCCATCCTAGGTTGTCAAAATGTGCAGGGGTAAGGTGGATTTTGTGAGTAAGGCCAAGCAGTAGTCTGACCAGTTCACCCTCTACACCTCTGACTTCTGCCACAACTCGAGTGGGTGCCACCTACAGAAGTTCTCAGATGACTCCTCCATTGTAAGTTATATCACAGATGACAATGAGGACGAGTACAGAGCCCTGGTGGAAAGCTTTGTAGGGTGGAGCGACAGCAACCACCTCCAGCTCAACATCAGCAAGACCAAGGAGCTGGTGGTGGACTATGGAGAGGCAAAACTAGCCCCCCAACTTCCATCACCATCCGAGGGGATGAGGTGGAGATGGTGGAGACATACAAGTTCCTTGGAGTACACCTGCACAACAAACTAGACTGGTCAGACAACACAGATGCCCTCTATATGAAGGGACAAAGCAGGCTGTTCTTCCTGAGGAGACTCAGGTCATTCAATGTGTGCAATAGACTGCCACAGTCAGTTTACCAGTCTGTAGTAGCCAGCGTCCTCTTCTTTGCCGTTGTATGCTGGTGGGGGGGCTATATCAACTCAAAGGACAAGCTTGTGAGAGAGAGAATTCTGCTGTGGTTTAGTTACATTGACCACAGGGACCACAAGTAGAATAAAGAAGCTCTGTCTTGAAAAGCTATTTAT
>NC_140179.1:84410350-84488862 GCF_963971535.1 Notolepis coatsorum | reverse complement strand
ATTAAAAAAGTAAAAAGAAAAGATAAGTGAAATGAAAATGGAATAACAGTAGAATACTGTATACAACACTACGTACATTATACACAATGAGAATGTGTGTGTAAAGGTATGAGTGACAAGTGTTACAACAGTATGCATATTAGGTATGTAGCAGTCTGTGTTGGGAATGTTCACTTTCTACATGAACTACTTCAGTTCACAGTTCACACATTTTTAAATGACCTAGTTCAGTTCATAATACATTTTTTGGTAACACTTTATAATAACACTCAGTTATAAGACCTTTATAAGGTATTTGTAGATAACAAACCATTTATATACATTTGTGAATTATAATTAAATCATGTATACCTATATTTGTATAACATTTACAGATTAGTTCTACATTATTTATAACTCATTATCAACATTGTTTGTACTTGATTTGTTCATGTTTGTTTAATGTGTAGTAACACATTTGTAGATGCTTTGAAAAATGGATATGAAAAAACGACTATACTGTACCTCCATTTATTTTTCATGTTCAACAAATGATTTGTTAAGACATTCATAAAACATCTATAAATCATTTGCAGATGCTATTGTGTGCCCTAATCTGAAGTGAAGACTATCATCATTAACAAATGTCTAATAGTTTGTTTATTTGTGGACTTTTATGAATACACACGAAGCAATTACCAGACTTGTCTTTCATATTTAACAAATTATTTGTTAAGACATTCATAAAACATATATAAATCATTTGCAGATGCTATTGTGTGCCCTAATCTGAAGTGAAGAATATTCATCATTAACAAATGTCTAATACAGTTAATTATTTGTTTACTTTTTCATCACCTGTTACAAATGTTGTAGACAGGTTTCGGATACACCCTTATCTGTGACATCAAACAGTGACAGAATTAGGACTATAGATAAATGCAATTTTATTACATAAATACATGTGCATGACATATAGTGTAACAGGTGGGGCACTAGGACCCAGGAGTACCCTGGCCGGTATTGACAGAGTATGTAGAGGAAGTATCACGCGAGTGAGACTTGACTTCGCGTGTGTTCCGTCTGTTGAATGGAAGCACGATACATTAGCAGAGCCAAGCATGATTTATAGATGTTTTATGAATGTCTTAACAAATCATTTCTTGAACATGAACAAATAAATGGAGGTACGTATAGTCGTTTTTTCATATCAATTTTTCAAAGCATCTACAAATGTGTTACTACACATTAAACAACATTATTTAATGATGAACAAATCAAGTACAAACAATGTTGATAATGAGTATAATTATGTAGAACTAATTCGTAAATGTTATACAAATATAGTTATAAATGATTTAATAATAATTTATGAATGTAAATGATTTGTTCATGATTACCGGTAGTTCATTATCTACAAATACCTTATAAAGGTCTTATAACTGAGTGTTATTATGAAGTGTTACCCATTTTTTTTAACTAAAGTTCATGGTTTTAAAAAAATGAACTAGTTTATAGTTTACAGTTCTTTTTTCAATACGTTGCTGCAAGCTATTATTTGTCAAAATTATATAGAACCACAGGCAGCAATCAGAATACTGCACGGCATCCCCTACCATTGCCATGAAGGTGAGGCAGCGTCGCGCGTAACAAGTCTCTCTCTCTGCGCGCAACACGCACACAAACCTTCGGTGTGTGTGTGTGTGTGTGTGTGCGCCCGTCCCAAATCTGACACACTTTCGAGTTATACTGTGATAGAGCGCCGAGAATGAACACGTTCACAATTACGTTCATCTAGCGGAAATACAGTAAGTTCAGTTCACGTTCGCCCAAAATATGAACGAGTTCATGAACGATCATTCATTGAACGCGTTCAAGTACATCACTGGCAGCAGTCCAGGTTCAATAGCAGCAGTCATGGTTGATTTGTATGTACAGTGTAGACAGCAGGTAAGCAGATATGCGAAGTGGAATATTTAGGTTCATGAGTTGAGAGGCCAGGTGATAATAACTTGACATTGTGTCTGTGTGAGTATGAGAGAGAGAGAGATAGAGAAAAAAAAAGCCAGTGCGAGTTCATATCAAAGTGTGGGTGTGTGTCAATGAGAGGTAGTATATAATAGTGTGTACGTATATAGTATATATATATATATATATATATGGTGTGTGTGTGTGTGTGTGTGTGTGTGTGTGTGTGTGTGTGTGTGTGTGTGTGTGTGTGTGTGTGTGTGTGTGTGTGTGTGTGTGTGTTGTGTGTGTGTGTGTGGTGTGTGTGTGTGTGTGTGTGTGTGTGTGTGTGTGTGTGTGTGTGTGTGTGTGTGTGTGTGTGTGTGTGTGTGTGTGGGTGTGTGTGTGTGTGTGTGTGTGTGTGTGTGTGTGTGTGTGTGTGTGTGTGTGTGTGTGTGTGTGTGCAGTACTCTCATGCCCCGGTGCCTCCAGGAAACATCTACTAGCCCAGATGAGTGCACTCTGCCTGGCTTGGTTGAATGTACCAGACCCCTAATCTGTCTGGAAAGTCTGGAGAAAGGAGATAAGGAGAAAGAGAGATATATAAAGAGAGAGAGAGAGAGAGAGAGAGAGAGAGAGAGAGAGAGAGAGAGAGAGAGAGAGAGAGAGAGAGAGAGAGAGAGAGAGAGAGAGAGAGAGAGAGAGAGAGAGAGAGAGAGAGAGAGAGAGAGAGAGAGAGAGAGAGAGAGAGAGAGATGGGGGGGACATATGGGATATAGAGAGATAAATTGGGGAGAGAGAGAGATAGGGATAGAGAGAGAGGGAGAGACAGAGATGAGGAGAGAGAGATAGAGATGGAGAGGGAGGTATTTTGTGTGTGTGTGCGTGTGTGTGTGTGTGTGTGTGTGTGTGTGTGTGTGTGTGTGTGGTACGAGAGAGAGAGAGAGGGAGAGAGAGAATATCCATGTAGAAGAGTGTGGGTGTATGTGTGTTCATGTTTATTTTATGTGTATTTAATGTTTTCTTTATTTGTCATATGTATGTTAACACAGGGTCAACAGGTCAGCTCAGCAGTAGGATCACTAGACACACTATAGATTAGTTATATAAAGAGAAAATAAAAAAGTAAAAAGAAAAAAGAAGTGAAATGAAAATGGAATAACAGTAGAATACTGTATACAACACTACGTACATTATACACAATGAGAATGTGTGTGTAAAGGTATGAGTGACAAGTGTATACAACAGTATTGCATATTAGGTATGTAGCAGTCTGTGTTGGGAATGTTCACTTTCTACATGAACTACTTCAGTTCACAGTTCACACATTTTTAAATGACCTATTTCAGTTCATAATAAATTTTTTGTTAACACTTTATAATAACACTCAGTTATAAGACCTTTATAGGGTATTTGTAGATAATGAACTAATCATGAACAAACCATTTATATACATTTGTGAATTATTATTAAATCATTTATACCTATATTTGTATAACATTTACAGATTAGTTCTACATTATTTATAACTCATTATCAACATTGTTTGTACTTGATTTGTTCATCATTAAATAATGTTGTTTAATGTGTAGTAACACATTTGTAGATGCTTTGAAAAATGGATATGAAAAAATTACTATACTGTACCTCCATTTATTTTTCATGTTCAACAAATGATTTGTTAAGACATTCATAAAACATCTATAAATCATTTGCAGATGCTATTGTGTGCCCTAATCTGAAGTGAAGACTATTCATCATTAACAAATGTCTAATAGTTTGTTTATTTGTGGACTTTTATGAATACACACGAAGCAATTACCAGACTTGTCTTTTCATATTTAACAAATTATTTGTTAAGACATTCATAAAACATCTATAAATCATTTGCAGATGCTATTGTGTGCCCTAATCTGAAGTGAAGAATATTCATCATTAACAAATGTCTAATACAGTTAATTATTTGTTTACTTTTTCATCACCTGTTACAAATGTTGTAGACAGGTTTCGGATACACCCTTCTCTGTGACATCAAACAGTGACAGAATTAGGACTATAGATAAATGCAATTTTATTAACATAAAATACATGTGCATGACATATAGTGTAGAGGGGCACTAGGACCCAGGAGTACCCTGGCCGGTATTGACAGAATATGTAGAGGAAGTATCACGCGAGTTGCCGTCTGTTGAATGGAAGCACGATACATTAGCAGAGCCAAGCATGATTTATAGATGTTTTATGAATGTCTTAACAAATCATTTCTTGAACATGAACAAATAAATGGAGGTACAGTATAGTCGTTTTTTCACATCAATTTTTCAAAGCATCTACAAATGTGTTACTACACATTAAACAACATTATTTAATGATGAACAAATCAAGTACAAACAATGTTGATAATGAGTTATAAATAATGTAGAACTAATTTGTAAATGTTATACAAATATAGTTATAAATGATTTAATAATAATTTATGAATGTAAATGATTTGTTCATGATTACCGGTAGTTCATTATCTACAAATACCTTATAAAGGTCTTATAACTGAGTGTTATTATGAAGTGTTACCCATTTTTTTAACTAAAGTTCACGGTTTAAAAAATGAACTAGTTTATAGTTTACAGTTCTTTTTTCAATACGTTGCTGCGAGCTATTATTTGTCAAAATTATATAGAACCACAGGCAGCAATCAGAATACTGCACGGCATCCCCTACCATTGCCTTGAAGGTGAGGCAGCGTCGCGCGTAACAAGTCTCTCTCTCTGCGCGCAACACGCACACAAACCTTTCGGTGGTGTGTGTGTGTGTGTGTGTGTGTGTGTGTGTGCGCCCGTCCCAAATCTGGCACACTTTCTAGTTATACTGTGATAGAGCGCCGAGAATGAACACGTTCACAAATACGTTCATCTAGCGGAAATACAGTACGTTCAGTTCACGTTCGCCAAAAGTATGAACGAGTTCATGAACGATGATTCATTGAACGCGTTCAAGTACATCACTGGCAGCAGTCCAGGTTCAATAGCAGCAGTCATGGTTGATTTGTATGTACAGTGTAGACAGCAGGTAAGCAGATATGCGAAGTGGAATATTTAGGTTCATGAGTTGAGAGGCCAGGTGATAATAACTTGACATTGTGTCTGTGTGAGTATGAGAGAGAGAGAGAGATAGAGAAAAAAAAAAGCCAGTGCGAGTTCATATCAAAGTGTGGGTGTGTGTCAATGAGAGGTAGTATATAGTGTGTACGTATATAGTATATATATATACTATATATATATGTGTGTGTGTGTGTGTGTGTGTGTGTGTGTGTGTGTGTGTGTGTGTGTGTGTGTGTGTGTGTGTGTGTGTGTGTGTGTGTGTGTGTGTGTGTGTGTGTGTGTGTGTGTGTGTGTGTGTGTGTGTGTGTGTGTGTGTGTGTGTGTGTGTGTGTGTGTGTGTGTTTAAAGGAGTCGGTACTCCTTTGTATTTTCATTTAGTATTTGTTCAGTTCAAGTCTCTCTGTCATTATTTCCAATCTAGCAGACAAATGGCTCTGAGACTCTCTGGAATGAAGCTTAATTGACTTGTCTCTCTGTGTTTGGCCACAATCTGTTTTCCACGTCTGAAAGTCTGGAAATTAAAGAGGAAAAAGAGAACCTCGTTTTATCAATGTCAGGAAAGCATTTTAGAGGAGAGGAAACAAAGGAGAGGAGGATGTATAACATGGAGGAGGAACAGAAAGAGAGGAGAAGAGGAGAGAAGAGAAGAAAAGAGGAGTGGAGAGAAGAGAGGCGGAAAGGAGGAGACAAGAGAGATGAGATGGGGAGAGAAATAGAGGAGACAGGAACAGATGGGGAGCGAGAGGAGAAGAGAGAAAGGAGGGAATGGGGGGGAAGGAGGATAGGGGAGAGAGGATGGGAGAAGAGAGAAAGAAATTATGAGAGAGAGGAGAAGAGACCAAATTAGAAGAGGAGAGAGGAGGGGAGGGGAGAGAAAGAAATGGCGAGAGAGAGGAGAAAAGAGGAAATGAGGAGAGGAGGAGAGGGGACAAGAAGCAATGAGGAGAGAGAGGATACGAGCGGAAAGGAGGGGAGGAGAGGGGGGAGAAAGAGATGAGGAAAGAGAGGATACGAGAGGAAAGGAGGGTAGGAGAGGAGGGGAGATAGGATGATAGGGGAGGAGATGAGGATAGAGATGAAAAGAGGAGAGAGGAAAGGAAGAGAGGAGAGAGGAAGACATGTTTCACATGGCGGAGGAACAGAAAGAGAGGAGAAGAGGAGATAAGAGGAGGAAAGAGGAGGGAATAGAAGTGGAGAGAAGAGCGGTGAAGAGGAGAGAAGAGATGAGGAGAGAGAGGAGAAGAGAGGAAAGGGGGAGGGGAGAGGGAGAGGAGAGAATCAACTGACGTATATTATGCTATTTATAGCTTTATGAGTATCCTGTTAATTTACTTTCTTGTAGGGATAATAAAGATTATCTTGACTTGACTCTTGAGACAAGAAACCAGAGAACGCTTTATCAGTACTGACATAAAGAGAGAGAGAGAGAGAGAGAGAGAGAGAGAGAGAGAGAGAGAGAGAGAGAGAGAGAGAGAGAGAGAGAGAGAGAGAGAGAGAGAGAGGGAGAGATACAAAGAGCCAGACAGAGAGATATAGAGACTATCAGGGCATACAGTATTATATCTCAATCTCCATTCTCTCCACATCATTAACACACACACACACACACACATGCACACATGCATGTGTACACACACACAGACACACATAGACACACACACACACACACACACACGCACACACACACGCACACACGCACACACACACACACACACACACTCACACACACACACACTCACACGCATAGCTCTGTTTCTCCCTTGAGCTTCACCATGGAGACCCAGCTGGCTTCAGTTTATTTAATAACCAACAATAAAACACAACGTGCCTTCACAGAGACAACAATATAACCAACAATGACCATCTAACATTTCTTACCAGATGAGACACAAACAGATGAGGGAGGAGAACGAATACTACGCTATTTGTTAAAGATATACAGGCCACGTAGAACCACAACACATACAGTACTGTAGAAGTAATATACTGTACACAGGAGACGTAGAACTAGAAGATACAGAACTAGAAGACACAGGAGACATAGAACTAGAAGACACAGGAGACATACACCTAGAAGACACAGGAGAGATAGAACTAGAAGACACAGGAGACATATACCTAGAAGACACAGGAGACAGATTCCTAGAAGACACAGGAGACATACACCTAGAAGACACAGGAGACATATACCTAGAAGACACAGGAGACATATACCTAGAAGACACAGGAGACATACACCTAGAAGACACATGAGACATACTGTAGGACTAGGAGACACAGGAGACATACTGTAGGACTAGAAGACACAGGAGACATACTGTAGGACTAGAAGACACAGGAGACATACTGTAGGACTAGAAGACACAGGAGACATACTGTAGGACTAGAAGACACAGGAGACATACTGTAGGACTAGAAGACACAGGAGACATACTGTAGGACTAGAAGACACAGGAGACATACTGTAGGACTAGAAGACACAGGAGACATACTGTAGGACTAGAAGACACAGGAGACATACTGTAGGACTAGAAGACACAGGAGACATACTGTAGGACTAGAAGACACAGCAGACATACTGTAGGACTAGAAGACACAGGAGACATACTGTAGGACTAGAAGACACAGGAGCATTAATGTGTTCTCTGTGGGTTTCCTCCAGGTACTGGTTTCCTCACAAACTATAAAAGACACGCTAGTTACATATTCCTGCCATTGTCCCTGGTCTTACTACTGGACGCTGGACGAGGCATTGGTGTGTATCTGCCCACTGCTCCAAAATAGTTAGGATAGTTAAGTACAGATGACATGGTATACTGTGTGTAAATAGTTAGGATGGTTAAGTACAGATTACATGATATACTGTGTGTAAATAGTCAGGATGGTTAAATACAGATGACATGGTATACTGTGTGTAAATAGTCAGGATGGTTAAGTACAGATTACATGATATACTGTGTGTAAATAGTCAGGATGGTTAAATACAGATGACATGATATACTGTGTGTAAATAGTCAGGATGGTTAAATAAAGATGACATAGTATACTGTGTGTAAATAGTTAGGAAGGTTAAATAAAGATGACATAGTATACTGTGTGTAAATAGTTAGGAAGGTTAAATAAAGATGACATGATATACTGTGTGTAAATAGTTAGGATGGTTAAGTACAGATGACATGGTATACTGTGTGTAAATAGTTAGGATGGTTAAATACAGATGACATGGTATACTGTGTGTAAATAGTTAGGAAGGTTAAATACAGATGACATGGTATACTGTGTGTAAATAGTTAGGATGGTTAAATAAAGAGAACACATTATATGGTGAAAGTCTACTTGGTCAAATTAATTATGAATGTCCCTCCTTCCATTCCAATAGAAGAGCTGGAAATAGAACCAGTCTTTACAGAACATGTCCTGAGGAGATTTAGAGGACAATAGTAATGTGGTGAGTCTGATCTCAGGTCAGACGGGGCTGTTTACCTTCTCTCCCATTAACTTCACTAGAGAGGAGTGGTTAGACTGAGGTCCTGACTCGCTACGGTCATTAGGGAACCCAGGGTGTCTATCGGAACAATTACGGGGATCAATGGCATAAACACACACACACACGCACGCACACACACACACACACACACACACACACACACACACACACACACACACACACACACACACACACACACACACACACACACACACACACACACACACACACACACACACACACACACACACACACACACACACACACACACACACACACACACACACACACACACACACACACACACACACACACACACACACACACACACAGCAGAACATTTAAAGGTTTTAATCAACCATACTCAGATCAATTATTGTGATCTGGACATATTGACACGTCCAAGCCTCCTCATTGGCTCATTGGCTAACTGTCCCCTCGGATGGGACGGATCACCTGATTGGTTCGGCTGATCGATCGGTCGTCTGTCGATCAATCATTACATCAGGGATAGATTAGTAGTCCTGTGGCATGAGCACTCAATTCCATCAGTCTGCCTGGATGGATGGGAGGAGCCAAGAGAATGCTGACAATAAACAGCAGGAACTTTTTAGTTCCAGTCACTCAATACTGTTGCTGATGTTGCTGACAAATACAATTAAACAAGTAAGCACAGTTTTGGCAGATATATCCAATCAGATACATATATATATATATACAGTATTAATAATAATAATATTAATAATAATAATAATAATAACTTTATTTGTATAGCACCTTTGATACAGGGGATTGCAGTTCAAAGTGCTTTACATCTGTAAGAAATAAAACATAAAATCAGTGTAAAACAAGCAGCAAGAGCAAAGTATAAAGTGGGATAAAATAATGCAGATATATTAATCAAATCATATCAGAACCTCACATTCCAATAGGCTTCTTGGATTTCTGTAATCTGTTACAAAACATGATAAAGGTTATATGCACCCAGCGGATAGTGGGGCGAAAAAGATAAAAGAAAAAATAAGTAAAATAATAGCAAGGGTAAAATTAGCAGTTTTTCACATTAGGATCTAACATCCCAACAGGCCACCTTGTTTATGGTTTGATTCAGTTTTAGTAGTATTATAGTATTAACACTTTAATCGCCGGAAACGCCGAAACTCGTCATTGCCCGCCATGCTCATTCTGCCGAAGACGCCGTAACATGTCTTTGATATCAATATTTAAAAAATCTGTGATCGCAATCATATTTCTCTCGCGGGGACCTGAGATATACTGCTGAGCTCCACTCAACTTTCTAACGGTTCAAGAGCGCCATCTGGTGGCCGATCGGCAGATCGCCCAACAGGAAGTCATGTGGATGAAGTGGTGCTCACCCATATTTCGTCCGGGCACTCGCTATCATTAGCAGGACTCCATCTTGACACAGTGAACACCGATCGGTGCACATAACTCGATAAACAACATGATTTGGACGTATATACTATTATACAACCTGGAAATGGATTGGATATTTTGACATCCCATAATAGAAAAAATTCTATTCCACGCTCATCCCCCAACGGCGCGAGGAAGATACGGTGAGTTTCAGCGTTATTTTCTAATGTCTGCTATACTAACTGCTCTGATGATCATATGACCCACACTAGGTGAATGATATAACGTTGCGCACGGAATTATAAGCGACCCCCCGTCCATCCGGTCAACATCAGATCATACGTAGTAACTTCTAGAAGTACCTCCAGTTGACATTTTTTATCTGGCACCGATCGCTACCAAACTGTATTTGATCATCAATATAATGCATTTGGGGCTATAAATCAAGTTCTGGAGAAAGCTGCAGAAAACAATAAAAACATACTTATACTTTAGACCGTATTTTAGTATGAATATGTGAATGAAAAAGTATAACGTTGCTACACCCTGAACAATAGATATAGGACATTGAATGGACCATAATAATGTCAATTTAGCAATACAATTTAAAAAGTTATAGCCCTGCAAAGAAGGGGAACTTCTCCATAGACAAATAGAGCTGGCTAGGGATGGTAAATTATGAATTTAACCATGGCGATCAAAGTGTTAATGTACATCGCTATCATACAGGTATGTACACAGTAATATATGGGTAGACTATAGGTTGAGGTTGGTAGTTATGATTACGTTGCAAGGCAGTTGTAGATGGTGAAGGCAGTAGATATATATGAATAGAGTAGACCAGGGGTGTCAAACTCATTTTAGTTAAGGGGCCTGGGCATACTGCCCAGTGCCCACTTTGATCTCAAGTGGGCCGGACCAGTCAAATCATAGCATAATAACCCAGACACAATGATAATATTTCTCGTTTACGTTTAAGTGCAAATAAGTACAAGTACATTCAGAAAATGTTCACATGTAATGAGGTATCTTTTTACAAAAAATTATGAACAAACTGAAAAGTATTAAGAAAAACAAGAGCAATTTCAACAATACTGTGCTTCAGTTTATCATTTACACAATGTGCATTACAACGTACAGATCACAGTGGATGTACAAAGAAGCAAACCCTTTAGTCAAGTATTTGGAACTGAAAAATATAGTATTTGAATTTATAACAAAAGAAACTTCTCTAAAAAAATACATTTTAAATTGACTAACATTTCCACATGTGTCTAGTTATCTGTCCACCTGAACTGACTCAGCACAAAATACATACAAACAAACAAACAAACAAACAAACAAACAAACAAACAAACAAACAAACAAACAAACAAACAAACAAACAAACAAACAAACAAACAAACGTGGGAGCTATTAAGTAAGAATGTCATGTTACCACCATTGAAACAACATTGGGGCAGTGCATGAGCCATAGTGTTCCAAACTATTTTGTACTGAAGCTGCTGATTGACATTATATTGCACACAATGTTCAGTGTCAAATATTTCAACAGTAAGTTTAAATTTTCACAGAACTCTAAACTCTATTCTTTAGGATGCAAAAGTACATGTCTGAAGCATTATCTTACATAAAGTAGGTCAACTCACCAATGAATTTGCTGCTGAAATTTGGAATATTTTTGCCTTCACAAGTGCATCATTATCAGGCTTAGTAGCAGCCAATTTAAGAATATCATTAAAATGCTCATGTGCGAGCCTTGAGCGCAGCTTTGTTTTAGTGATGTTCATTACAGAGAAAACCTGTTCACAAAGGTAGGTAGTCCCAAACATTGCTGCCAGAGTGCCAGGTCTATCAATTTGGGGTATCCTGGCAAAAGATGCCGATACACGATCAGCATGTTTTCACAAACTCACCCTCACAGTATGGCTTTGAGGCTGGTAATACATCACTTATCTCTCGGTTGCGGGTAAAAATGGACTGTTGTAAGCGGTCGTATTTTTGACAGGTGGATTGATGCCATCTGCTATTAAGTTATGGTTCTCAATGTTGTGTTACAATCGCTACTCTTAACTGTTGTTTTACATACAGTACATCTATGCTCTTACGGATGCAATGCAACCCCCAGTGGACTGATTAGGAATAGCAGTTACTTTTATTATATAGCAAGGTTTTATAGAAATGCAATGTATGTCTTCC
The DNA here is from genome assembly GCF_963971535.1 of Notolepis coatsorum. Taxonomy (NCBI): domain Eukaryota; kingdom Metazoa; phylum Chordata; class Actinopteri; order Aulopiformes; family Paralepididae; genus Notolepis; species Notolepis coatsorum. Next base: position 84,476,775 of record NC_140179.1, on the reverse strand, counting down.
ACACTTACCAAAGTCATCCGGCGGGGCGAGCTGGACGCCGCCCGCGGGCCATATGTTTGACACCCCTGGAGTAGACAGTGAAGGCAGTAGATATATATGAATAGAGAAGACAGTGAAGGCAGTAGATATATATGAATAGAGTAGACAGTGAAGGCAGTAGATACTAGATAGGTATGAATAGAGTATACAGTGAAGGCAGTAGATACTAGATAGGTATGAATAGAGTATACAGTGAAGGCAGTATAAAGGTATGGATATAGTAAACAATGAAGGCAGTAGATAGGTATGAATAGAGTAAACAGTGAAGGCAGTAGATAGGTATGAAATGAATAGAAGAGACAGTGAAGGCAGTAGATACTAGATAGGTATGAATAGAGTAGACAGTGAAGGCAGTATATAGGTATGAATAGAGAAGACAGAGAAGGCAGTAGATAGGTATGAATAGAATAAACAATGAAGGCAGTAGATAGGTATGAATAGAGTAAACAGTGTAGGCAGTAGATAGGTATGAATAGAGTAGACAGTGAAGGCAGTATATAGGTATGAATAGAGTAGACAGTGAAGGCAGTATATACAGTAGGTATGAATAGAGTAAACAGTGAAGGCAGTAGATATGTATGAATAGAGTAGACAGTGAAGGCAGTATATAGGTATGAATAGAGTAAACAGTGAAGGCAGTAGATAGGTATGAATAGAGTAAACAGTGAAGGCAGTAGATAGCAGTGGAGGCTGCTGACCAAATTTTTAGGTGAAGCACAAATTATTATATTATATTATATATTAAATAATATTTTTAAAACATCCCCCACTGTGTGTCAGTGGTCAGTGGACACAGATGAAAACATATTAACATTAGGTGACAGCGGACCTGACCAGATGAAAACATATTAGGTGACAGCGCACCTGACCAGATGAAATCATATTAGGTGACAGCGCACCTGACCAGATGAAATCATATTAGGTGACAGCGCACCTGACCAGATCAAAACATATTAGGTGACAGCGCACCTGATCAGATCAAAACATTTTAGGTGACAGCGCACCTGACCAGATCAAAACATATTAGGTGAAGGTGACAAGGAAGCCACAGACTCATACCCCCCCGACACTCAACTAACCGCCTCGGACAGTCCTTCATACCAGTGGCCATCAGGCTCCACAACAGTGGGCAGCGACTGCTGCCAGACATCGACCTAGAACTAATAGGAACCCAAGTAGGACAATAACACTACCTTATGCATACTGCACCTTATGTGGATACTGTGATACTGTGAGTAATGAATAATGTATATTTCAGTTAGTTAGATAGTAAATTATATTGACCTATTTGTTTACACTGCTTGTGTTGTTTTCACTACCTGTACCCCCCCCACCTTCCCCCATGCTGCTATGATGCCTGAATTTCCCCAAGGGGATCAATAAAGGAATATCTTATCTTATCTTAAAAGGAAAGATGAAATTACCTACCTGGGTTCCATCCTATAGAGGCAAATCTTTCCTGTGACAAAATGGGATCCAATGTAATAAAACTAAGTCAACCAACGAACTAGATTCCTGTACCGGATCTCCTCTCTGGTAAACAAGAATACCTTGAATACTCTAACAGGAGCACTCATTCAAGGGTACTACGACTATGCTTGCACCTCATGGTACCAAAGCACCACAAAGGCACTAAAAACAAGATTACAAACATCACAAAACAAACTGGTCAGACTACTGCTTGACCTTACTCCTAAAACCCACCTCACCCTTGTCCACTTTGACAACCTAGGATGGCTTAGAGTAGACGACAGAGTACAGCAACTTGCAATGGGCCTGGTCTACAAGATACACTACACCACTAAAGATACCCATGTGCATGTCGAAATACTTCCCAAAGGTCAGTGAATACCACGACCACAACACCAGAGGGAGTTCCACAAATCATGTTCAACCCAGATAAAATAATTTAAAAAGTAAAAAAAAAAAAAAATTGAATAAAAGAAAAATAGTCATAACTTAGAAATGAGATTGCATAGGTCTATGAATCGATATCGCGATTCTGTTTCGATTAATTGCCCAGCCCTACAGTGTGTACAGTAAGTTAGCTTGGTGATTATCATTGTGATGTAGGCTAAGCTGGCTAGCTACTGTTAGCATACAAGCTTTTACAAACATTGTAGCCTACTTACTTTTTCATCCACAACGTTTTTTCTGATCCAGATGCATAAGTCCACTTTTCATGTTGCTCAGTTGCTGGTTTATACTTCGGTCCTAATGTTGGCGCAAAGTTTAATTTAGCCTGACTTGACTTGTTATAGCTGTACAGCTTACTAACTACTAAACAACAACTAAACTAGCTAGCTTTCACATAGTCAAAACGGGTCCAGCTGCATGTCCGGAGGATAGGTTTACGGGCCAATCTCAAGTTTCTCAAGTTTCTTTATTAGTTGTCATACAGAAGTACAGAATGCTTTTATACAAAATGCTTCTTTATGTTACATTTTGTATAAAAGTATTCTGTACTTCTGTATGACAACTAATAAAGAAACTTGAGAAACTTGAGATTGGCCCGAGCTAAACCTATCCTCCGGACATGCAGCTGGACCCGTTTTGACTTTGCAATGCAGCAATCTCTGATTGGATTTGCAAGGCTGCCAATCATATTCAACCTCCGTGTATTGGATGTCAAGGGCTGTCAATCATTCAAACCTCCATTCAATGGCAAGAGTTTAACTGCACAGACCGTGCTTAGATGAAGTTAATAGCCTATTTTGATTCGCTGTTATTTATTATTTATTTAACAATGGGTCACACCTGTGAAGTTTTCTTCACGAATAATTACTGCAGGCAATACTGCAGTGCAGGCCTGCTCAGAGCTGTCAATTTTGACAATTTTTGAAGAAAAAAAAAATCACTGGCATTTTTTTACAGAGGAAAACATTTATAATAAAAAAAGAATAATAATAATAATAATTTAAAAAAATATATATATATATTTTTTATATATATATAGGTATATGTAAATTAATAATAATTATGAATTATGAGTGAATTTGTGTTTCACGTGTTGTCATAGAGAAACCTCCACTGGTAGATAGGTATGAATAGAGTAAACAGTGAAGGCAATAGATAGGTATGAATAGAGTAGAGAGTGAAGGCAGTAGATAGATATGAATAGAGGAGACAGCGAAGGCAGTAGATACTAGATAGGTATGAATAGAGTAGACAGTGAAGGCAGTAGATACTAGATAGTTATGAATAGACTAGACAGTGAAGGCAGTATATAGGTATGAATAGAGAATACAGTGAAGGCAGTATATAGGTATGAATAGAGTAGACAGTGAAGGCAGTAGATACTAGATAGGTATGAATAGAGTAGACAGTGAAGGCAGTATATACAGTAGGTATGAATAGAGTAGACAGTGAAGGCAGTAGATAGGTATGAATAGAGTAAACAGTGAAGGCAGTAGATAGGTATGAATAGAGTAAACAGTGAAGGCAGTAGATAGGTATGAATAGAGTAAACAGTGAAGGCAGTAGATAGGTATGAATAGAGGAGACAGTGAAGGCAGTAGATAGGTATGAATAGAGTAAACAGTGAAGGCAGTAGATATGTATGAATAGAGTATACAGTGAAGGCAGTAGATTTGTATGAATAGAGTATACAGAGAAGGCAGTAGATAGGTATGAATAGAGAAGCCAGTGAAGGCAGTAGATAGGTATGAATAGAGAAGCCAGTGAAGGCAGTAGATAGGTATGAATAGAGGAGACAGTGAAGGCAGTAGATACTAGATAGGTATGCATAGAACAGTGAATGCAGTAGATAGGTATGAATAGAGTAAACAGTGAAGGCAGTAGATAGGCATGAATAGAGTAAACAGTGAAGGCAGTAGATGAATAGAGTAGAGAGTGAAGGCAGTAGATAGGTATGAATAGCGTAGAGAGTGAAGGCAGTAGATAGGCATGAATAGAGTAAACAGTGAAGGCAGTAGATGAATAGAGTAGAGAGTGAAGGCAGTAGATAGGTATGAATAGCGTAGAGAGTGAAGGCAGTAGATAGGTATGAATAGCGTAGAGAGTGAAGGCAGTAGATAGGTATGAATAGAGTAGAGAGTGAAGGCAGTAGATACATTTACATTTACATTTAGTCATTTAGCTGACGCTTTTATCCAAAGCGACTTACAAGTTCTGTACGACAAGCCATCAGGAAGAGCACAACTCTATCAGCTGAGTAACAATGTTCATCAAAGTGTTGAGTGCTACAGTGTAGGTTAGTTTATTAGGACAAGTGCATGACAGTATGGTTAGTTAGGGTTAGATTTTTTTTTTTTTTTTTTTTTTTTTTTTTATTCAGATAATGGTTGAAGAAGTGAGTCTTTAGTCGACGGCGAAAGATTGGACGTGTTTCGGCTGTCCTAACTGGGGTGGGTAGTTCATTCCACCATTGTGGGGCAAGGACTGAGAATAGGCGACTTCTCTTTGATGACCCTCCCGGAGCTTGGATAGGAGTAGGTCTGAGGCGGCCAGAAGATGCAGAGCGTAGGGGTCTTGAGGGTGTGTAGTTAGAGACCATTGACCGGAGGTAGGCGGGAGCAGTTCCCTTTGCCGCACGGTATGCTAGGTCAAGGGCCTTGAAGCGGATTCGTGCAGCAATGGGGAGCCAGTGCAGGTCCCTAAGAAGTGGGGTGACATGGGCCGACTTCGGTAGGTTTGAGATCAGGTGGGCCGCTGCGTTCTGAATGAGTTGAAGAGGCTTAGTGGCAGTGGCCGGGAGGCCAGCGAGCAGTGCGTTGCAGTAGTCGAGGCGGGAGATGACTGTTGATTGGACGAGGAGTTGGGTGGCTTCTTTTGTCAGGAAGGGGCGTATCCTTCTGACGTTGCTCAGGAGGAATCGGCAGGTTCTGGTTGTCGCTGCGATGTGAGCAGAGAAGTTCAACTGGTCGTCGAGGACAACACCAAGGTTCTTGGCGGTCGGGGACGCGGTCACAGCTGCATTCTCGACTGTGATGGAAAGGTCGGTCAGGGGGGAGGATTTGGCCGGCAGGTGGAGCAATTCTGTTTTGCTTAGGTTCAGTTTGAGGTGGTTGGTCGTCATCCAGGCGGAGATGTCGGACAGACAGGCCGAGATCCGCTCAGAGACGTGGATATCTGAGGGAGGGAAGGAGAGGAAGAGTTGAGTATCGTCGGCATAACAGTGGTAGGAGAAGCCATGAGACGTGATAATGTTACCCAGTGATTTAGTGTAGAGGGAGAAGAGAAGGGGTCCTAAAACCGAGCCCTGGGGGACACCCGTCCGCAGGGGGCGGGTGGCCGACAGGGTCCCTCTCCATGACACTTGGTAGGAGCGGTCATTGAGGTATGATGACAACCATGTCAGCGCAGAGCCAGCCACTCCCATTCCTGCGAGGGCCGCGAGGAGGATCTGGTGGTTGACTGTGTCGAAGGCTGCAGATAGATCTAGGAGAATCAGGACAGAGGAGAGGCCTTTCGCTTTTGCTAAGTGAAGTGCCTCTGTGACCGCAATGAGGGCTGTCTCTGTGGAGTGACCAGTCCTGTAGCCTGACTGATTAGGGTCTAGGAGGTCATTCTGTAAGAGATAAGCAGTAAGTTAGGTAGGTATGAATAGAACAGTGAAGGCAGTAGATAGGCATGAATAGAGGAGACAGTGAAGGCAGTAGATAGGTATGAATAGAGGAGACAGTGAAGGCAGTATATACAGTAGGTATGAATAGAGGAGACAGTGAAGGCAGTAGATACTAGATAGGTATGAATAGAGGAGACAGTGAAGGCAGTATATAGGTATGAATAGAGTATAGGCAACAGATTTATTCTAGAGCAGGGGTGCCCACACTTTTTCAGCTTGGGAGCTATTGTTAAAATAACCAAGTCAAAATGATCTACCTATATTTAACTGGGCTAATCATATTGACCATGGTTTTGTCTTTTCCGTGCAGCTCTAAATTATGGTCATTCAACATGTTGGTCAGATCGTAAAAAAATGCCAACTCTAGCAGCCAGTGACCGTCATTACTGTTGCTTCACAGCAAGACAAGGGTTTTCTATGTGGAGTTTGCATTTTCTCTCCTCTCCTCTCATCTCCCCTCCTCTTGTATCTCCTCTCTCCTCCTCTCCTGTCATCTCTCCTCTTGTCTCTCCTCTCTCCTTTCCTCCTCTCTACCCCTCTCATCTCTTCTCTATCTTCCTCATCTCTTCCTCTCTCCTCTCCTCTGCTCCCCTTCCCTCATTTCATCTCCCCTACTCTCCTCTCCTCTCTCTCCTCAGCTCCCGCCTACCTCCGGTCGATGGTCTCTAACTACACACCCTCAAGACCCCTACGCTCTGCATCTTCTGGCCGCCTCAGACCCACTCCTATCCGAGCTCCGGGAGGGTCATCAAGGAGAAGCCGCCTATTCTCAGTCCTTGCCCCACAATGGTGCAGGAACAAACTGCCCGCCACAGTTAGGACAGCCGAAACCCGTCCAATCTTTCGCCGTCGACTAAAGACTCACTTATTCAACCATTATCTGAAATGAGAGAACAAATAAATAATATTTATAATAATAATCAAATAAAAAATGTAATCTAACCCTAACTAACCGTACTGTCATGCATTTGTCCTAATATACTAACCTACACTGATAGCACTCAACACTTTTGATGAACATTGTTACTCAGCTGATAGAGTTGTGCCCTTCCTGATGACTTGTCGTACAGAACGTGTAAGTCGCTTCGGATAAAAGCGTCAGCTAAATGACTAGATGTAAATGTCATCTCCTCTGATTACTCTGGTTTCTAAGGTACTGGTCTTTACTACATGAGTTGGTCCCTGGGTGTGGCACTGTCTCTGTCCCGCTGCCCCTAAATAGTTAGGATGGTCAAATGCAGAGGAATCATTTCCCCATGGGGATCAATAAAGGATTAAAATGAATAAGAAATAATACATTATTATATTATGTACATCATATACATATTTTTCATTTAATTTTAATTGCAAACCTTTATTTCAACTCGTGAGACACTGAGGTTAACCTCATTCGCAGTGATGATATGAAACCACTCTCACCGTATGTAATCAACTATTAAACACTATTTTACTATCAGTGGTTTGATCAACTATTAAACACTATTTCATTATTATGCCTCAACTCAAACATAAGGGGTCAGAGGTCAGGAGAGTGCGTCTAGCCAGGGGGTAAATGTCCTTGTGATGCAGTGCTGCTGTTATAGATTTGTTTTATATTCAGCTTCTAGTACCACAGAGACAGACCCCCCCCCCCCCCCCCCACACACACACCTTCCCCTCTTTCTCTCTCTCATACTCAGAACTCTGTATAAACACTGAACATCGCACTGCCTATACCCTAGGCTCTGTTGCCCATACCGTACAAACTCTGAACTCTGTTGCCCATACCGTACTAACTCTGAACTATGTTGCCTATACTCAATTTATAAATATCCGCTGCCTGCCTGTCTACAACTGCTTTGCACTATATTCTACCCACCTCATCCTATAGTCTACCCATACTGTTTAAATATCTGTATGATTATCTACAATAATACTGTTGAAATATGACACATATATATCACGTAAATTTATAGCAGAGACATCTCCCATCCCTCCACCATACAAAAGCCCAGTTTGTTTCCCTTAAATTCTCTCTCTCTATGGACATCTAGCTAGCCAGATGGCCACTCACACTCAGATTCTTATCAGTGACCATAAAAACTCACACACACACGCTCCAATATCCTCAACTGCCCCCCAAGACACACACACACACGCTGTAATATCCTCATCTGCCCCCAAGACACATTTTAATGGGTCCTACTAATCACCCCAAAGTACCAGAAAATACCCCAAAATACCCCAAAGTATACCCCAAAATACCAGAAAATACCCCAAAATACCCCAAAGTATACCCCAAAGTACCAGAAAATACCCCAAAATACCCCAAAATACCCTAAAATACCCCAAAGTACCAGAAAATACCAGAAAATACCCCAAAATACCCCGAAAATACCCTACAATACCCCAAAGCATACCCCAAAGTACCAGAAAATACCAGAAAATACCCCAAAATACCCTAAAATACCCCAAAGTATACCCCAAAGTACCAGAAAATACCCCAAAATACCCCAAAATACCCTAAAGTATTTTGGGGTATTTTAGGGTACTTTGGGGTATTTTGGGGTATTTTCTGGTACTCTGGGGTATTTTGGGGTATACTTTGGGGTATACTTTGGGGTATTTTAGGGTATTTTGGGGTATTTTCTGGTATTTTCTGGTACTTTGGGGTATACTTTGGGGTATTTTGGGGTACTTTGTGGTATTTTGGGGTATTTTCTGGTATGTTCTGGTACTTTGGGTTATACTTTGGGGTATTTTAGGGTATTTTGGGGTATTTTCCTGTATTTTCTGGTACTTTGGGGTATTTTAGGGTATTTTGGGGTATTTTGGGGTATTTTCTGGTATTTTCTGGTACTTTGGGGTAAACTTTGGGGTATTTTAGGGTATTTTGGGGTATTTTATGGTATTTTCTGGTACTTTGGGGTATACTTTGGGGTATTTTCTGGTATTTTGGGGTATTTTCTGGTACTTTGGGGTATACTTTGGGGTACTTTGGGGTACTTTGGGGTATTTTGGGGTATTTACTGGTATTTTGGGGTATACTTTGGGGTATTTTGGGGTATTTTCTGGTACTTTGGGGTATTTTGGGGTATACTTTGGGGTATTTTGGGGTATTTTCTGGTATTTTGGGGTATACTTTGGGGTATTTTGGGGTATTTTCTGGTACTTTGGGGTGATTAGTAGGACCCATTTTAATTGGTCTAGTGGCGCCGAGGTGAGTGGCAGCCTTTCATAGCAGCTCCCACCCCCTTTACTTCTTATCCCGTTTTACTACTTTCTTACTTATTTCTTTTTGTGATTCTACTTACTTAATAGGTGTCTAAGTGACTGTGCGTTGCTTTACACCAAGTTAAGGCAATTGTTAACAACTTCTGTGAAGTTAGCTGAGTTAGGCAAGTTCGGTCGAGCACAGCTGAACAATGGAGAACAACACCGGCGGGCTGGTTTACCCGTGGGAGGACAACAACAACACCACTGGCGGGCTGGTTTACCCGCGGGAGGCTCTCCTCTGCTTTCGAGACAGAGTTGCAGAGCCACAGAGGAATCTACCAGCCGAAATAAGGATACGCAGACGGGGAAATCGAGCTGGCACGATCGTGAGGGACAGGAGAAAGGATAGCAGGAGATTCAAGCCTTACCTGCCCTCTGTCGTTATGGGGAACGTGCGATCGCTGGCCAACAAGATGGACGAGCTCTCAGCCCTGATGAACAACCAGCGTGAGTACAAGGAGGCAAGCCTACTGTGCTTCACAGAATCCTGGCTGAACGATAACATCCCGGACAGTGCAATCGAACAGGAGGGCTTCACGGTAAACAGAGCGGCAAGCGGAGAGGCGGAGGGCTTGTTGTCTTTGTTAACTCCAAATGGTGCCACCCAGGGCACATCACCATTAAGGAACGTATCTGTTCCCCCGACATTGAACTATTGGCACTGAGTCTGCGGCCATACTATTTACCGCGAGAAATAACACACGTCCTGGCTCTGACTGTTTACATCCCACCAAGCGCGGCGGCGGCGCAGGCGAGTGACGTCATACACTCCACTGTCGCGGCCCTTTAGACAAAACACCCGGATGCATTTATTTTTATCAATGAGGACTTCAACCATGTCAGACTGAACAAGACCCTGACAAACTTCACCCAGTATGTGACCTGCAAGACCAGGGGAGACAAAACACTGGACCTCCTGTATGCTAACGTGAAGGAGGCTTTCAGTGCAACTTCCCTGCCCCCCCCTCGGCCAGTCAGACCACAACCTTGTGAGGCTTGTATCTACATACACGCCTCTCATTAAGAGACAGCCACCGACCACCGTGTCTGTCCCACAGTGGTCTGACGACGTCGAGGAGGAGCTACAGGAGTGTTTCAGGTCGACAGACTGGGACATGTTTGAGAGGGTCCATGGAGATGACATTGATGGACTATCCCACTGCATCACAGACTACATCAGGTTCTGTGAGGAGAGCATCGTACCCACAAAGAAGGTACGCTGCTTTTCAAACAATAAACCCTGGATTAGCAAGGACATTAAACACCTGCTAAACAGGAAAAAAGGGCCTTCATGGCAGGGGTCACTGAGCAGGCCAGGGCTGTCCAAAGGGAGCTCAAAAAAGAGCTAAGGGCAGCCAAGGTCAGCTACAAGGACAGGCTGGAGGGCAGACTACAGGCCAACAACACCAGGGAGGTGTGGGCGGGCGTCAGGAAGATCACTGGGTTCAAACAGCAGGGCACAGCTGTTGAGGGCCCCCCAGAGCGGGCAAACGAGTTCAACTCGTTTTTCAACCGCTTTGACCAGAGTGGCCTCCCCCCACCCCTCCCCCCACCCATCGACACCAGCACCAGATCACACCTACAAAGCACCCCCCCCCCCCCACCCCCCCACACCCATCAGCACCGGCACCCCACCCCCAACAGCAGCAGACTGCCTACCACCCCCAACCCTGACGATCACTAATAGTCAGGTCAGTAGGCAGCTCTCCAGGATTAGTGTAAACAAGGCCAGAGGACCGGACAACACCAATCCCAGGGTGCTCAAAGTATGTGCGGAGCAGCTGGCAGCACCGCTCCAACATCTTTTCAACCTCTCCCTGAGGCTGGAGAGGGTGCCCCAGCTCTGGAAGACCTCCTGCATTGTCCCGGTGCCCAAGAAGGGACGACCCAGCACCCTCAACGACTACAGGCCAGTCGCTCTGACGTCACACGTCATGAAGACGTTTGAGAGACTGGTCCTGCAACACCTCAAGCCGCTGGTGCGTGACTCCCTCGACCCCCTGCAGTTTGCATACCAGGCAAACATTGGGGTGGAGGATGCCATCATCTACATGCTCCACAGAGCGTACATGCACCTGGAGAAGCCGCGCAGCTCAGTGAGGATTATGTTCTTTGATTTCTCCAGCGCCTTCAACACCATCCAGCCATCACTGCTAGCGGAGAAGCTCTCCGCGATGCAGCTGGAGCACGGCTTGGTGGCCTGGATCAAGGACTACCTCACTGAGAGGCCGCAGTACGTCAGACTAAAGGACAGTCAGTCTGACGTACTGGTGAGCAACACCGGCGCCCCCCAAGGAACTGTGCTGTCACCCTTCCTCTTCACCCTCTACACCTCAGACTTCTGCCGCAACTCAAGCGGGTGCCACCTGCAGAAGTTCTCAGACGACTCCTCCATCGTAAGCTACATCACCGACGATGATGAGGAGGGGTACAGAGCCTTGGTGGAGAGCTTCGTGGGGTGGAGCGACAGCAACCACCTCCAACTCAACACCAGTAAGACCAAGGAGCTGGTGGTGGACTTCCGGAGGGGCAAGAAGAGGCCCCCCCCGATTCCCATCTCCATCCGAGGGGTGGATGTGGAGATGGTGGACTCATATAAGTTCCTTGGGGTACACCTGAACAATAAACTGGACTGGTCGGATAACACAGAGGCCCTCTACAGGAAGGGACAGAGCAGGCTGTTCTTCCTGAGGAGACTCCTTCAATATGTGCAACAGACTGCTGCAGTCTTTTTACCAGTCTGTAGTGGCCAGCATCCTCTTCTACGCTGTGGCATGCTGGGGAGGCTACATCAACTCAAGGGACACCAACAAGCTCAACAAGCTGGTGAGGAAGGCTAGCTCCATGGTGGGAGTTGAGCTACCTAGACTTGAGGTGATGGCAGAGAGGGGGATGATAAGGAAGCTGGCTGCCATCATGGAGAACCCCTACCACCCCCTCTACGACGAGCTAGTCAAGATGAGAAGCTCGTTCAGCCACAGACTCATTCCCCCCGACACTCAACTAACCGTCTCGGACAGTCCTTCATACCAGCGGCCATCAGGCTCCACAACAGTGGGCAGGGACTAGCAGCCTCCAGGCTCCACAACAGGGGGCAGCGACTGCTACCAGACATTGACCTGGGACTTATAGGAACCCAAGGAGGACAACCTACACTACCTTAGGCTTACTGCACCTTATGTGGATACTGTGATACTGTGAAACTGTGAATAATGTATATTTCAGTGATACTGTGAATAATGTATACTCAGTAGATAGTAAATTATAACACTACCTTATGCATACTGCACCTTATGTGACACTGTGAATAATGTGAATATTTTCTTCAGCTAGTTAGATAGTAAATTATATTGACCAAATTGACCTAATTGTTTACACTGCCTGTGTTGTTTTTTACTACCTGTACCCCCCCCCCCCCCTTCCCCCCATGCTGCTATGATGCCTGAATTTCCCCAAGGGGATCAATAAAGGAATATCTTATCTTATCTTATCTTATCTTAAACAGCTCCGGAACACATAGCCTTAACTAAGTGACTAAATTATGACTGGCCTAGGATTATCCCAGGATTAGAAGACAGGGCCAGGTAGAAGTACCAACGATAAGATACATACACATATAAATCTCCCTCCCCCTCTCTCTCTCCCTTTAACACCCACACCCAAAGAGAACCCCCCACTCACACACACACACACACACACACACACACACACACACACACACACACACACACACACACACACACACACACACACACACACACACACACACACACACACACACACACACACACACACACACACACACACACACACACACACACACACACACACACACACACACACACACACACACACACAAATACACACACACACACAACGTGCACTCAGGATGAAGAGCACATACACACTGGACTAGAGGGTTAATAAAACACCCTGACAGGCAAGGGACTGGACTGACGAGACTGGACTGACGGAACAATGACTTGACTGCATTTTCTTTCTTTTATACTCGACCGGCCGGTTGTAACAATCTAGATTTCAATTGTACCTTGCTATATTCACCTTTTATAAATACTTTGCTTATTCACTTTTTATATTACATTGCTTGTTCACTTTTTTTAATAAATACCTTCAAAAGTGTTTCATCTCTTATATCTTTAAATATCGTATTACAACTTTCACGTCCGAGTCAATAACGTGACAATACTATTATTATTCGTATTATAAATCTATATTTTCGTCTATCCTTCCTAGTTACACAGAGCCCTCATATCTCCCCTAGTTACACACAGTCTTCATATCCCTCCTAGTTACACACAGTCCCCAACAATATACGTACAGTATATGCAACAGCTTTGTAATATTCAGGATAATATCTGACAGAATTGGGGCCACCATCCCTTTCAATTTAAATCATGCGTACATTGGCACACATTCCAATTGTGAAAATATTTTAGTTAGGTCTTTGAGTTCCCTAAACGTATACATGTATTTTAAGTTTTTTGCTGGAAGAAAAAAAAACAATGCATTCTAGCAGCCTCCATACCTCTCTGTTTCAGTCCTGTTCTCAATAGGCTGTTTCTGTCCTGTAACGAGCGAGATGCTTATATCATACAAATACGTTCATTATCGTACATCTAGCAGGGGTGCGCGCCTGTATCGCCAACCGAAATTCAGATCCAACTTTCAGACTAGACGTCGCAGATCAAATATGACTCCAGATCTAGCAATATCGTAGTAATCTTGTGGTCAAAAAGGTTGTCAGAAACATCTTTTAGGTTCAACTTTAGGTAGAAAGATTTATACCCGTCATCTTGTACATGCGCATTTTATCAGGATATCTTCACACGCACGTTATTAACTGCGGAAATTGTGGCTGCAATTCTGAATGGCTCATTTCGAGAGGGAGGGTTCTTGTCACAGCTGAACTGCAGAAAAGGCACAATGCACATATTTAACATTTTCTCAGTGTTGAGACAACCCCTCATTCATGAATATCATGAATTCCTTTATTATCTCACAGTCTGTCCTCTCTCCCTTCTATCTCCCTCCTCCACCAACCTCCTCTCCTCACCTCCCTGTCCCCCTTCTCTCCCTCTCCTCTTCTCCCCCTCTTTGCTGGTTCACTGAACCTCTTCCTACTAATCATAGGAGAATTGGTTCCATTTCTGCACAAGACAGTTTTCTGCAGTAGTTAGCCGACAAGGTTGTCTATATGGTCTTTATAAATGTAATGTAAATACATTCTGTAACTCTCTCAATGTTAGATCCATAAAGATGTTAACGATGAAGGTGTTCCCTGCCCCAAATGATATCGTGTCTTAGAAACCTACAATACCCAGAGCGCATCACTCTATCCTGTATAGACCACCGCAACACTTCCGGTATTATCCAATATACCTTTTTATACGTCTGAGTCTCCTGAACACGGACACACCAGCCCCAAGTCGATCGGCACTTTCTCGGTTGGAGACTCAGGCATATAAAAAGGTATATTGGATCATGTCTCCAGCACCCCCACAGCTGTAGCTATAACCACTGATGTCAAGGCTCTCATCAACATTCATTCATTTTATCCCCCCCACGCTCTCCCATGAGCTGAAAATACCGGACATGACTCTATGACTCCTGTATAAACCTATAATACCCAGAGGACATCACTCTATCCTGTATAAACCTACAATACCCAGAGGGCATCACTCTATCCTGTAAAAACCTACAATACCCAGAGCACATCACTCTATCCTGTATAAACCTACAATACCCAGAGCACATCACTCTATCCTGTATAAACCTACAATACCCAGAGGACATCACTCTATCCTGTATAAACCTACAATACCCAGAGCACATCACTCTATCCTGTATAAACCTACAATACCCAGAGCACATCACTCTATCCTGTATAAACCTACAATACCCAGAGCACATCACTCTATCCTGTAAAAACCTACAATACCCAGAGCACATCACTCTATCCTGTATAAACCTACAATACCCAGAGCACATCACTCTATCCTGTATAAACCTACAATACCCAGAGCACATCACTCTATCCTGTATAAACCTACAATACCCAGAGCACATAACTCTATCCTGTATAAACCTACAATACCCAGAGCACATCACACTATCCTGTATAAACCTACAATACCCAGAGCACATCACTCTATCCTGTAAACACCTACAATACCCAGAGCACATCACTCTATCCTGTAAAAACCTACAATACCCAGAGCACATCACTATATCCTGTATAAACCTACAATTGGAGGGGGGCTTCCCACCCTCCAGAACATTTACAACAAGCGGTGCAAGGGGAAGGCTAAGAGAATTATTAAGGACTCGAGCCACCCGAACAACTGCCTCTTTGAACTGCTGCGGTCAGGCAAGCGATACCGGAGTCTTAAGGCGAGCACAGAAAGACTCAGAAGAAGCTTCTATCCCCAGGCCATCAGGCTGCTAAACGAACAATAATCGCTAAACGAACAATAATCACTATGCAACAACCATCAAATGCACACAGCACACACACCCACACGCACACACTCACTCAAACAAACAACACACTGCAGCACCCACTCTCCACACTTTAGATCACACAAACACACTTACACTTTATATTTATTGATAAAGGATTTGCACTGCAACTCGTACACCTACTGTGAATTGTACCTAAATTGCACCTCGTCCCATTTCCCCATTTCTGCCTTGCACTATATAGTATTGTATATTAGTACACTGCACAGTATTGTATATTGTATGGTAGCTACGTCTATTCTGCATCGAGCATTGTACATATGTCTAAACTGAACACTGTGACCTCTTTTTTTTTTACTTCTAATTTTACTATGTTTTTATTTCATACTTATCTTGTCTTGCACAGTCTCTGGAGCGCAACAGTAAGAAGCATTTTGTACAAAAGTATTCTGTACTTCTGTATGACAACTATTAAAGAAACTTGAAACTTGAACTACCCAGAGCACATCACTCTATCCTGTATAAACCTACAATACCCAGAGCACATCACTCTATCCTGTAAAAACCTACAATACCCAGAGCACATCACTCTATCCTGTATAAACTGTCATGCTTCTCCAGACCTCCAGGCGTCCCACCCTCTATAACCCTTGGTTCTCCCACTCTATCCTGACCTAGCTACTCTCCCTCTCTTCCTTTCTCTCTGATTACAGGATGGGGTGCAGGTGTGTGACATCCGGAGGAGCAGCTGAGTGACATCTACCAGCTGATTACCATCCCTATTTAGACCTGGCCCTGATGTCATGAGGCTGCCAGATCGTACTGTAGTTCCTTATTTCCAGTCAGTCCGTGTTCTTGTGCCTTGTTCTCTTTATCAGTCCGTGTTCTACGTTGCTTATCTAACATTTCGTGTCCTCCTTTGCTCGTAGTTCGTTCCTGGCTCCACACCCTGTTCCCCCATCTTGGATCCCCGTGCATGACCTGCGCCTGCCTGACCATTCTCTCCATGTACATCCCTGGACAGTCTGAGAACCCGCTCCCGGCTACGAAGCCCCGCTTGTCTGACTCATAGATATCTATAGAACACTAGATAGCTTAAGGCGGAGTCACCAGCGTCACTGAACCGCCGCCATCTTGTGAGGGTCAGCCTTGAGTGAGAGTGAGTGAGCTGCACAGACAAAAATACTCATAACTCGCTGAAATATTGACAGATTTACAAACGGGTTGGTTTGCTATAAACATCAAAGATGTAGTTATGATACTGTATGATCTTTTTAAAGATGTTTTTTTTTTACAAACCGCTTGAATCATAGCCACGTTAATAATGCTTGTAATAAACCAAACCGTTTGTAAATCCGTCAATATTTCAGCGAGTTATGAGTATTTTTGTCTGTGCAGCTCACTCACTCTCACTCAAGGCTGACTCTCACAAGATGGCGGCGGTTCAGTGACGTCACTCTCCATTGGCCGGCAGCGCGGGCAAGCTATCTAGTGTTCTATATATATCTATGGTCTGACTACCCTACGGATCGATACTTCCTGGACTGTATGAGAACCCGCTTCTGGCTACGACCCCCCGCTTGTCTGACTACCCTACGGATCGATACTTCCTGGACTGTATGAGAACCCGCTTCTGGCTACGACCCCCCGCTTGTCTGACTACCCTACGGATCGATACTTCCTGGATTGTATGAGAACCCGCTTCTGGCTACGACCCCCTCGCTCGTCTGACTACCCTGTACCCGCTCACTCCCTGGACTGCCTAGCGACTGGAATCACTTACTCTTCTTTTCTTATTAAATACACCCGTCATTTGGGTTTACTCTGATTCCACATCGTCTCTGCATGTTTGTGTCTGCATCTGTGTTCTGGCTTAGTTAAACCGTTACATAAACCTACAATACCCAGAGGACATCACTCTGTGAGCTGTGTTTACCATTCCCATTTACCAGTAAATGTGTCCTTATAACCTCTTAAGCCTGAGCGGTCCGGTACTGGACCGCAAATGACATCACCCCATAAATCCCTCTCTACAGAATGTATGAATTAATGTTGCGTTTTCTATTTTTATGTAGCCAAGAGTAAAGACCATAACCCTGTCAAAACAGCAGTCAAAGTGTAAATTGTCAGCAATACGTTTGTTTACCAACGGTTTACTCTGAACACTTTGATTGCCCAACCCGAGTTTTCTGGGGTTTACCCGGTTTTCTCGTTTTTTTTTTATTAGCAATCTGAATTCATATTTCATCAACCGAGTCTACCGTTGGTAAATCAGCCACCCCAGGCGCTCAGATGTGAAAAAAGCGCCCCCTATCGTCTCCCAGATGGTAATTCACCCTTTTGGATTGGACTCAATGAAAAGGCATGAAAAGAAAAACCCGGACTCCACATTTTACTTCTCACGCATGTGACCAGAGTCGATCAGCTTCATTCTGGACCCTCAGAGCAGCAGGGATTATGTGTTTTACAGTATACGCGGTGGATCAATAAAAGGATCGATTTTCGGAATGGCGATCAGGAATTGAAATAATCCATTTGGATACCATCTGATCTCAGGTAAGGAATCTATTTTACCAGTCTTAGGATAATCAGACCCGTTTTCACGGAGATATAAGCTTTCCCCCTATAATGTGATGCTGTTTGACTGTAAAGCGATCAGGAACTGAGAGAATCGATTTTCAGCGCGCGGCACCAGCGTGCACATGTGATGCCCACTAGAAGTGGTATCACGTTAATATCTTTAGATTATGTGTCAAAACAGTGTGAACATATTGGTACAGGATTACCTCCATCAGAAACAAGGTAGAACAGTCATTTATATGTAATGGGAGACATTAACATAATTTGGTCAATAGGTGGCAGTATAGGACTGGTGTTTAGTGGCTTCGCCTTCCAGGGAACCGTACTTTGTGCTTAGGGACGCACAAGGCGACCTCAGTTTCACAACTGGGAGGACCCAGAGTCAGTAACATCGTGTCTGCACCTTGCTTTGTCAAATGACTAACTACAACCTGTTTCATAGGTGGGTAATATACTACAAAACACACATAAAGGTTAACAAGGATACATGCAATGTCGAGGGTTCAAATGAAGTAACTATTGTCGATGTTTGAGTCAAGTTTAAGAAGTTTAAGACGACAAGTAACGTGGTTGAGAAGCAGACCGTCTATTGATGGCGCCATGTTTCGTGGTACATTTAAATAGAGTGTTGGAATACAATTGTCCATTTAATCACTAACGTGTCGGAGTTAAGTATCTCCAAGGGGATTATAAAGGTTTATGTTTTGAAATACATACTGTTTTGGGTTGAATTGCTGTGTAGTAAATGTGTATATTGTGTACAAGACGGTTAGAGGGAAATTACTTTAGCTTACACTACCTGGGAGGTGGCTAAACACCGGAGCGGTACCACATGCTCTCCTCTCTCTCTCTCTCTCTCTCTCTCTCTCTCTCTCTCTCTCTCTCTCTCTCTCTCTCTCTCTCTCTCTCTCTCTCTCTCTCTATTGCGCCCTCCGTTAAATGTAAATATAAATCTATTCCCTTGAGTTATACCATGGTCACAGTTTAGCAAATTCAAGTCAAGTCAAGTCAAGTCAAGAGTTTTAATTGTCACGGCATACAGGTATACAATGAAATGCGGGTGGTCTTGCCCGCAACGATGTGCAATACAGTGGTACATATAATAGAATCAAAAGAAGAAACAACATTGTGCAGTAACAGATAGCAGGTAACATGGAGTGACATCTCGGTATCTGTACATAGTTATTTACAGCGCATGTGTGACATGCTAGTTAGCTTTGGTAGTGCAATACACTGTTCCTGTTATTCTAATTTAAAGTGTCCTTTCCTTTGGCCATAAGTGTGCGTGTGTGCGACATGAGTGTGTGCCCGCTCATGTTAAAGTGTTAAGTGGCTGCTCGTGTGTGAGCGTGCACAGTGTGCGTGTCGTGTGTGTGTTCATGTGTGCTTGTGTGTGGACAGTTCAATGTTCTGAGCACTCAATGTACATTGTTCATGGCTCTGATGGCCTGGGGGAAGAAGCTGAGCCTAAGCCGCTCTGTCCTAGTAGCTAGGATTTGCAGGCGTCTGCCTGACCTCAGCAGCTGAAACAGGCTGTTATTGGGGTGGTGAGGGTCTTTCATTATCCTGCAGGCTCTGGATTTGCACCTCTTGTTGTATAGAACCTGCAGGGGGGGTAGTGCAATACCCGTGGTACGCTCGGCTGAGCGCACCACTTTCTGTAGGGCCTTCTTGTCCTGTGCCGTGCTGTTTCCATACCAGGCAGTGATGTTTCCGGTCAGGATGCTCTCTACAGCTCCTGAGTAGAAGGACTGGAGTATCTTCCCCGATACGCTGAACTTCCTTAACTGTCTCAGGTGGTAGAGACGCTGTTTCGCCTTCTTTACTACTGTGCCTATGTGTGTTGACCATGTCAGGTCCTCTGAGATGTGGACCCCCAGGTACTTGAAGCTGCTCACCCTGTCCACGGTAGCCCCGTTTATCATCAGTGGTGTGTGTGTCCCCTGCTGTCCTCTCCTATAATCCACGATCAGTTCCTTGGTTTTGCCAATGTTCAGGAGCAGGCTGTTGTCCTGGCACCAGCGTTCCAGTACCTCCACCTCCTCCCGGTAGGCCTTCTCGTCGTTGTCCGAGATCAGCCCCACCACCACCGTGTCATCTGCGAACTTCACTATGGAGTTGGAGCTGAACTTGGCCACACAGTCGTGTGTGTAGAGTGAGTACAGCAGGGGGCTCAGAACACAGCCCTGGGGGGACCCGATGCTCAGGGTGATGGTGTTGGAGGTCTGACCCCCCACCCTGACCGCCTGGGGTCTTTCGCTCAGAAAGTCCAGTACCCAGGCGCTCAGGGCGGAGCTCAGACCTAGCTCGATCAGCTTGTCCACCAGTCTGGTGGGGACTATGGTGTTGAACGCTGAGCTGTAGTCAATGAACAACAGTCTCACATAGCCCCCCTTCTGACGGTCAAGGTGCGAGAGGGTGCTGTGCAGTACCTGGGAGACCGCGTCGTCGGTGGACCTGTTTGTCCTGTATGCAAATTGCATAGGGTCCATATCACTGGGGAGGGAGGCACAAATGTGGTCCTTGACCAGCCTCTCGAAACATTTCATGACCACAGAGGTGAGTGCCACCGGTCTGTAGTCATTTGGACATGCTGGGGAGGGTTTCTTCGGCACAGGGATGATGGTAGACCTCTTGAAGCAGGCAGGGACCACTGACTCCGCCAGTGATTGATTAAATATGGCGGTGAACACAGGGGCCAGCTGGTTGGCACAGGTCTTGAGTATACGTCCTGTTATGCCATCTGGGCCAGCAGCCTTCCTGGTGTTCACCTGCATAAATGCTCTTCTCACACTGTGTTCCGACAACGAGAGAGCGTCCCCCCCCCCTCGCGGTTGCCCCCCCCCCTCCACAACAGCCGGCGCGCCAGTGACGTCACTAGCCGGAGAGCCAGCAGCGCCACTGTCTACACCAAACCGAGCGTAGAAGGTGTTGAGCTTGTCCGCGAGGGAGGCGTCGTCGCTCCCCATTGACGGGGCGCTGACTTTATAGTCAGTTATTGACTTCAGTCCCTGCCATAATCCTCTTGTGTCGTTTTGTGCCATTTGTGTCTCCAGTTTGTCAGCATATGTCCTCTTAGCAAGTTTGACTGCTTTGCGTAGAGTATAGACTGAAGCCTTATACTCCTCCATGTTTCCTGACTCTCTACCCAGGTTGTAGGCGGTGGTACGAGAGTTCAGAGCTGCTCTAATAGTGCTATCCACCCACGGTTTCTGGTTTGGGAAAATCCGCACCGTTTTCCTGAGGACAATACCATCAGCTATTGTTGTTATGTAGCACACCACTATGTCTGCTAGTTCACTGACGTCACTGGCGCTTCCTATAAACATATCCCAATCCGTGTCTGCAAGCACGTCCTTGAGCGTGGCCTCTGATTCGTCGGTCCACTTCTTAGTCTCACGTGACACGACGGCGTCACGTGATCTCTGTTGATATGCCGGAAATAGCAAGATGGAGTCATGATCGCTCGAGCTTGTGGACCCCGTTAATGGCGGAGCGGCTACTGCCTTGTAACCCGCTTTGAACGGGGAATAGCAGTGGTCGAGTGTGTTCTTCCCTCTGGTGGAGCAAGCGATGTGTTGGAAAAAGGACGGCATCACTTTCTTCAGGTTGGCCTGGTTGAAATCGCCGGCCACTACCATCGCTGCGTCTGGGTGTTTGATCTGGTGTCTGTTGAGATGATCGTGTAATTCGCCCAGCGCTTTTCCCGTATTCGCGTGTGGGGGAATATACACGGCAGTCATGACGACTGCTGTGAACTCCCTCGGGAGGTGAAACGGACGACATAGGATAGAAAGATGTTCCAAGTCCGGCGAACACGAGTTTGAGAGGACCTGCACCCCCTCGGGATTAACCCAGGAATTGTTCGTGATGAGGCAGACTCCGCCGCCGATGGTCTTTCCTGAGCCAGCGTTGCGATCTGCACGTAAGACTGTGAAGGCATCCGAGGGAGAGACGCTTTTGTCTGGGGTCGTCGACGTGAGCCATGTCTCTGTGAGACATATAATGTTGATGTCTCTCATCTCCCGTTGGAACCGGACCCTCGCTCTCAGATCATCCATCCTACCCTCCAACGAACGGGCATTCGCCAGAAAGATGGATGGAATTGCTGGGCGGTAAGCAGCTCTTTTTAGTCTCAATCTGATACCTCCTCGTCTCCCTCTGTGTCTTCTCCTGCCGTCGCCTTTGTTCTTTTCTTTGCCGCCATTCTCCCGTCTGATTTCTGCTGGCCATTCTAGGTCAAAAGTGTCTCCAAACTCCTCATTGAGCCCGGGGTTGAGTAGTAGGGTTGAGAACGGCCCGATACATATATAGATATATAAATGCACTTGCATTGCACATTTGAGTTTCAATAGAACTTGAACCGGAACACAACTATGGGTAACACTGAGGTGTTGAGGTATTTCTGTATACTAGAGAATAGTGGATATGACTGATGATAAATGACTGATGATAAAGGTAACACTTATTGGTGATTTAAGGAATTGTTTGACAGACAATGAGAATGACAGTGTTGTTTAAAAGACATACGATGGTCTCTTCCAACATGCCTAGACATGTCTAGATAGAGGTTAACAGGAGAATGTTTCTCTTCTCACATGCTTATACTTAAGACGCCAAATATGTATAAAGACATAAGTAATCACAATGTACAGTATATAATACTGGATAACTACATTTAAACGGAAAATGCTATTGAAGTGAACCAGGGTATCCAAAAAGGGTAGAATGTGTGTTGCAATGATGAATATGCTTTTGAATTAATAACAAGAATGGGATTATAATTGAATGTATTAAAGTAATGTAACTAATTGAACTAAATGATTATACAATGATGATAGAATGATTATACAATGATGATACAATGATGATACAATGATGATACAATGATTGATTGATTATTCTGTGGAATAAATAAACGTTGTTGAAAGACAACCGGGAGGACCCAGAGTCAGTAACATCGTGTCTGCACCTTCCTTTGTCAAATGACTAACTACAACCTGTTTCATAGGTTAAACATATATCTGCTATCAGGTGCCATATCCTGGTACCTGTAACACACACGTACACATATACTATCGATA
Source organism: Notolepis coatsorum (assembly GCF_963971535.1). Taxonomy (NCBI): domain Eukaryota; kingdom Metazoa; phylum Chordata; class Actinopteri; order Aulopiformes; family Paralepididae; genus Notolepis; species Notolepis coatsorum. The sequence goes on along the minus strand of NC_140179.1, from coordinate 84,453,750 downwards.
ATCTAGCGTTTATTTGAAAACGATTCATAAATAGGCCGAAAAATTACAACGTTCTAGAATATTCCAGTACAGGGCGATTATCGTTAGGTTATGACTATAACCAAGTTCTGTTAGTATAGCGACGCTCGGCATCGCTCTCTGCACTATCTCGCATACGTGCACGCGCACTGAATAAAGACCACAATGTACCTTTAATCCCAATATTCGTCTGACCACACCCCTATCAGCTTACCCATATAAGCAGGGGTGGGGCCACCCACTCTCCTCCTTCCCAAGCTTTCGCCACAAGGCGAGGTCAAAGGCTGCAGCGGCGTCGGATGCCGAGCGTCGCTATACTAACAGAACTTGGTTATAGTCATAACCTAACGTTCTGTATCGTATCGCTCTCGCTCTGCATCGCTCTCTGCACAAGGGAGGCCGAGCGAGAGCCAACGGCCGACAAATACACCCCGCTGACAGCCCCCCACAAACCATCAGAACAGGGAGGGCCGAGCCCCCCCGACCCACCCTAATGGCGGGCACCCCCCCTATTAGGGGCTTCACGGGAGGGCGACGGACCCGACCGTGCGAAGAGGCACTCAAGCAACTCAACGCACAGGGTGAGCAGACCGTGGCTTGACCCCACGACTACACACACGCACAACCCGCATGCCACCCGGGAACGAACGGAGGAACAACCTCGTTACTGCCCCCAGAATCACGGGGTCAAGGGCAAACCCAACCTCGTGGCAAGGCCGTAGCAGCGGAGCACGAAGGAAGACCCAGACCCACCAAAAGGACTGGACTCCCTAGAATGGGGGCCCGGAGAAGTCCATGATGCCAGCATCAAGACCCCACCAGGTGGGCACGTAGTGCCCCGCCCCCCACATCGCCAGCGTATTCGGACAAAGGCCCCTCAGTTACTGCACCTGGTATTCCCAGGCGGAATCCCATCCAAGTACTAACCAGGCCAGAACCTGCTTAGCTTCCGAGATCGGACGAGATCGGGCGTGTTCAGGTTGGTATGGCCGTAAGCCGAGCGGGCCCTGTCCCCCCAATAGTACACCGCCTGGCACACTGACCCTGCAGAACAGGCAGTCAGCATGGCCGTAAGCACACAAAAAAGGTTAACCAACGGAAGCAGGCAGCGCACCGGGGAAAAACCAGGCAACAGGCTGTTAACCCTAGCCTGGAGACTGCGGACGAGACAGGCGCCAGAGGGGACAGCTGAACACAGCCGCCCCGGCGGAAGGAGCGTAAGCTGGCGGTGTTGCATGACCAAGCCTCCATTTAAAAACCCCCACCCAGAGGGGTCGAGGCAGAGAAGGCTGACACGATTGGCAGACGTCATGAACGTGCAGGGGCACCCTCAAACGGTGAACCCGGGAGTTGACACTGCTCCAACACACCAGGGAATCAACCACCTCGGTGTTACCCAATGCGGTGGTTGTTCCTATAACCCCTCAAGAAAAAACTCCAAAACACACCTGCGGGTATACACCGGCTATACCGCAGTACAAGTGCTTCAGTTTCCAAAAAGGGTTAACCCAGGCCTACGGGTCGCAAACATCACTTCGGACCGGGCCTGGCGGTACGGGAAGCACAGGGTCACCAGAGGAGGTCAAAAAACCACCCCCACAGGCCCCTCTTCGCCATGCGTGAGAGAGGAGCGAAAAATAATGGAGAACCAGCCCCTAAGCACACCGTACCTGGTATTCCCCGGCGGTCTCCCAACCAAGTACTAACCAGGACCAACCTGTGTAGCGGCCGAGATCCGATGAGATCGAGCGCGTACAGAATGGCATGGCTGTAAGCCATGACGACAGTGCTGAGTAAAAACATACCCAACCAGGGTCTCCATAGCGCTTAACCCTGTGACACCCAGACCGACCTGGCATTTTTCCCCCTGAAAAAAGCCCAAGTCCCTCAGGGTACCAGAACAGCAGATCTGCATCCCCGGCGGACAACGGGTTCAACTGATCTGGACCAGCGTGACCAGAACCAGTCCCGTGCCCTAACCACGCCGACATGCCTACTCCAGGAGAAGGGCAGATATGCGTGTTGATCTTAACATGAAAAGAAGGCGCCACCCAGACGTTCGGACGAACCGCGCCTGGTGGCCCACCCCAAGGGCGTGAGACCCCACCACATATGTTCAGATCCATCCCGTCATCATCCCCCAGACATGAACGAGAATCCGTCGACAACCCACCCAGGTCATGGGATGTGGTCGTCGGAAGAGGAAAAACCCCCATCTCAGTTGCTTTATAAAAACGCTGTTTCAACCACAAGCAACCAAGGCGTGCCAGTCAATCGCCTGTTTACAGCGAGCTAGCACTATACGTGCGTCGGGACACACCCCCATCAATGAACAGGCTATTTAGACCTGTCATTGAATCCCCAAGGCGCCCAGGGGAACGACAAGAGGGGTGTGACACTCCCTAACTCCAACACTTCTGGAATAGAAAGAAGGAAGCATCAACAGTATGTATCCCAGTCTACACAGCCGGGGTAAAAAATGTTCACATTTTTACATCCCACCACCCTCCCATAGGAAAGAGACAGGGATCCCCAGAGAGACTTCCCACGCGAGCTGTACAGATTGAAAAGAATATATTGCACCTTGAGCCATGTAAAAAACTGGTTTTAGGGCCTCCGGGGAAGAGGCACTGAACCCATACACACTCAATAAACGAATTGAATCGAATATACATACAATAGAAAAGGACCCTTCTAGAGGGTCCACTCACTTTGACAATCTGAGGAGGAAGGCTCTGTACTCTGATGGAGGCTTCCTCACATGGAAGAAGGAGTCCGAACTCACAGAAGGCCTGAATAGGCGCTTGGTGAGGAGGAGCCCTGACCACCCCCCCTGAAAACAGATCCATCACATGGACCTGAACAGCACACGGAAGTCCTACCAACAGAGACGCGCACGGTGACGTACTCTATGGCGGGGGAATTCCTGCGGTGCACACGCCCAATATACCAGGCCGTGGGACCAGGAACTCCCTCCCCCCCCCTGTAACGTGCCGAACCGCCACGTGACGGGAACCTTGAAGGACAGGGGGTGTACCCCTGACCGACAGAACAATGGGGAGAGGAAAGGTTACCAGTTCACCCCTTTACGACCCCACACCCATGATACGATGTAACGACAAAAAGAGAATATGACACAGTCATAGTCAGCTCTATGAAGCGTTTCACAGCTCCACACAGCGCATGAGCTAACCTGCTATCTGATTTTTACTAAGGAAAAACACAGAATAGAGAGGGCTCTAAGAACCCCGGTCCAACATACACATGTGCTTCTGTGGCCAGTACAACCCAGTTGTAGGTCACATGACACACACAACCCATCATCACCTACAAAAAATGGCAAAAACACTCAACAGAGGAACGCCGTTTTTTTCACAATGAGAGAATACATCATTCTTGATTAGTATCGACCACAGGCCTTGCTAAGCACACATGACAGCAACCAAACCAATTTCCCTTTAGGAAATAAGTTTCTCCAGCAGATTTAGCACAACCTCAGCAATCAAGCTAAGAGTTACATCGTATCCCTACCACACAAAAGACACAATTAATGCACAACATGTCTGATAGGAGGATGAAAAAGTCCCCAGGGAACCGGGGGGGAAACACAATCCTCCTATTTTACCCTCAATACGGCCAGTTAAAACAGGAAAACCTGTTAATGTGTGAACACACTGTTCATTGTCATTACAGTCTGAGAAAGAACATTCTTTTACTCACTTGTCACCAAGCATAGCTTCATAGGTTAGTTGCCTTAGTAGTGAGTACACGGTACATATAAACACCATGATGTTTCTCACACAACAACCAGATCATTACATCACGATTTGCACGGAGAAGCTAACTGCCAGTGACAAAAAACAGCTCACACATAACCCGCAACGTATCCTAAATGCATTGCAACAACACACGTTTTGGGAAAAAACACCGTTATTCACAATACATTTAGCAAAGTAAAACCAGAAGACGTGTTATGAGGTCTGGTCAACCCCGTTCCTGCCCGGAACGCAGATCAGCGAAGTGCAGTCACAGACACCGTAGGAACACAGCCGTCCTGTGTTGTCCGAACTGGGTAGCGTCACCGCCCCAACCCGTACTACAGTCCCCCGTTGATGCAACCTTGCCGTCCAGGCTCAGGGCAGGGTCGACGAAACATCCCCTGTCAAGGATGACGTCGCGGTCAAGAGTGTAAAACATGTTAAAATCAAAGCACGTTCAACAGAATAGCATCAAGCTAACGGCGATCAGAAGCGAGCTCACGGCGGCGCGCGAGAAGCTAAGCTACCCCGCGCCAGCCATGGCCATAGCAGCAAGCTAACGTTACCTAGCGACCACGACATGCTAGCCCCGCAGCTAACAGCTGACTGGCTAATAGTAGGCCCTAAGCAGGCCATGCAGCGATCCAGCAGGCTAACGCAGCAGTTAACAGCTGACTGGCTAACCGTAAGCTATGAACATGTAAACAATGACATAACACTCACCCAGACAGGCCGCCGTTCTGAACCTCTCCTCACTTTTTAAGAGAAAAGAGAAAACAAGATGTCAACACCGCTTCACAACGGTGACTTTACCACATCCAACGGAATCAGCACAGTACCAACTGGCCTGTGTAGCTGACTTTGAACATGAATCTGCCGCTATCGCACATTACATGCACATATCCCCTCGTGAAGGAATACTCTCATTTGGATATGAAAGATGGGGCCTTAACACGTGACAGAGAGAATCCACTCGTCCAGAACACACAGGGATCACCAGTGTCAATGGTCGCGGCCCACTAGTTAAAACTATAATGGTCTTCAGACCAAGGCCTCCTGTCGCCTAGGTGGCTGAACAAAGGACCCTAGCCTGGGGCCGGTTTCCATAAACTTTGTCAAGTAGCCCCCATAGCACTAACAGACAAGTGGAGCCCGCCAGCAAACACTACTCACCCAACCTGGAACGCACCGCTTCTCACAACAGCGGCATGTCCGACAGTTCAGCTGTGGCCTGACAGGTTTCACCCCAACAAACACAGCAAGGAACTGCAGTTGAGAAGCATGCAGCGGCATGCTCCCAATACGAAAACCGGTGGAGGGTTTTTAGAATGATCATCATCTTCCAGACACTCCAGTACGAAGACAATATCGCCGTATTTTCTCGAAAATAGTGAGAGAGAAAATAAAGATATGATGTCAACGTATCCTTGTTTCCCAAAGCTGCTCCTAAACCTTTCTTCCATCATGGTGTCAAGTGTGGGGATCTACCGAGGCACTTCTTCCTTGTGGTGAAAGCGAGAAGGAGGAGAGTGGGTGGCCCCACCCCTGCTTATATGGGTAAGCTGATAGGGGTGTGGTCAGACGAATATTGGGATTAAAGGTACATTGTGGTCTTTATTCAGTGCGCGTGCACGTATGCGAGATAGTGCAGAGAGCGATGCCGAGCGAGAGCGATACGATACAGAACATGGAATCTCTTCTTTTTTCCGTGAAAACGAGGGCTTTTCAAAATGATATAAAACGGAAATGAACCGATAAAAAAACAATCCGCTTCGACAATGTTGACTGGAAATGGGTCATTGATAATGCGACGGGCAGATTAGACACATAATTTAAAACATAGATTAGGCGATATTAACGTTAACATTGAAGTGGTGCTGGGCATTCAAGGGGATAAAAAGGAAAACACGGCCGGCTCTGAAAGTGTTAAGGACTCTATTGCAGAGTTGTTTACACACACCTGCAACTGTCACCCAGCCTTTTAACTGTCATTTGTCTGTTCTGCTTCATGTATCAGATACCCGATCAAGGAACGCATAAACTTCAAAACACTACTCCTCACCTTCAAAGCCCTCCATTGCCTCCCCCCCCCCCCCCCCCCCCTACCTGACTGACTTCCTTATCCCTTACCGCCCCACCTGTTCCCTCCGGTCCTCTTCCACTGCTTCCCTCACTGTCCCGTCATCCAAACTTAAACGTTTTGGTGACCAGGCTTTTTCACGAGCTGCACCCAGACTTTGGAACACCCTCCCTCAGACTGTCCGAGACTCTCCCTCACTCTCCACCTTTAAATCCTGACTCAAAACCTACCTGTTCTCCCAAGCATACAACCTTCCCTACCAATAACCACCCTCCTCCAACCTACCACCTCCCTTTCCCCTTCCCTACCTTCTCTCCCTCTCCTACCCCCCCCCCTACCCCTACTGGACTCTGTATGTTACTTGTTACCCGTGGTTGTATGTCCTGTGTATTTATACTGTTGCTTATTCCCTGTGGTTCTTTGTTTCTCTGTTCATTTGTTTTGCTCATTGTCAGCGTCTTTGGGTTCTTGAAAAGCGCTTTATAAATACAATTTATTATTATTATTATTGTAATTGTATTTGGTTGTTTGTTTGATGTGTGTTTTAATTAGTTCGCTTACCTCTGTGATGTATGTATCATCTGTCTCTTTTCTATTTTTGTATTATTGTCCCCTTTCCCTGTTACCCTTCGAGAGGACCTTTTGTCCTCTCACCAGGCCGTCATTGTAAATAAGTTCTTAATTGACCTGCCTGGTTAAATAAATAATATTGTTATGTAGGGGTGTAACGGTACACATATCCGTACTGAACCGTTTCAGTACTGGACCTTTGGTTCAGTACGCGCTGTGTACCGAACAAATGCAACGGTACATTAACCACCAATGGAACGCGTGTGCAGAACCTTTTTTTGGATGCAGACTTGTATTCAAAACTCCAAAGTTCACCCCTTCCCAAAATATAACTTGCACAAAGGGCCATATGTTCGTTCAGCCCACGCACAACACAGAGATTACCTGTAATTTAGCATAGCCTCATAGTGTGTGGGGAACACACACACACACACACACACACACACACACACACACACACACACACACACACACACACACACACACACACACACACACACACAGACACACACACACACACACACACACACACACACACACACACACACACACACACACACACATACACACACACACACACGTACACACACACACACACACACACACACACACACATACACGATACACGTACACACACACACACACCCTCTCTCTCTCAGTGCGTGAGGAGGATTGGTGCTAGATTGAGAAGGGGCTGTCTCTCGGAGATCAAATTAATTTGCGGCATATAGAACGGACATTCATACATAGCAATGCGCCTCCAAACAATGTGTGATAAACATGAATTGATATATTTTCCTTGCCATGAAACAGGAAATAGTATTTACCATTATATATCTATGCCATTAGGGACCTGCATGACACTTCTTTCTCTATTCAATAACGTTTTACCTTGAGGGATGGTGGTCGCGGTTGTTGTTGTATTCAGTTCAATGACGTTGCGTGTCTCCTATCCGTCATGCAGAGCATCCAGGCCCACGCCCACAATCTAATATATAAATTTTTTTTATTATTCATTTGAATATAAAATATTCATTGACAGCCCTACTTAACAGTTACTGTATCACCCCTGAGTGGAACATGGAAAGCCAAAGAAATAAACTTAAACTTAAACATTACCCCACTAACTGTACCGAAAACCCGTACCGAACCGTGACTTCAAAACCGAGGTACGTACCGAACCGTGTTTTTTGTGTACCGTTACAGCCAGGGCTTGACATGTGCGGGTAGAATTCGGCAGTGGCGTTTAACTCCGTCACTCTTACCAGCCACTTTGGCGGGTGACCTTTTTCCATTTCCCCATCACCGCGAATTCGCCTGTCAATTAATATCGCAGTGGGGGGGGTGGGGGGGGGGGCATAATCCCACGGGACAATGCATTGGGAAATTCTGTCCCACGAGGACATCTATCCCGTGAATATTTCTGCGTGGATCGGAATACGGGCACGTGCGTGGGAGCTCGCGCAGAATCGGCGACGTCGCGCCCCGACCTTTTCCCGATGTTTTCACTGATGGAAGTGCATCTGTAAATCGTGCCCCCCACCGAGTTCTATCCCTGGGAGAAATCTTGCACGGGCGCATGTGGGAGCTCACGCAAAATCATCCAAATAATTTTCCCGACATTTATGCTAATGGAAGGGCATTGGGAAGTTGTAGAACCGACCAAGGTCTACCCACGTGAAAATATTCGGAATACGGGCACGCACGTCGGGGCGCGCGCATTGGGAAATTGTGCCGCCTGCCGAGATCTACCCCCGGGAAAAATATTGTGTCGATACGCGAAAGGGCACGCCCATGGGAGAGTCATAGTTACTCCTGCCGTTTACATGTGCTCTATTGCCCGCCTGCCTACCCACGTGGAGGTAAGGAAACTGTGACCTTTGACCCCCCTCCCATTTGCCATTAGATGTTATTTTAGCACACACCACACTAATGACATTTTGGATTAGATGTTATTTTAGATGTTTTTGTTCAAATAAAATCTTTTGTCCAAACAAATGCATGCAGTTCTATTTCGTTATGGATCTCGCTCAGCATCATACTTGCACTGTACTTCACTTCGTGCATGTGCACTGAATAAAAAATTCCACCATGCCACATTCGTCTGGCCACACCCCCATCCGCTTACCTTCATAAGCAGGTGTGTGGTCACCTACTCGCCTCCTTCTTCACTTTCACCACAAGGAAGTGCCTTCGGAGATCCCCACTTGACGAGGTTGTTAGCTGAAGAAAGTTGAGACGTGTTTACATTGTGCTTATTTTTTTCTTCTCTCATAAATATTCGATAGAAAAATCTAAGTCATAATGTCTACTTCGGAGAGTCGCAGAGCCACTCTCCACCAGTGGTTCTCCATTTCTGCCTCCATCGTGCGTCCTGGTGCGGGGCTGTTGCCTCTCTCGTGGTTGACAGCCACGCCCGGTAGGCGTCCGATGGGTAGTTTGCCTCTCCAAGGAGCTGGTGCACCGGTGCTGTCGCCTCTGCGATGGCCTGGTCGTAGCTCTGGTTCCTCTGCTTCCGGGGAATCGTCCGCTGTTGAGCGGCCGGTTCCTTTGGTTCCGGAGGATTTGAGATGCAAACTTTTTGCGTCTGCTCGCTCCCGTCACAAGATGGTGGCTTGCAGATGCGAACGGCCTGGGTTTGGTGAATTGCTGAAGCCCAGTGAGGATGCGTCGGTCTCTACCTGCCCGATGGAAACAGAGGATTACATGGTAGAGGCAGACGGGTTCTTATTTGAAGGCCCGGTAGAGACAGGTATCCCGCCCGTCCAGGTAACACTGGAGGGGGGTGAAATGTCTCCTTGGGGCGCCTTGTTTGAAGATGTCGGGGAAGACCCTCGGACTCATCGGCAGGATGCCCTACTATCAGCCACATCAGAATGTGGCTCCTTGACCAGTCGAAGCCTGCTGCATGTGAGGGATGCGGGCTCAGTGGAAGAAAGTCTGCAGGGGGAACTGCAGGCTTTGTTTCCCGAGCTTATGGCGGTGGCGGCCGCTGCAAACGGCGTGCCGCTGCCGCAGCCACTGCCTGTTCCTGTCCCTGATGATCTAATAGGTCATCTCTGGCAACGTCGCCTGGTGAGAGGGGTGGACGTTGTCTACCCATTTTTCCCCTCAATGGGGGCCTATGTTCGTCGGGGCCAGGGGGTATCCCACATCATGGGCCTCACCCCCGCCTACGTACCAGTTACGCGGGTGGCGGGTTTGGTCGACCGTATGAGAGAGGGCGTGCCACGGCACCCCTCTCCGATGCTGGACTGTTCGGGACGGCCCTGCAATTGATGACCTCAACGTGCAGAGAAATGGCAGAGGAGCGATCCGTGCTCCAACCCCATTTTCCCCCTCCCGACATCGCCGGTGGAGTCAGACGGCTACCACGTCGTCGAGCTTCCTCCGCCGTGGCTGCTACTGCCTCCACCGCCACTGCTGGCCCATCGAAGAAGGCCAGGAGGAGAGACGGCGCCGCTGCTGCAGCCGGCCCATCTGCGCCTGGAGGAGACGGTAGGGATCGCCGTGACCAGCCACCGATTGTCTACCGTCCCTCCGGGGCTTCCCGGGGTGGCAAATCCCGAGCGGCTCGAGGCGGCAGGCGCCGCTAGGCCCAGTGACTTGTTTCCCCTGTGGTCCCCTCTGTTAATCCCCTCCCCGGCCTCTCATATAATTTGAATTTGTTCGAAAATAAAAAGTCCCCTCTAAAGGGGGACTGTATTTTTTGTTAACAAACTGTGAGTTTCTTCACCAAAACATATGATGAGGTTGCAAAGTGTGAATCTTCACTAGTATACGTTGATAGAAGGGTTGCGTTTGTGTTATGAGCTTAAGCAAGGTCTGCAGCCTACACTCGGTTATAGAAAGGTTTCTACCTCAGCCTGACACTCCACATGCAGGTAGAGGCTAGTTGTATGGTCTGTTGCTTACACAAGAAGTAATGTTGAGCTACAACACTGTTGTGTTAGTTGCAGTAATGCTCGTATACACACGTTCCACGGCCCAGCCGTTCGCTCTCTCTATCAGTGTTTTTTCTATGTACAACATGGAATGCAGGTGTAGGATTCACACACACGCAACTTGGTTTTGTTGTAAACCCTGTTCACAGTTATCTGTGGGTAGCGTGCATTGTATTAGCTATTCATTAGCATTCTACCAAAGGTTTCATATGCTACAGTTGTTATTGTGTGTAGGGGGAAGGGTTTGTGAGGGGGCGCCGAATAAACCCCTCCTTCCCACTTCTGATTGGTCAGGGGGGTTTTCTCATCTCCTGTTAGGCCAGTCGGGGCCAAGCCGTTAGGTGCCTTGGTAGGGAGGGGGGGGGGGGAAAGGGTTGCCCTGACTCCGCTCCTATTAAAAACAGGCGTTGAGTGTTGGGTTTCCCCCCGGCATGGCATACGTCACTACGCACGTTGCTATGACGATGGCTTCCGTGAGTTAGATCTTTACGTACGATCTGTTGTGTCAAAGTGTCGGGATAGAGCGTAGGACTCCACTACGCTCGATTTTATGTGTAACTTGAGTCAGTTGGTCACATGACTCGTAGTTACCATGGCTTTTTCATTCTACGACTCACGTGGGAAGGCTCTCTGGGGAATTTCGGTCTAAGTCCTCTGTGATAGGGGTGACTGGATGTAAAAATTTAAACAGTTTTTACCCTCGGCTGTGTAAAATGGGATTCATGTCTGTTGGTGCTTCCTTCTTTTTTAATAAAAAGAGTTGGAGTATAGGAAGCGCCACACCCCTCTTGCCGTTTCCCCTGGGCGCCTTGGGGATTCACTGAAAGGTCTAAATAGCCTGTTCATTGATGTGGTTGTGTCCCGACGCACGCTTAGTGCTAGCTCGGGGTGTTCTGTTAAGGATCATGCGGGTAGCTAGTACGCCTTGGTTGCTTGTGGTTAAAACAGCGTTTTTATAAAGCAACTGGGATGAAGGTTTTTTCCTCTTCCGACAACCTGTTATTGGTTCTCGACGGATTCTCGTTCATATCTGGGGGATGATAACGGAATGGATCTGAACATATGTAGAGGGGTCTCACGCCCTTGGGGTGGGCCACCGAGCGCGGTTCGCACCGGCCCGTCTGGGTGGCGCCCTCTTTTCATGTTTTGGATCAACACGCATATCTGCCCCTTCTCCTGGAGTAGGCATGTCGGCGTGGTTAGGGCACGGGACTGGTTCTGGTCGCGCTGGTCCAGGTCAGTTAACCCGTTTGTCTGCCGGGGATGCAGATCTGCTGTTCTGGTACCTTTTTCGGGGGTAAAAATGCCGGGTCGGCCTGGGGTGTCACAAGGTTAGGCGTTATAGAGACCCTTGTTGGGTACTCTTTTGTACCTGGCACTATCATAAGGGGCTGGTTCTCTTTTTCTTCGCTCCTCTCTCACGCATGGCGGAGGGAGGGCTGTCGGGGTGGTCTTCTGGACCTCCTCTAGTAAACCTATGTGCGTCCCGAGCCGCCGGGTCCGGTCCGAAGTAAAGTTTCGTTGATACCGTAGACCTGGGATAACCCTTTTTTCTTGAGGGGTTATAGGAACAACCACTGCATCTGGTAACGACAGGGTGGTTGGTTCCCTGGTGTGTTGGAGCAGAGTCAACTCCTGGGTTACCCGGTTGAGTGTGCCCCTGCACGTTCATGACGTCTGCCAATCATGTCAGCCTTCTCTGCCTCAACCCCTCTGGGTGGTTTTTTTTTAATGGAGGCTTTGTCATGGTGATCAACAACGCCAGCATACGCCCCTTCCGCCGGGGCGGCTGTTTTCAGCTGACTCCTTTGGCGCCTGTCTCGTCCGCAGTGCTCCAGGCTCAGGTTACAGCCTGTTGCCTGGTTTCCCCGGTGCGCTGCCTGCTTCCGTTGGTTGACCTTTTTTGTGTGCTTACGGCCATGCTGACTGCCTGTTCTGCAGGGTCAGTGTGCCAGGCGGTGTGCTATTGGGGGGAAAGGGCCCGCTCTTGGAGGGGCCTTATCCGAATACGCTGGCGATGTGGGGGGCGGTGTCACTAAGTGACCGCCTGGTGGGGTCTTGATGCCTGGCGTCATTGACCTCTCCGGGCCCCCGTTTTCCAGGGGATCCAGTCCCTTCAGTGGGTCTGGGTCTTCCTTCGCGCTCCGCTGCTACGGCCTTGCCACGGGGTTGGGTTTGCTCTTGACCCCGTGATTCTGGGGGCAGTAACGAGGTTGTTCCTTCCGTTCGTTCCCGGGTGGCATGCGGGTTGTGCGTGTGTGTAGTCGTGGGGTCAAGCCACGGTCTGCTCACCCTGTGCGTTGAGTTGCTTGAGTGCCTCTTCGCACGGTCGGATCCGTCTCCCTCCCGTAAGCCTCCAATAGGGAGGGTATCCTCCATTAGGGAGGGTCGGGGGGCTCGGTCCTCCCCGATCTGATGGTTGTGGGGGGCCTCAGCGGGGTACATTTGTCGGGCTATGGCTCTCGCTCAGCCTCCCTTGTGCAAGTATGATGCTGAGCGAGATCCATAACGAAATAGAACGTTAGGTTATGTCTATAACCAAGTTCTATGAGTTATGGTGACGCTCAGCATCAGACGCCTCTGTGGCCCTTGATCTCGCCTTGTGGTGAAAGTTTGGGAAGGAGGCGAGTAGGTGACCACACACCTGCTTATGAAGGTAAGCGGATGGGGGTGTGGCCAGACGAATGTTGGGATGTAAAGGTACATGGTGGAATTTTTTATTCAGTGCACGTGCACGAAGTGAAGTACAGTGCAAGTATGATGCTGAGCGTCACCATAACTCATAGAACTTGGTTATAGACATAACCTAACGTTACATTGTACAATTACCTATATTTATAACTTTTTGGGTGGGGGTGCGAGCGCAGTGATTTTTGGCTGGAAAACCACTAGCCACAGTGGTTGGTGAGCCAAAATGTTTATGTCAAGCCCTGCTTACACCCCTAATGTTATGTCATGTCATGTTACTGTGTGTTATGTTATGTTATGTTATATTATGTTATGTTAGGTTAGGTTAGGTTCTTCTAGCTGTGAGGCGACAGTGTTAACCACTACACCACCGTGCCGCCTATATAGGATGGGGTCATCTTAACCCCCCCCCCTACTTATTAATTGTTGTGTAGTTGATTATTAATAGGGAAGGGGGTAGGCTAGGGCTGATCATCCAGGAGAAGACGAGTCTCTGAGACTCATTAGTGAAGTTTAGGACGGAGACAGTCAGACAGAGAGTTTCTATTGGCTGGAGGTCGCAGGGTCAACAGCGTCTCCCCCGCTCTCATAAGGCTAACATTTCTAAATTACTCTTCACCACACAAATACGACTCTCTATGTGTGTGTGTGTGTGTGTGTGTGTGTGTGTGTGTGTGTGTGTGTGTGTGTGTGTGTGTGTGTGTGTGTGTGTGTGTGTGTGTGTGTGTGTGTGTGTGTGTGTGTGTGTGTGTGCGTGCGTGCGTGTGTGTGTGTGTTTGATATTGGAGGACAGTGATTTATGGCGGTTCAGTTTGCAGTCATTACATTCAATGATTAATATTCCAAAAACACACCTCATCATCTCTCTCTCTTTCTATCTCCCTGTTTTTCTCTGTCTCTCTCTCTTCTCGCTCTCTATTTCTCTCACCTAGGCTACTCCTCCTTCCTTTCTACTTTCCTCGCAAACCTTCGGTTCCTCACAAGAGATTTTGCGACCAGGAGATCATTTTAGTTTTTTTTTATCACCATAATGTACACATTTTAATTAAAGGTAAAACATTTTTTTAAATAACATGATCATAGGTAATGTAAGATATGTGCGCTGATTAGCAAACAGACTAAAAGTCATATTATGGTACAGTATGGTCCTTTAAACCACTGTACACACTATATCCAGTGTTGCGTTCCTCATATCAACACTGGTTGCACGCACGCTAATGACGCCACGTGCATGCACGCATTAAATAAGGACAGACTAAAGTATCTTGTATCTTGTATCTTGTAAAGACAGTGCCTAATTGCCTCTACGAATGGAATGTAACACCTGACGACCGGCGCTATTGATATGCAAAGTAGCCAGGTCGGTACTGCAAGTTGGCGCATCAGTCGAGTGCAGCGCATTCCTTCTGCTCACACAACTTTGGTTGCACGGAGTGCAATCCCGTCCCATGAGCAACGCATCACTGACTATATCTACCAATCTCTAGTTTTAGTCTGTATGGATTCTAAAGCCAATTTCTGTGCCTGTCCACACCAAACTATCAATTAATTCTAATTACTACAAAGTCCAGAGACTGGATTTCTCATTTGAGTTCCAGGCTGAAACAGTTTAAAAACCCTGACAGTAAAGATATTGTTCTGCCAACATTGGAAATTGAACCAACTGCTAGGAGCATTGATCAGTTTGCTACAAGCTAGCCGGCTGGTGAATTAACATATTCATTACACATGGCATTTAGATAGAGATGGATTGATTGATTGATTGATTGATTGAAAAGTTTATTAACAGATTGCAGAATGGGTACAGTACAGTACAGCTCAATACATACAATTGTTAAGGGGATGCAGACCAGAGAAAGACTTTCGTCTCGTTTACAGTACATCAGGATCCCCCATTTTCAATTCATCATAACATATATGACACACACGACATACTGATAGACAGTAGGCCTACTGCTACACATTTATGACATACCAGATTTGCAAATACAGTACTGTTTGTGATACAAAAAGTGTCCAGAAAAGAGTGTATATACATTTGACGTGATTTGGAGGGAGTAAGAGTATGGATAGAGGAAGGAAGAGAGAGAGAGAGTGGGCAAGATAGATGGTGAGTGAAAAGAGAGAGAAAAAGAGAGAAAACTGAGAGAGAGAGAGGGCGAGTGAGAAGTTTCTCTTTGTCTCCTGGAAGAGTTTGGAGCACGGAGGAAGAAACAACATCATCTTAACACTAGAACAGCTGGCCTAGCGCCCTGCCTTGGAATGCTAAGAGGTCAGAAAATACATACCTAAGTAAGTGGAAGATTGCTCCACTTCTACAAGGGCCATTTGCATGTTCTTGGTATCTAGGGACATCTATGGTTCTCAGGGAATGTATTCCTAGTGTCACACATATTGTGTCTGTTACTAGGCTTGAGTAAATTATGATGAACCAAAAGAAAATATACATTTTGTAAGGTTTGGTTCTTTCCCCACCACAGGCTTCTTTAAGTACTGTGATGATTGGTCCGCTGCTCTCCCACTCGCTCTGTTCCTTTAAGTTTTCTGTTAATCATTGCATTCCCCTATTCACACGCTTCTTCCCATAGACGTCGTTGATTGGTTCTCCCCCAACCACACGCTGGTCAATCACATCCCTCAGCTGTCACTGCTTGTCAATTAAGCATTCCCGTATTATTTATACCCCGTTTCCCCATTCAAGTTTTGTTGGATCGTTTTGATATTTCTGTTGCATTCGCCGTTCCTGCTGCCTGCTGTTGTTTCCCTGTGCTTTGCCTCCAGGATATTCAAGAAGCATTCCTCTTGGACACCCTTTCCCCGAGGCGACGCGCTCGCTCCATTCTGTTCCAACGCTCTTTACGCACAACGCCTGGGTGAGTTTTTTATGACTGTCTTTGATCCAATTCCGTTTTTCGTGTGTTATATAACACTGAAGATTTCCAGCTTTTTATCAGACAGTCACTCACCCAGCGTTTAGCCTTTTTTGGATTGTTTCATTGGGATAATATTTTGGCCTAACATCTCCCACTGTGTGTTTACACACCGAAGATATTATCACATTGGATTTGTATTTTGGGACTTCGCTCACAGTGTTTATTTTGCACCGAAGATATCTATCACTTGGGATTGTGTTTGGAACGTTACTCACAGTGTGTATTTACACCGAAGATTCAGTCACTTGGATAACTCTGTTTTCGGGTACAAGTCACCTCTCCTGTTCACCTGCTCTGTTCCACCTGCACTCTGAGTTAACTCGCTCCCTCTCTCTCTCTCGGTCCCGCAACCACCTCGGAGATTCTGCCGAGAGAAGTCTGCAGAGCGGCTCTGACGTCAGCGTCTGCTTCCCCTGACTACCATCCCGGGAGAAGCTGCAGAGCAGCAACATTCATCCTTGCTTGTATTCCAGTCTTTGTTTGAACTCTTCCCAGTCTGTGCTGTTTATTTAGTCTTAATAAACAAGCCCTTGTTTTTGGCAACTCTGAATCCTACTCTCTTGTGTCGTTGCGTTTGGGGTCGGTGTCAAACCATAACATTACGAACATATAAGCCTCTTTCTCATTGTATACCAGTGTTAGAATGACTTTAGTGTGTTCATCAAGGTAGCAGACGATATGCAAGCCGTCTATAACAATGTGTATTGTGTATAATACGATTCATAATACATTATAATTTCAGACTCTGGTCTCTGAGGAGACAAATACATATCATTGCAAAAAGATCTATCTGGAATATTCTGGGTTTATCGCTCAAATGCCCTGAGTCTCTTAGATCATTCTGGAACATAAAATAGTCTAGGCAATAGTATACTCTACAACCTTCTAGAATATAAGGCACCATGACAACGAAGCCTACAACTCTAACAATAAACATCCGGTGTGTATACACATAGCAGATAATAAATTAAATGAAGTTCTATCAATCTTTAATAATAGTTTAAAAATTAACCACACTTAAACGTATGAACACTACAAGGTTATTCTAACAATTTAAGTAATCACTCCATTGAGGGCACATTGAAGCTCTAAAAGGCGCTGCTTTTCTATCATATCTAATCTGTTAATTCGAGACTAGTGGCTTCTCCACGTTGATAATTATTCTATCTCTCATTCCTTATCTATATCTTTCCATTGATTTTTATTTTATTTAATTTTTTCTTCTCATTACTCTATATTTTTTAAAATATATTTTAACTTACATTGTTCTTTTCCAATGTTCTTCACATTAAGGTGTCAATATTGCTCTACAATCTTTTCCTTTTTTCCGTTTTTCCACACGTTAGTAGAGGGGTCAAATGAATATGTCGATAAAAGTTTATTCTCTTTTTTTTATTGTTTATTTTATTTTTTCTGTCATTTATCACAACACTTCATTACAGTAAGGGAAGGGGCAAGACCAAAAGCGACATTCTATTGCAATAGAATGGAAATGTTAGATCCTATGGCAATTAGCATAGGTAGATTAAGATTACAATGCTCAGTTTGGGCAATCCGGTGGACTATGGGAGAAAGTCAATCGCGGAGGATGTGTTCTTGGAACACAGGCCTGTACGACTTTCTGGGTGAGGGGAAATTAGGGGATTTTTATTTGTATATATATATGTTTTTAAGCTCAGCTCTCAACGGGACCTCATTAATTGGATGTACATCTATTGTAGCTTCACACTCCAGAAACATTACCAAAAACTACACAAAAACATGCATAGATTATGGCTAGTTTGAATATAATGGTATGGAACACCGGCGGGATAAACAAACAACACAAACGCAAAAGCGTGCTCACACTGATGAAAAAAGAACATGTGGACGTGGCTCTATTAAGCGAAACGCACATTTTAGAGGAAGACATAAATACGTTAGCGGATAACATATACCATAATATTAGTCACTCTTCTTTTGTTACGAGAACTAGAGGGTTTCTTCACTTCACTAACCGGAGAAATGTTAAACCATCCCGAATACTCATATATAATAGGTGCGGATTTTAATGCCATTTGGAACCCAAGGATGGACAAAACTTACCTTACCTTTTCCAGCGAACAAAAAAATTCATCTAAAGCATTAAAAGATTGGTCGAAATCAACAGGGGTAACTGATTTATGGCGTTCACTTAACCCCATGACCCGCAAGTACTCCTGTCGTTCGTCGAGACACAACACACTATCCAGAATTGATTACGTCTTTGCATCCCCGAGAATATTTGATAAATATGAAGTGGAAATGACACCCAATGCGCTATCAGATCACTGCTACTTAATCCTGAAAGCAACATTTGGTACACTATCTTCCCGGGCCCCAAGATGGCGTTTTAATTCTATGCTGCTTAACAACAATGAATTCATTACACAAATTAAAGAAGCTCTCACAATATTCCTACGGGATAATGCTAACTCGGTGCAAGATCCCAGAATATTATGGATGTCGGTAAAGACTATGATTAAGGATTTCTCGGATAGATTTTCCTCCATATTGCGCAAAAATCAAAACACAAAACTATCTGAAATGGAAACGCTTTACTCAACGCTTTTTAATTCTTTAAAATACAACAACTCTACTAGACTAGAAAACCAAGTAAACATTCTAAAGACAGAGATCAAAGCAATATACAGACACAAATCTGAATTGCAAATACGCAGCACAAGACAACAGCAGTACTTCCAAGGCTCTAAACCTAGTCACCTATTAGCCATGCGACTAAGAATTAATGCAACATTTGCAGATATAACTGCCATTAGGAAACAACAAACTCTAGTAACAGAACCCAAAATAATAAACGATACATTCAAAGAATTCTACTCCGATTTATATAATTCAGAAACGACCTTTGATCAAGACAAATTAGACACATATCTTAATCAAATTACTCTCCCTAAAATTACGGAGGAAGACGCTAAACAGTTAGAAGTACCGATCACATTAGAAGAACTCAAGGAGGCCATATCCGGAATGAAAAACGGCAAGGCTCCGGGAATTGACGGTATCCCATCAGAAATGTACATTTCTTGCTGGGACATATTTGGACCCTTATTACTAAATATGATCATATACTCAGTCAAAGAGGGAAGCTTCCATAAACACCAAAATACCGCACTTATTTCAGTTCTTCACAAAAAAGACAAAGACCCCACTGAGTGCGGTAGTTACCGTCCTGTAAGCCTCCTCGGAACCGATGTCAAACTGTACTCTAAGATATTAGCCATCAGATTGCAAAAGCATATGACGTCTTTAGTTCATCCGGACCAAACAGGCTTCATAAAAGGTCGCCTGATCAATGATAACATAAGGCGAATACTGCACGTACTAGATGCTGACAAAGAGGACACCACACCTAAGGCGATACTATCCCTGGATGCTATGAAAGCATTTGACAGGTTAGAATGGTCGTTTCTATGGGCAGTATTAGAAAGGATGGGGTTAGGAAAAGGATTCATTGATATGATTAAAGTACTATACAAGGACCCATCGGCCAGGATTACAACAGGCACATTCATCTCCGATATCTTTCCGGTATCACGCTCAGCCAGACAGGGTTGCCCTCTTAGTCCCGGACTATTCGATCTATCATTAGAACCTTTAGCACAATTTATAAGACAATCCCAACACATAGAACCAATAGTAATCAAGGGCACACATCTTAAAATTAGTTTATATGCGGACGACGTAATATTGTTCATGCAAAACCCCAACAACACATTGCCGCATATACTCAAGTTGATAGAAAACTTTGGTGATTTATCGGGATTTAAAATAAACTGGCCTAAGTCGGCGTTTCTTCCTCTTAACACCAGTGCAAAAAAAGACACAACCCTCCCAGGTGCGATACCCATGGTCAAACATTTCAGATGCTTGGGTGTGGAAATATTTCCCACCATAAGACAAACGGTGAAGCACAATTACACAAAAATACAGAACAAAATCAAAGACGACCTGGACAGGTGGGCAAAACTTAAAAACTCAGTACAGGCAAGGGTATCAATAGTTAAGATGGATGTATTACCAAGAATCAATTTCTTCAGCTCAATGCTTCCGTTACCTCCTCCAGAGGGCTACTGGAAAAGATTACAAACCTCCACATACAAATTTATTTGGAATAACAAACCACCTCGCATAAAAAGATCCACCGCACAGAGAAATAAAGCAGACGGTGGCATGGCAGTCCCAGATTTTTTACAATATTTTAAGGCCTTCACTTTAAGACCAGTGAAGATATGGTTTGACCCCCAGGCTTTGGTATCTTGGAGAGAATTAGAAGAAAACATGGTAGCCCCACAGAGACTGGAAGACATAGCAGCACACACTAAAATTTCAATCAAGCATTGTGAGCGAGAATTTGGCCCAATAATTACCCATGCAATCAGAACATGGCGGGAAACACAAAAGAAATATCCTAACCCTCAAGAATGGCATAATCACACTCCCATATTCAATAACAATGCACTCCTAATGGGAAAACGACCTATAAGATTCCCTATATGGGAAGAGAAAGGCATACACTCATTAGGGGATATTTTTAATAACAAGGGCCTCTGTAGTTATGTCGAAATATGCATAAAGTTTAACCTCACCGAGTCCACATGGCTTTTTTACATACAGTTACGACTTTGTATGAGATCTCACGGTGTTCAATTACTCGTACCAATTGAACACATTTACATTTACATTTAGTCATTTAGCTGACGCTTTTATCCAAAGCGACTTACAAGTTCTGTACGACAAGCCATCAGGAAGAGCACAACTCTATCAGCTGAGTAACAATGTTCATCAAAGTGTTGAGTGCTACAGTGTAGGTTAGTTTATTAGGACAAGTGCATGACAGTATGGTTAGTTAGGGTTAGATTTTATTTTTATTTT
This sequence comes from Notolepis coatsorum, assembly GCF_963971535.1. Classification (NCBI taxonomy): domain Eukaryota; kingdom Metazoa; phylum Chordata; class Actinopteri; order Aulopiformes; family Paralepididae; genus Notolepis; species Notolepis coatsorum. The sequence continues at coordinate 84,432,845 of NC_140179.1, read as the reverse complement.
TTTATTCAGATAATGGTTGAAGAAGTGAGTCTTTAGTCGACGGCGAAAGATTGGACGTGTTTCGGCTGTCCTAACTGGGGTGGGTAGTTCATTCCACCATTGTGGGGCAAGGACTGAGAATAGGCGACTTCTCTTTGATGACCCTCCCGGAGCTTGGATAGGAGTAGGTCTGAGGCGGCCAGAAGATGCAGAGCGTAGGGGTCTTGAGGGTGTGTAGTTAGAGACCATTGACCGGAGGTAGGCGGGAGCAGTTCCCTTTGCCGCACGGTATGCTAGGTCAAGGGCCTTGAAGCGGATTCGTGCAGCAATGGGGAGCCAGTGCAGGTCCCTAAGAAGTGGGGTGACATGGGCCGACTTCGGTAGGTTTGAGATCAGGCGGGCCGCTGCGTTCTGAATGAGTTGAAGAGGCTTAGTGGCAGTGGCCGGGAGGCCAGCGAGCAGTGCGTTGCAGTAGTCGAGGCGGGAGATGACTGTTGATTGGACGAGGAGTTGGGTGGCTTCTTTTGTCAGGAAGGGGCGTATCCTTCTGACGTTGCTCAGGAGGAATCGGCAGGTTCTGGTTGTCGCTGCGATGTGAGCAGAGAAGTTCAACTGGTCGTCGAGGACAACACCAAGGTTCTTGGCGGTCGGGGACGCGGTCACAGATGCATTCTCGACTGTGATGGAAAGGTCGGTCAGGGGGGAGGATTTGGCCGGCAGGTGGAGCAATTCTGTTTTGCTTAGGTTCAGTTTGAGGTGGTTGGTCGTCATCCAGGCGGAGATGTCGGACAGACAGGCCGAGATCCGCTCAGAGACGTGGATATCTGAGGGAGGGAAGGAGAGGAAGAGTTGAGTATCGTCGGCATAACAGTGGTAGGAGAAGCCATGAGACGTGATAATGTTACCCAGTGATTTAGTGTAGAGGGAGAAGAGAAGGGGTCCTAAAACCGAGCCCTGGGGGACACCCGTCCGCAGGGGGCGGGTGGCCGACAGGGTCCCTCTCCATGACACTTGGTAGGAGCGGTCATTGAGGTATGATGACAACCATGTCAGCGCAGAGCCAGCCACTCCCATTCCTGCGAGGGCCGCGAGGAGGATCTGGTGGTTGACTGTGTCGAAGGCTGCAGATAGATCTAGGAGAATCAGGACAGAGGAGAGGCCTTTCGCTTTTTCTATGAAAGAGATACATTGGGAGGTTTTGTATCAAGTTTTTATTATCAATTACTAACGTCCTCGTATGAAACCCTTCAAATAGACACTGTCTGGAGGAGGGATATACCAGACCTGGAATATAACTTTGATTGGCAAGGAGCCTGGGAAAATGTCCGACTTACATCAAGGAACCCGGATCATCAACAAATCAATCTGAACTATATTCACAGGACATACTTGACTCCTATAAGGCTGTGCAAAATGGGGCTTATACAAGACTCCAAATGCTCCCAATGTACAAATGGGAACGAAGGAACATTTATGCACATGTATTGGGACTGCCCACCAGTTAAGGCATTCTGGAAAGATGTGTCCCAACAATTATCAACACTCGTATTTTGGAATATACCTGTACACCCCGCGGTATTACTATTGAATGATGTTTTTGAGTTTGCAGTGAATCCACAACTAAAAAGATTGGTTTTATCGGGTATCACAGTAGCTAAAAAACTGATCGCATCACGTTGGTTTCAACCGGAAAAAATGTGCCGAAAAGTGTGGTTTCTTACATATCTTGATGTGATATATCAAGAAATATCTACAGCAAGAATTCTGGGGATCAATGAATCCAAAATGTCAATGTGGTTAGAAGTGGTGGAGAGAATAAAAGCTAGCTTATAATGGTGATGTCTGGTTAGGAGTGAGGGATAATGGAGGTACTATCCAAGAGGGGGTCTGGGAGGGGGGGGGTTTGAGCTGGAGCATATGTGTGTAGGGTTTTAGAAAATAGGTATTAGGGGTATATTATATACTAACATTTATATAATTGTAATTTCGTTGGATATACACTGTATACGGCTACAATGTTATTATAGACTATTTTTGTTTTATCCTGTTTCTGTACTTGCATATATTATAACCACCTTTACTGAAAGTTTCATTATGCATTGTGTGTTGAGTACTGACTTTTAATAACTTTTTGTTCTGCAATAATAAAAAAAAAAAAAAAAAAAAAAAAAAAAAAAAAAAAACATTACGATCCAACCCATATGACGACCCCAGCCGACACAGAGAGAGTCGTCACCTTGGGCATCGAGGGGGTGGTAAGGCGTGCCCTACGCTTCCATCGCGCTCCAGGCAGTGTACCGGTTCATCGTCTCTTTGACCCAAACTCAGTCCGGTCCCGGGTCCTCCAGTGGGGCCATACCAGCCGGTTCGCCTGCCACCCGGGCGTTCATCGCACGTTCTCCTTCCTGGCTCGTCGATTCTGGTGGCCCACCATGAGGAGGGACGTCAAGGAGTTCGTACTGGCCTGCGCGGTCTGCGCCCGCAAGAGAGTCAGCACAGCAGCGGCAGTCCAGTTAGAGTCAGCTAGGGAACACAGCCTACAGCTAGATGCGGCTGCGGCAGCTGTACTGGAACTCAGGGAGCAGGTCCAGCTTATTCAAGGGTCCTGGCCGCTCTGGCAGGACAACAATCTGGTATTCTCGTTCAGCTTCACACGCTGTGCGACACCGTTAACGCTTTACTTCCCTCACTTCCTTCAGGAGCATTCCCCGCAGCCCCAGCAGTTCCCACGCTTCCCGATCCCGCACCTCGGGAACCCCGTCTCTCCGTCCCACGGCTGTTCGACGGCAATCCCGAGGAGTGTGCCACATTCATCATGCAATGTGAGTTGGTTTTCCGTCATCAACCAAGTCGATTCACTTCTAGAGGGGCCCAAGTGGCCTATATGACAAACTTGCTTTCAGGCCGGGCTGCCCAGTGGGTCACTTCCTCCTGGGCAATGGATGCAGATTTTGTTTTCTCCTATCCAGACTTCGTGGCTGAGCTCCGCAGGGTGTTCCACCATCCAGCCCGTGGTCTGGACCCTGGAGCCCGGTTAGGTACCTTCCGACAGGGGAGCGGCGGGGTAACTGACTACGTCCTGGAGTTTCGACTGGCGGCGGTGGAGAGTGGATGGAGCGACCCAGCACTTCGCCTAACCTTCATGAGGGGGCTCAGTGACGCAGTCAAGGACCAGCTCGCGACCCGGGAGGAGCCTAACTCCCTCGAGGACCTGTTCAGCGTCGCCATTCGCATCGACGGACGCCTCCAGGAGAGAAGACGTGAGAGAACCCGACGGGGACCCCCAGACGTACCCCCCGAGGACCACGACCTCGAGGAGGATTTCAGTACCCCAGACGTACCCCCCGAGGACCACGACCTCGAGGAGGTTTTCAGTACCCCAGACGTACCCCCCGAGTACCACGACCTCGAGGGGGTTTTCAGGAAGTCCAGGGCTCAGGTCTTTCCGCCTCGCCGGCCTTACGACTGTGCCATCGACCTCCGCTCAGGGGCTCCCTTTCCCGGCGGCCGCCTCTACAGTGCTGACCGCCCTGCCCCCTCCGTGACTGGTGGGTTTGTTCCCTCCCGAGCCGTGACCGAGGAGGAACCCATGCAGCTGGGACGCAACCGCCTTAGCCCGGCCGAACGGGAGTCCAGGCTCTTCTCCGGCCGTTGCCTCTACTGTGGCCGGGATGGACACCGTGTCTCCAATTGCCGTGCCCGGCCAAGAGGACCAGGCTCGCCGGGACCCCGGGAGATCCTGGTGAGCCGTCTTTCCTGTTCCCCCACCCGTGCACCACCCAACCGCCTGGCGGACGTCACCCTAGCCTGGGCGGACCAGCGGGCGACGGTGGGTGCACTCATGGACTCTGGTGCTGATGGGAGTTTCATGGACGTTGGGTTTGCCACCCGGGCCAACATTCCACTTGAGGACCTCGAGAGGCCCTTGGAGGTCTTCGCAATGGGTCATCGCCGCCTGGCTGACGTCACTCAACGCACCTGTCCTGTCCTTCTCACCGTTGCTGGTGACCACGTTGAGAGGCTCCAGTTTTTCGTCACCAGCTCTCCTCTTGTCCCTGTGGTCCTGGGCAGGCCCTGGCTCGCGCTGCACGAGCCCCACATCGCCTGGTCCTCCGGTACCATCAAGGGGTGGAGCCCCTCCTGTCGTGCCCGGTGTCTTCGGGTGCCGTCCAGCCCCCTCACCGGGTCCCAGTCCCCGTCTCCGGCCTCCCTCGCCGGTCCTCTGTCCCCGTGCCCGGCCTCCGCTGTCGGGCCCCAGTCCCCGTCTCCGGCCTCCCTCGCCGGTTCTCTGTCCCTGTGCCCGGCCTCCGCTGTCGGGCCCCAGTCCCCGTGCCCGGCCTCCGCTGTCGGGTCCCAGTCCCCGTCTCCGGCCTCCCTCGCCGGTCCTCTGTCCACGTCTCCGGTCCCCCTCTCCGAGCCTCTGTCTTTGTCCCCCTCTCCAGTGCCCCTGATCGCCGGCTTCCTTGGGTCGCGTCCGGGCAGGCCGGGGCCGAGTGGGTCGCCGGGTGGCTCCCGTGGAGGGGGGGGGTACTGTAAGGTTTGGTTCTTTCCCCACCACGGGCTTCTTTAAGTACTGTGATGATTGGTCCGCTGCTCTCCCACTCGCTCTGTTCCTTTAAGTTTTCTGTTAATCATTGCATTCCCCTATTCACACGCTTCTTCCCATAGACGTCGTTGATTGGTTCTCCCCCAACCACACGCTGGTCAATCACATCCCTCAGCTGTCACTGCTTGTCAATTAAGCATTCCCGTATTATTTATACCCCGTTTCCCCATTCAAGTTTTGTTGGATCGTTTTGATATTTCTGTTGCATTCGCCGTTCCTGCTGCCTGCTGTTGTTTCCCTGTGCTTTGCCTCCAGGATATTCAAGAAGCATTCCTCTTGGACACCCTTTCCCCGAGGCGACGCGCTCGCTCCATTCTGTTCCAACGCTCTTTACGCACAACGCCTGGGTGAGTTTTTTATGACTGTCTTTGATCCAATTCCGTTTTTCGTGTGTTATATAACACTGAAGATTTCCAGCTTTTTATCAGACAGTCACTCACCCAGCGTTTAGCCTTTTTTGGATTGTTTCATTGGGATAATATTTTGGCCTAACATCTCCCACTGTGTGTTTACACACCGAAGATATTATCACATTGGATTTGTATTTTGGGACTTCGCTCACAGTGTTTATTTTGCACCGAAGATATCTATCACTTGGGATTGTGTTTGGAACGTTACTCACAGTGTGTATTTACACCGAAGATTCAGTCACTTGGATAACTCTGTTTTCGGGTACAAGTCACCTCTCCTGTTCACCTGCTCTGTTCCACCTGCACTCTGAGTTAACTCGCTCCCTCTCTCTCTCTCGGTCCCGCAACCACCTCGGAGATTCTGCCGAGAGAAGTCTGCAGAGCGGCTCTGACGTCAGCGTCTGCTTCCCCTGACTACCATCCCGGGAGAAGCTGCAGAGCAGCAACATTCATCCTTGCTTGTATTCCAGTCTTTGTTTGAACTCTTCCCAGTCTGTGCTGTTTATTTAGTCTTAATAAATAAGCCCTTGTTTTTGGCAACTCTGAATCCTACTCTCTTGTGTCGTTGCGTTTGGGGTCGGTGTCAAACCATAACACATTTATTTTTATTTTTATCTTTGACACCATGCTCAAAATGACCAGACATGGAAAAACTGCCACTGCGCTCATTCAGCACCTTCTTGAGATCACGTGTACAGAAAATCTAAGCAAATTAATAAAGGGAAGATGATTAAACAGGAGATGTTGACGTTCGTTAGACGTTAGACGTTCACAGAAAGGTAGAGAAACGAACTGTGTTCTGTTTTATGGCAATAACGTTCAGGTTTGTGGGAGATACTCCCAAAGTATAAGAGAAATAAAAATTCAATCCAGAAGTCAGATGATTGACAGGGGCTGCCACCTAGGAAGTGTAGTTTTTTTATTTAATTTAATTTAGTTTTTAATTTATTTGAAAGCCCATAGAAAGTCCTGGGTCTCTTCTCCTCATAGGTCATAGGACAACAAACAAAATGCGCCGCCATTTCCTAGCGTCAATTCTCGTATTTTTTCGACTCGATTTCTAACTCATATTTCACTAATAACACTTTAAGAAGTAAGTAAAAAGTAAGTCAATATACATATATACAATATACAATACAGAGTAAAATGAGTAACAGTGAGGTACAATGCAGAAATGAGATTGGGTACAAAACTTAGGGTAGGGTCAAGGGTGCAAATGAGGTATGAATGTAGTGCAAATCTCTTTAATAATAGATAAATATGAAGTGTGTTAAAGTGTCTAAAGTGAGTAAAGTGAGTGGTAAGGTGAGTGTTTGTTTAAAGTGAGTGTGTACATGTGGATGTGTGTGCAGTGAGTGTAGGTGATGGGTTGTTACATAGTGTTATTGTCATTGAGCATCCTGATGGCCTGGGGATAGAAGCTCCTTCTGAGTCTCTCTGTACTGGCCATGAGACGCCGGTAGCGCTTGCCTGACCGCAGCAGTTCAAAGAGGCAGTTGTTTGGGCGACTAGAGTCTTTGATTATTCTCTTAGCCTTGGCCCGGCAATACTTGTTATAAATGTCCTGGAGAGTGGGAAGCTCACCTCCAATTGTGTGCCTTGCTTGAATAAATGCATTTTTGTTGTTGCTGTTTTCTCCATGTTTAAACAAGATGCAGTTACATCTCATGCCCACATGGTGTGCATTCTTACGTAGTGCATCTTTGAAATGGACTCCTATCTATCTTTGCAATTCAGGGGAATTTAATTTACCTGAAGGCTCCGTCTTCTTCTGAAACCACTCCAAACCCCAGAATGAGCTCCTGGTGGGTCCCGGCAAGACCAGAGACTACCAATATATTTTCATTAACACAAGTGATGTGTTAATATGAAAACGCACTTCCCAAAAAAAGGTTGCATTATGTCTAATGATGTCTAATGACCATAAGAGAAATCTGAATACAACCGAGTGTCATTTCAACAGACTCACAGTGCAGACATATCATTGAAGATACTTGAGATGGTTTTCGTTGAGATAAGAGACTCTGTATGGGGCTGTTAGTGACTGTCCAACTGTACATATGACTGTTTACACTTGTAGCTGTTTACCTGTGTAGATCATTGTCTCCACCAGAGATTGCCATTGGTGCATATATATCTGTCTCCACTGGAGGGCGCTCTGGGCGTAGCTACCCAGGTATTCTACCTTAGGGGCGACTATAAAAGGGAAGGTCCCCACCCCTTTCTTTCTCTCCCCCAACGGCTCTCAAAGAGAGTAGAGTGTTGTATAACTATTGCTCATGTGTGAATAAAAGAAGCCAAACCAGTTCAGGCACAAGATAGAATCTATGTCTCTTGACCACATTATTGACGCCCTAAAGCGAGTTCTGTTAACAGTTTTCTTCAGTAATATCATAGTTTTCCAACGTGAACGGTGCATGGGTCTTCAGCTGCAGATTATCCTAACTCGTAAAACGTTTCCGTTACAGCTGGGCAGACTGCACTATAGGCAGCTAACGCTAGTTTGAAGGTGCATCATTGTAGCGGACTGATACCTGCTCTTTGCCAAATCTACAGATGACAGTGTCTCTCTGCTGAATCTTGCCATGTATTGCTATTAGATCCAATCACCAAATGCACCTTGACCATATGGAACAGAGTAGTAAAACACACAAATTGGAGAAGCAGTCAGGGGTTCTGAGATGGGTAGCACATGACAAGAGATTCAAACCAGGGAGGTTAGATCATGGATTCAGAAGGTGGGAGAGGGGGGGGGGGGGGGGGGGGGGGCAACAGCGATATGCAAAATGATAGAGAAGGGGGAAATGCAGACACTACAAAAATTAAAGGAGAAATTTGGACTAGAAAACAGGGACCACTTCAGATATCTACAGGTTAGAGATTACTACAACAAAGAAATACGGGGGGCCAAAGACAAAGAACAGAATGGAATAATCAAGAACCTGTCACAGTGGTGTCAGGAGAACTGCCTCTCCCTGAACGTCAGCAAAACAAAAGAGATGATTGTGGACTTCAGGAGGTCGGGGGTCAAGGACTACAGCCCCCTCAGCATCGACGGGGCACCAGTTGAGAGAGTGAACAGTTTCAAGTACCTCGGAGCCCACATATCCGAGGACTTGACATGGACCACACACATTGACAGTGTTGTGAAGAAGGCACGACAACGCCTCTACTTCCTCAGGCGCCTAAGGAAGTTCCAAGTCAGTCAGAAGATCCTTAGGAACTTCTACTCATGTACAATAGAGAGCATCCTGACCGGCAACATCACCTCCTGGTTTTGGAATAGCACTGCACAAGACCGTAGCAGACTACAAAGAGTGACACGTTCAGCCGAACGCACAATTAGAGGGGGGCTTCCCACCCTCCAGAACATTTACAACAAGCGGTGCAAGGGGAAGGCTAAGAGAATTATTAAGGACTCGAGCCACCCGAACAACTGCCTCTTTGAACTGCTGCCGTCAGGCAAGCGATACCGGAGTCTTATGGCGAGCACAGAAAGACTCAGAAGGAGCTTCTATCCCCAGGCCATCAGGCTGCTAAACGAACAATAATCGCTAAACGAACAATAATCACTATGCAACAACCATCAAATGCACACAGCACACACACCCACACGCACACACTCACTCAAACAAACAACACACTGCAGCACCCACTCTCCACACTTTAGATCACACAAACACACTTACACTTTATATTTATTGATAAAGGATTTGCACTACAACTCGTACACCTACTGTGAATTGTACCTAAACTGCACCTCGTCCATTTATGCCTTGCACTATATAGCATTGTATATTAGTACACTGCACAGTATTGTATATTGTATGGTAACTACGTCTACGAACATTGTACATATGTCTAAACTGAACACTGTGACCTCTTTTTTTTACTTCTAATTTTTACTATGTTTTTATTTCATACTTATCTTGTCATGCACAGTCTCTGGAGCGCAACAGTAAGAAGCATTTTGTACAAAAGTATTCTGTACTTCTGTATGACAACTATTAAAGAAACTTGAAACTCAAGATGATAGTATGGGCATACAAAGGGGGGCAAGGAAGAGTAATATCAGCAATATACCGGGCTATAATGAACAGCAAGGGACACACGACCGATTACATAAGGGAGAAATGGGAGAACTAGAGATAGGAATAACAGAGAAGGAATGGGGCAACATCAGACCAGGCTGCAGAAACAAATTAGTGGGGGGGCATAAAATGTTCTCGGGGGGGCACAATGGTTTTTCAACACAGGTTCCCTTTTATACGTTTCAGCTGGGACAGCGGCGCTGTGGCTTGCTTGGCGCTGCCCACGGTGCTGAACTAAACAGCAGAGAGGCAATTGAAAAATCTAATTTCTCTCTATCTTAAGAACTTTCACTTATACAAAAACAGACTGAACGGATATATATATAACAGACCTGCTGGGGCAGCGGACTGAGAGCAGGGGACACAAACAGGCTGGATAAGATGGTCAAGAAGGCCAGTAGCGTGGTTGGGTGGAGCTGGACTCTAGCGAGGGTGGCGGAGAGGAGGAACCTTGCTAAGCTTCAGGCCATCAGGGAAAACCCCTCCCACCCACTATACACAGACTTGGCTGACAGGAGGAGCATGTTATAGGCTCACACTACCTAAATGCAGCACTGAACGGCACAGGAAGTCCTTCATTCCGACAGCCATCAGACTATACAATGCATCACTGTGCCTCACTGCATCACTGAGCACAGAGTGACAATTACCATCTTCCTGGACTTTTTAAACAGCACTGTGCATTATTACACCTACTGTAGACTTCAGTATATTTTTACTGTATTTATTTACTGTATCTTTTATTCTATTTTTATTCTATTCTTAGGCCATTTGTTTTGTTATTCTTATTTGTGACTTGTTCTGTCTAAATGTTTAATGTTGAGTGATTTGCAGTGTCAAATTTCCCTCAGGATAATACATTTCTATTCTATTCTATTCTATATCTTTGAAAAGTCTCCATTTATTCAACACTTCTGAATTCACTGACAAACTGAACTGAACTGACAAAAATAAGGTGCATAAAAAAGCAAACAAAATTCCTCCACAGGCTACTCACCATCATTAGTAGAGCGGCAAGCGGCGTTTGGGGACAGAGTGAAATCCTCTTAAAACACTGCCCCTCCACTCATTCCTGAACTTTTTTGTTAAGTCCTTCTCAAATGCCAACTGAATTAAATTGGCCTTAGTTGCGTCGATGAAGCATACTAAGGCGATGTTCTGTAAAGACGTTCTTGAGGGTAGAAAACGAATTCTCACAGAGTGCCGTGCTAGCTTCAGTAGTGTTGTTGTTGACATCAGTGCCCACTAGGGCTGTCCCCGACTAAGGATTTGGATAGTTGACTTTGATTAAAAAAAAAAAAAAAAAAAAATCTTTTTACCAGGGTGGGCACAGCTGACTCAGTGGGCGGGCCCGGCCCCCTAATGCCCGCCCATGGCGCCGGGACTGGGCAACATATGCGAGGTACAACATTCAACAACAGGATCGAGGATATGGAAAGAGTTTGGATGGAAAAACATAATCAGATTCTTTATAACCCCAGAGTTGAAGGGAAAATATGCACCAACACAAAGGGCATGCTGGAGGATGTGTGGGAAGGAGGGAGCAAATCACACACACATATTCTGGGGATGTCAGAAACTGAAGGGGTATTGGGAGGAGATAGGGGAGACAATGATCAGAATATTAGGATACGGGTTACCACAAACGGGACTGGTGCTTTACTTAGGGGACCTGACACACGAGGGAATACAAGGGGGGGACAAATATTTAATAAAGATAATGTTGATATCGGCCAGAAAAGCAATAACGAGACTGTGGTACAAAGAAGACCCACCGACAATAGCACAATGGGACGGAATAGTAGAGGAGATACAGGATATGGAGAGGATAACGCACATGCTGAGGCTACAGGAAGAGAAATTTGGGGAAAGATGGGAAAAGTGGGAGGATTATAAGAGGAACGAAAACGACATCACAAAGGAAGGAACAAATGAAACACAAGAGGGCGAAGGGTAAAGGAGGAAAGAGGTTCAAGGAGGGTCTCTGAACCCATGTCACACACTTAATGTTTTCTAATTTTATTTTTGTTTAAGATATGACAATTGTTTTATGCTTTTTCCACTTAATTATTTATGTATGTGAATATTTGCTTAAGTCAGTATTTTTTATTTTTCGTCTTTTGGGTATTACATTTTTTCTTTATTATTTATGTCTGTTTAATAGTGTTGTTGATGTTATTGTATATGTTGTGTTGTTTGTCTATAAATGTTCAACAAAAATTTAAGTTTAAAAAAAAGAAAAAAAACCTTCTGTTGAATCATCTTCCATTGATTAATTTGCTTAGATTTTTCAGGTCTGGTCAATTTGAGCATGGTGTTATTCACAGTCAAAGATACACATTTTTTTATTGATATTCTCATTTGGTTCATTACAATTTACTCAAGCCTAGTAACAGACACAGTATTTCTGACACTGGGAATACATAGATGGCCCTAGAATCAGATACCAAGAACATGCAAATGGGCCATATAATATATATATAAGAGAATAGGACGAGAGGAGTATAACTTTGATGAGCAAAAGATAATGGGCAACCTTTTCAATTAGGTGCTTTTCTGTCAGTGATCCCAACATTAATTTAATTGAAAAACGAATATGCATCTCCCTCCGTGCGATGTCTATACTTGTAGCTTAATTAAGGGTTCGTCGTGTCATCCTGTTGATATGCTCACATTTGACAGCAATGTATCTCAACTCCTCTCTTGAATAACACTGATCATTTCTCACACCTCGCCTACAGACGTCAGCCACTCCGCAAGAAACGGCACCAAGTCAAGACACAGACTGCTGTTCAACATCAGCGTGCCCCACTACGAGCAGGTCACCATCGCGGAACTACGGCTGTTCACGCGGGCCGATCCAGGGTCGAGGGTCAATTACCACGGGGTCAAGGCCACTATCAAAGTCTATGGGGTGGATTACGAGGAGCCCGAGCGGTTGACCCACCTCCTAGACGAGAAGGAGGTGATCGGGTTGGGAGGCCAGTGGGAGGCATTCGACGTGACCGACGCTATTCAGCGCCACGTCAAGACGGGCCATGGAGCCAGTGAGTTTGAAGTGGTGGTGGACAGCAAGCACTGTGCGCCTTCCAAGAGTGGCGGAGGAGGAGGATGTCTGGACGTGAGCGCGTCAGTCGGAGGTAACAACTCGGCGGCTCTGATAGTCTTCTCGGACGACCTGGGGAGCAGGAAGAAAGAGGCCAAGAAGGAGCTGAAAGAGATGATTCTCCACGAGGAGGAAACCATCCTCTCCTCGGGGCCCGGCTGGCAGCTGAGGAGGAAGAGGAGGCAAGCGGACGGCAACTACTGCCGGAAGACCTCGCTCAAGGTCAACTTCCGAGACATCGGCTGGGACAAGTGGATCGTGGCGCCACCCGAGTACGATGCCTTTGAGTGCCGCGGCCTGTGTTACCACCCGCTGACGGACAAAATGGCCATGTCCAAACACGCCATCATCCAGACACTGGTCAACCTCAGGAACCCAAAGAAAGCCAACATGGCATGCTGCGTCCCGATCAAACTGGACCCCATCACTGTCATGTACCAGGAGAACGGGCAGATCACTATGAGACACGCGTACAAAGAGATGAAGGTGGCGGAGTGTGGTTGTAGGTAGTGAGAGAGAGAGGTGGTGCCAGTGGTGACTTTTGTACAGGTATTGTAAATCTGTACATTCTAATTGTAAGTGGTATTTTGATCGGTTTATTGTTGCTGCACCACCAAGAGCAATGACATGGGGGGGGGGAAACTGCAGTCCGGCTACATGATAGATGCAGGGTGGGGGATACTTCTAAAAGGTCTGTCTTGCATTTCATTTGAAACTAGCTACTATGATGTGAAAATGTAAATGTTTCTACACAGTTGATAAAGTTAGAGGTTCTATGTAGGATTGCAAGTAACTGTCTAACTGTATTTAACTGTTTCCACTGACTGTACATAACTGTTTCCACTAGAGGGCGCTATAGGCGGAGCCACATCCGGCTTCAACATGGACGGTCGCATTTTACGTAGCTCCCGTAACCAACGCAACAGAGCAACAACAAAAAAGTACTTTGCGCATTTTCTACTTTCCCTCCTGTGGATTATGGATTTGTACCTGAATTCACAACTCAAGCAGCAACTCCAGACAGAAGTGGAGGGTAGCGAAAACGTAAAACAGCAGTCCCATTGCGACTTCTATTTGTTAACGGGCTCGGAGAGGAAACATCCAGCCTTCGGAGCCACGACCATCCACACAGTACTTACTGCAAATCCGGAACGAAAGAAATTACCCCCGGCAGGCAAGTGTAATAAGAGATCAATGTTTTTATTATACCTGCTCATGTCGGGTGACATTCATCAGAACCCTGGTCCCGTAATGACACGGAACCAGAGACTACAGTCAAATCTGCTGACCCAAGAAGCAGCAGCCAGCGCAACAGATCAACGGCTACCCACACATACTGCGGCTAACGACATGATCAACGGCAACATTCCTCCTCTGCCACCTCTGCAAAAGAACCCACGAGAGGCCACAGCGAGAGGGAAGGAACCGGGGTTCACAACCGAGGCGCCCAGCACGTCGCGGGGACAAAACAGCGAGGCATCGCTCCTCACACCGGCGCCGGAGATCAACAGCATCCACGCAATTGACGCTTCAGCCAGCAGTTGCACCAGCCGACCAGCAAGCGGCGACATACCCTCACAGAAGCCCCAGCGGACTCGGCGAGTGGCTAAAGGGAGAGCGGCGCGGGACATCGAGACCACCAAGGACCCGACGGTTAGCTTGGCTGGCCCCGCCAAGGCCGCCATGCGAGCTAGTCTACCCGGGCCGAGGCCAGGACAAAAGGCACCCCCCCTCCCCCACAATGGAGTACAATCAGACATATCTGTAATCAACCAGCCCCCCCCCCCACATCGCGGGCTTTCACACAAAAAAATACAGACTCCAGCAAAGGACAAAGCATCACCCCCTCCCCCCCTCCCCACCCACGGCACAAACAGCAACAACGCCCCCCCTCCCCCCACCACAGGACAGGACACAATTGAACAGAGTTACCTCAACTGTGACGACGTCAATCTTATTACAAGCAAGAATGGACTTCACATATTTCATCTAAATACAAATAGCCTGAGACCTAAACTGGCTGAAATCAAACAGTTGTTTTTAAACGGTAAGGCTAACATATTGTGTTTCACAGAAACAAAATTAGACTCATCTGTACAGGATCCAGAGATTGAAATTGAAAACTACTCAATAGTCAGGAGGGATAGGAACCAGTATGGAGGTGGCGTCTGTGTGTATATACACAAGGATACCAAATACATCAACCGTACTGACCTTAACCATGATGAAATTGAAACTGTTTGGATTGAAATCTTATTAGACAGGGCGAAACCAGTACTAGTAGGCACAATCTATAGACCACCAGAACAGAGTGGCTTTTATGACACACTTGATGGGTGTTTAGCTGGGGTGGAGGGGGTAGACAAAATTCTTATTGGGGACTGGAACACGGATATGCTGCGTAAATCAGCACCCGTCTTCAAGGCCTTCAGTAGATTTTCTGACCTGCACGGTTTCAGCCAGCTAATCACACAACCCACAAGGGTATGCGATTCGACACAAACCACCATTGACCTCATTTTGACCTCTGACAAGTCCATGATCTCCAGTAAAGGGGTGATAGCATGCGGGTTAAGTGATCATTATATGATTTTCTGTACCCGCAAAAAGCTAAAACAGAAGGCCGGCTGTCACAAAACAGTCACATCTAGAGACCTCAAAACTTACTCTAGAGAGGCCTTTAACCTAGAACTGGGGAGCTTGGACTGGTCAGATGAGCTCAGTGGTACACAGGTTGAAGAAACATGGCTTGGATTCAAAACCAAATTCATAGCAATACTCAACAACATGGCACCGATAAGAACCACCAGGGTTAAAAATCGCGCTGAGGCATGGATGCACACTGAAATACTGGCCGCTATGAAAACCAGAGACAAAAAATGCTCTGAACTTCATAAAAGTCAGACAAAGCTTTCCAAAAGCTCAAACAGTGAACTCCAAGCCCACGTGGTTGAACTAAAAATCCAAAGAAACAGACTAAGAAATGACGTAAACACCATGATCAGAACCGCAAAAAGAAATTTCATCAACGACAAAACTGAGGAAAACAAAAACAAACCCCGCGAACTTTGGAAATTACTCAATAATCAACTAGGCTGCAGTAAAAAACTTAAAACCAGATTCTCAAACATAAACATAAAGACGGACAACACGCTCATCACAGACAAGCTGGATGTAGCCAATTACTTAAACATCTTCTTCACAAACATAGCCACAACACTGGTAAACAAACTACCCTCCCACTCAGGGCATTATGGGGTAGAACACATAGTAGCATACTACAAAAACCTAGGGGTCCACAAAGACGACTTCAAACTTGAAATGGTAACAACCGATGAGGTACTCAAAAAATTGAGCGCCCTCCAACCTAACAAGGCCACTGGCCATGACAACATCCCCTCCAAATTCCTCAGAGACGCAGCAGCCGCCATCACCCCAGTCATCACACACATAATAAACCTCTCTATAAGACAGGGGCACGTCCCCAAGGACTTCAAAATTGCGAGAGTGACCCCTCTACACAAAAAGGGCAGCAAATTAGACCCAGGCAACTACCACCCTGTTTCTATTCTTACCTCCATCTCGAAAGTCATGGAGAAAATAGTCTACGAACAGGTCGAAAAGTACCTGGCGGAAAAAAACCTAATCTACGAATTCCAATCTGGCTTCAGAACGTCCCACTCCACTGACACATGCCTCCTCTATTTGAACGACCACATCAAACAAGAGGTGGACGCTGGCAAATACTGCGGCATGGTCATGCTGGACCTACAAAAGGCCTTCGACACTGTCAATCACTCCATTCTAATGGACAAGCTAAAAGCAATTGGTTTTGATAGCCTATCAGTGAGCTGGATGCAATCCTACCTGGAGGGGAGAGAACAGATGGTAGAGGTAAACGGTACTCTATCCCCCC
This sequence comes from Notolepis coatsorum, assembly GCF_963971535.1. Taxonomy (NCBI): domain Eukaryota; kingdom Metazoa; phylum Chordata; class Actinopteri; order Aulopiformes; family Paralepididae; genus Notolepis; species Notolepis coatsorum. The sequence continues at coordinate 84,416,737 of NC_140179.1, read as the reverse complement.
CCCTCACAGTGAGCTGTGGTGTTCCACAAGGAAGCATACTAGGACCGCTACTCTTCCTAATTTATGCAAATGACATGTCGTCAGCCTGTGACTGCAACTTGTTCCTGTTTGCGGACGACTCAGCCCTGCTGGTCTCTGACAAGAACAAATTGCAGGTTGAAAAAACCCTCAGCACGGAACTAGGCAAAATCTGCATATGGCTCGCTGATAACAAACTATCATTACACATGGGCAAAACAGAGTCCATTCTCTTCGGTTCAAATAACAAACTCAGCAAGACCGACGGCTTCTCAGTTACAGTGGGTGACAATATTGTCACAAGGAAAGACGAAATTACCTACCTGGGTTCCATCCTAGAGGCAAATCTTTCCTGTGACAAAATGGCATCCAATGTAATAAAAAAAGTCAACCAACGAACTAGATTCTTGTACCGGATCTCCTCTCTGGTAAACAAGAATACCCTGAAGACTCTGGCAGGAGCACTCATTCAAGGGTACTATGACTATGCGTGCACCTCATGGTACCAAAGCACCTCAAAGGCGCTTAAAACAAAATTACAAACATCACAAAACAAACTGGTCAGACTACTACTTGACCTGAACCCCAGAACCCACCTCACCCCTGCCCACTTTGCCAACCTAGGATGGCTTAGAGTAGACGACAGAGTACAGCAACTTGCAATGGGCCTGGTCTACAAGATACACTATACGACCGGGGTGCCCATGTACATGTCAAAATACTTCCCAAAGGTCAGTGAATACCACAACCACTACACCAGAGGAAGCTCAACAAATCATGTTAAACCCAGATTCGGCTCAAACAAGGGACTAAACACGTTTCGCAATTATGCCACAACAATGTGGAACGCCCTACCCAAAGCTGTAAAGGAATGTGAATCCCTGCCCACATTCAAAACCGCCCTTAAAGAGCACCTACGGGAGGCTGCAATTCGAAACTGGCCACCGTAAATGCCCAAAACCCCCACCACCTCCTAATAGACAGTCTCCTCCCCACCGCATGTATATATTCCCTCCCCGCCGTATGTATATTTCCCTCCCATCCACCCACCCCCTCCTAATGTACAGTCCCCTCCCCATCATATGTATATACTCTGTCAGGATCTAGGGGTAACAGTACTGTATATTTGAATACCGCCTATGTCACAAATGTATCAGTACTAAATACCTATATGTCCCTATGCCATAAATGTCATGTATGTTGTGTATGTCATAAATGTCTATATGAATTGAAAATGGGGGACCCTGATGGAAACAAGACAAACGTCTTTCTCAGGTCTGCATCCCCTTAACAATTGTATGTATTGAGCCGTACTGTATTGTACCCATTCTGCAATCTGTTAAATAAAGTTTTCATTCATTCATTCATTCATTCATTCATTCATTCATTCATTCACTAATGCTACCACCAGGTGGAGAGTATTTAAGGAGATTTCTCCTCCCTCTCTACCTCTTTCCCACCTGCCTCTCACGGAGAGGAGAACTCATGTACTGCTGCCTTACCATGCAAATAATAAACCACGCTGATTAATGGCTGAAGGTAGAAACCATGCCTCTTGACCACATTATTGTCGCCCCATAGCCAGACTCTGTCAACAACAGTTGTTGATGTTTTCATGATGTTCCAGCCCTCTTTATTCAAAAGCACATTCCCAGCATTAGAAGACATGGTTGTGACAATGTTATCACACTGTATACTTTTGTCAGCAATCTTTGCAAAACAGAGACTTTGAATGCTTACAGTACAGTTAACATGGTCGCAGTTAAAACATTATGTTAAAGGAAATGGTTTGTAGCAGACTCTCTGGGAAATTGATCACTCTATTTCATTTGTAGAAGAATAATGCGAATCCTTTACTTAAGTAGAAATAGGCTGATAAAATAGCCCTGAGGTGGCTGTTATATTTCAGTGATTGGGATCATTCAGTCTTGCATCTACTGTGAATGTATTTAAGGAGCTGGTGGCTCAGATGAATAGAATAGAATAGAATAGAATAGAATAGAATAGAATAGAATAGAATAGAATAGAATAGAATAGAATAGAATAGAATAGAAATACTTTTATTATCCCGTGGGAAATTTGACACTGCAAATCACTCAACATTTAAACGTTTAGACAGGACAGGTCACGAATTAGAATAATAACACAAATCAAATCAAGTTGCCTAGGATAAGAGTAGAGTAAAATAGAATACAAATTAAATAAAATATACATTAAATAAATACAGTAAAAATATACTGAGCATGGGGGAAGGGGGGGGGGTACAGGTAGTAAAAAAACAACAGCAGTGTAAACAAATTGGTCAATATAATAATTAACTATTTAACTAACTGAAATATATATTCACAGTATTCACAGTGTCACATAAGGTGCAGTATGCATCAGGTAGTGTTATTGTCCTCCTTGGGTTCCTATTAGTACTGTCCTAGGTCAATGTCTGGCAGCCGTCGCTGCCCCCTGTTGTGGAGCTTGGAGGCCGCAAGTCACTAAACATGCTCCTCCTGTCAGCCAAGTCTGTGTATAGTGGGTGGGAGGGGTTTTCCCTGATGGCCTGGAGCTTAGCAAGGCTCCTCCTCTCCGCCACCCTCGCTAGGGAGTCCAGCTCCACCCCAACCACGCTGCTGGCCTTCCTGACCAGCTTATCCAGCCTGGTTGTGTCCCCTGCTCTCAGTCCGCTGCCCCAGCAGGTCACAGCGTACAACAGTGCTTCTCAAACTTTTTCTGTCAGGCCCCCCTTTGGCGGACCAAAACATCTTGGGCCCCCCCCCCCCCCCCCCCTCGCCCCAACAAAATAGTCATGAAATGGGCCATGTTTAAATTTATTGAAATAACACCAATATCGTGACTTTTCAAATTGACAACACCTTCCCTCGCGAGAGCCACCTTGCCTCGCTGTGAAACAGCACTGCAGAATGGTCAGCTCCCATCTCCTCACACAGCGCAGAGAACAGGCGCGCTTTCAGGGGTCGGGTTTTGATGAAATTTACCACGTTTATAACTTCTGTCAAAACCTCATTCAGCTCAGGGCTAAGCTGTCTTGACGCTGGCGCCTCTCTGTGAATTTACAGTGCGTCCATTGCGCGTTTGGCGAGACCGGCCTTGATGAGCGCCTGTAGCCCCCTCCTTTTCCCTGCCATGGCCTGCGCACCGTCAGAGCAAAAGCCCACACAGTTCTCCCATTTCAGTCCATGTTCTGTCAGGTAACTGTCAATAATTTTGAAGAGCTCATCAGCTGTCGCTCTGTTTTTGACATATTTGCAAAACAGCAGATCTTCACTCAGTGACTGGGAATTTACAAAGCGAACATATAGAAAATAAGCAAACAGTCTTTATTGCTGTCAGTCTTTGACAAGGCAACACGCATGTCATCCTCAAGGCTCAACTTGGCCCTATATTTTGTTTTCAGAGCTGTCATGGATGAAAAGCCAGCTTCACACAGATATGTGGTGCTGAATGGTATCAACACCTTAACTGCTGCATCATGAGATACTTGGTACTCAGCACCACACTCTGAAACTAGCTCTCCAGGTGGTATCAGATGAGATTTCAATGAGTTCTTCCAAGAGTTTGGATGGAGATGTGTCAGGAAGCTTTGTCTCAATGTTGTCTGTAAAGTTTTTTTTTATCGAGAGTAACTTGGTGATCCTTTTCTGTGTTTTATTAAATAATGATTTTCAGATTTTGAGAAATGGTCAAACTTATCCAAATATGGTATTTTCATGGAGAACAGTGCAGCTGCAACAGATAGCACTTTAGTGACAATTTTCTGTAATAAAAAAAAAAGAAAAATTATCTCAAGGCCCCCCCTGTCATGCCTCTGCACCCCCCCCCCCCCGCCACCACCGACTCATAGAACATCCTCAACATCCTTGTACAGACATTGAAGGATCTCAGCCTTCTGAGGATGTAGAGTCGGCTCTGATAGCTTATTACAGTTGAGTTTAGAAATTGGCAAAATCTTCTTCTTATTTATTTTATTTAATAAGATAAGATATTCCTTTATTGATCCCCTTGGGGAAATTTTGGCATCATGCATGGAGGTGGGGCAAGGGCAGGCACGTATGGCCAGGGTCAGGGGGTGTGCGAGCAGTGCGGTCGCACAGGGCCTCGCAGGAAAGGGGGCCTTTTTTTTTTTTTTTTTTGCGAGCCCCCCCTTCCCGCGAGGCCCTTTTTCATCACATACCTAAAATCTAGTTTTGCTTATATGCTTATATATTTCACATTAGACACGTTTGTAGAATGTGTCTGACTTGTTCCGGGCTCTGCCGCTCTGCAGATATACTATTGGAGCTCTGTGGCTCTGCATACACTATTGGAGCTCTGCGGCTCTGCAGCAGATATACTATTGGTTTCAACGAGGGGAGGGGTTGGCCTTGGTAAGGTAGTTGGCCGGCGTGCGTCTGTCTGACTATTTCTTTCCACGGGAGCGCGTGCAGCATTGGAGGTTATGCCAGCCAAGACGAAGAGGACGGTCGTTCGGCAGATGGACTGAAGATGAAAGTTGTTGCATGTTAGAAAGTTCAGTCAGGCTAGCAATGTCGGCTTAGCTAAAGGCAGGGACAGCTAGTTAGCTTTAGCTACGTTATCGAGTGCTAACGTGTGGTTCAGTCGGGATAGCCATGTCGGCTAGTAGCTTAGCTAAAGGCTAACTAGCGTTAGCTAACGCTAGCTATCGAGTGCTAACGTGTGGTTCTGTCGGGCTAGCCATGTCGGCTAGTAGCTTAGCTAAAGGCTAACTAGCGTTAGCTATGTTAGCGAGTGCTAACGTGTGGTTCAGTCGGGCTAGCCATGTCGGCTAGTAGCTTAGCTAAAGGCTAACTAGCATTAGCTAACACTAGCTATCGAGTGCTAACGTGTGGTTCAGTCGGGCTAGCCATGTCGACTAGTAGCTTAGCTAAAGGCTAACTAGCGTTAGCTAACGCTAGCTAACTAGGCATGGCAACAACCAGGACCACCTGAAGCTTTTTAAGAAGGAGGTGATGAACTACAGACAGACGAGGCACGAGAACGTGGTCCTCTTCATGGCGGCCTGCATGGCTCCACCCCACCTGGCCATCATCACCAGGTGAGAGAGGGGAAAACAAACGCACGTCACAAATGATGGATTCAGTTCACCTCCAATACCTGTTATTATCCTTGTCACATTTTCACCTCTCTCTCTCTCTCTCTCTCTCTCTCTCTCTCTCTCTCTCTCTCTCTCTCTCTCTCGCTCTCTCTCTCTTTTTCTCTTTCTCTCTCGCCCTCTCCCTCTATCCCTCTCTCTCTCTCTCTCTCTCTCTCTCTCTCTCTCTCTCTCTCTCTCTCTCTCTCTCTCAATTCAATTCAAATGGGCTTTATTGACATGGGAAACATACGTTTACATTGCCAAAGCCAAACAAAACAAAACAATCAAACAGATAAAACAAAAGAAATCAGTACATTACAGAAGGAATTTATTGTACAGTCTTTATGGTGGTTGTATTCCGTTGGATGTCCTTTTCTTGTCACAGCAGCTCACAAATCTGGCTGCTGTGTTTGCACATTCTTGTATTTCTCCCAGTAGGTATGGGAGTTTTGAGTTATTGTCCATGTTTTCAAAGTCTCTTTGTGTGTTTGCAATTTGTGGGAAGTATATGTCTCTGATGTCTTGGTATAGTGGGCAGGTTGTTAAGAAGTGGAGCTCGGTTTCCACCTCATCTTGTGTGCAGTGGGTGCATAGTCTGTCTTCGCTTGGGAGCCAGGTCTGCCTATGGCGGCCTTTCTCGATGGCTAGGCTGTGCTCGCTGAGTCTGTACCTAGTCCTGTGTTCTGAGCTGTGTGCTGAGCTGTGTTCTGCATGTGTTCTGTGTTCTGAGCTGTGTTCTGAGATGTGTTCTGAGCTGTGTTCTGTGTTCTGAGCTGTGTTCTGAGCTGTGTGCTGAGCTGTGTTCTGTGTTCTGAGCTGTGTTCTGAGCTGTGTGCTGAGCTGTGTTCTGCATGTGTTCTGTGTTCTGAGGTGTCCTGTGTTCTGAGCTGTGTTCTGCGCTGTGTGCTGAGCTGTGTTCTGTGCTGTGTTCTGCATGTGTTCTGTGTTCTGAGCTGTGTTCTGAGATGTGTTCTGAGCTGTGTTCTTTTGCAAAGATTTGCAAATACAGTACTGTTTGTGATACAAAAGTGTCCAGAAAAAGAGTGTATATGCATTTGATGTAGAAACTGTACATTGGAGGAGGTTGGGTGGGTGGGGTGGGGTTGGGTGGGTGGGTGGGGGCTGTACATTGGAGGTGGGGGGGGGGGGGGTTGGGTAGGGGACACACACACATTTTACACTGTACATTGGAATACTGACAAAGCCTTACTTGGTCATTTACTGTACAACTAGGTTAGGACATTTGTAGGGCCAGTTTCGAATTG